>NC_134405.1:292202184-292522184 GCF_038048845.1 Mixophyes fleayi | reverse complement strand
GCTCTGTTCCTTCCGGCCAAATGTGAAATACAGACACACCGCAATGCTCTGTTTCTTCCACCAAATAATTTCAACTCTGTTGCTATACTCACCGCTAGAGATCTATTATGCTCGGTGAACGTATTTCCTGTTAGCCGCGTTCACTCGCTTTTCTCGCACCAGGCGAGGATCCCTAATACAGAAATATCACTGTGGGCCCCAAGGGCTATCAGCTCCTCGATACCCTGGCTCAACCACAAAAATCTGCTGAGTTTATTATCGCTGGGAGCGCAAAGTCGATACAATCAACCTGCCTTTCCAGTATAATTCCTCCTAGCTGCTTCACCAATTCGCACTAACGGTGCGATTGGATCGCACTGCCTACCAATACTAATTATTAGCAAACCTTGCGATCTATTGGTAGCGCTTTTGCGAAAACTTAGTTTTCGCATTCGGTATACCTGCTCTGTATACCGTACTTCAGTTGGGCAATCCGCCTCGTCAGACAGCAACTGAGCACCTCAACAATAAACAGTGTATCTACGTTACAAAATCACACACTATACACCTTTTCTGCGCAGAAAATCAAAAGTTCCCAACAATAGTAATAATGTCTCAGAGGCTTTCACAAGTAATTATACTATGCATATAATAACTATCAAAACGATTGTTCAACCACGTGGCAAAGCTACCGGAAGTTCGCGTACGCACAGCAGGAAATACACATACACTCAGCAATGCAATACACTTTAAAACGTAAAACGACAATAAAAAGAAACATTTTTCTTTCTTGTCCCTAGATTCTAATTAGCGTTCCTTCAGTCTATGCAACAACGGACATTCGGTTTCGCAACACACAGTGAACCACAGGTATTAGACGCATTACGTTCTTTCCTGCTTTATGCGACGCGTCCGTCAATCCACCCTTTGTTGAGGAACCGAATATCGTAAGCGTTGCATACCTGCCGGTAACGTAACTCCTAACTCAAGAGCCCCCAAATTATTAAAGTAATTCTATCGTTTTAAAATAAGCATTGCCCAATCAATTGAATGTGTGTCCAAAGCACTAAGTGATTTATTTTAGCAGATGTAAATAGTCAACAATTTCAATACATTATTATATTATGATAAAGTACAGTACAGCACAGCCAATACCAAAAGATAATACATACCAATGCAATCGCTTGCGCACGCTGCGCAACCACGGGACCCGATGGACAATATTCTGTATAGAATATTGTGTCAGAGCTGACTGAGGCCCCAGTGAGATGCAGCTAATATATATACAGTCAGTGTTTCATTGTGAACAATAGAGATGACGTAGATGGTTTCTATAGGTCCAGACGTTGGGTGGGTCCAGGCCAGACAGGTAATAGGTTGATTCAATCTAAGGAATCCAAAGGTGGGGGTCTTCTCTCCAGGGGGTCTGCTCCTTTTCATAGCCAGTATCATACAAAGGTTTTACTCTCTAATATCAATAACTAAAGTATGCAATGTGCGATCTCTTCGCCGACTGCACCGGACAGCTGCTGATGATTAGGGCTTCAATATGATATCAGGCATGACACCTTTCCTATTACCTAAACCTTTAATAACACTAACACTACAATGTACATATAATCACTATATATATATATATATATATATATATATATACATATATATATATAGACTAATAATAAACCGAATACTATCTGCTCCTGAATTACAGTGTAACAGAACCAATATGAAGTTATATAAATAACTAACTGTTGTAATGCGAGTGTGTGCGTGCGTATTTTACTGTGCGATCGCGTCACGCCACGTAACACGTGGCGTACGCTTCGCAATACGGACGGCAAACCAATATTAAACCAATATACTTTCGTTCATCCAATTATACGACTTTGACAACCTCTTAAAGGTTTTCTTTGCTGTCTCCATGTACATCATGTTTGTGAACCTCATCTGATTTCTGTATGTTGATGGTTTACATGATTTTACATAAGATTGTTATTATGATTTGTTCTCAATTGGAATCCTTCCCTTATCTGAACACTGTCCTCTCACTTATTGGAAGTTACTCACTTTCATAGCCATATGTTTTCTTAAGAACTCTTCATTTATAAACTTCATATGAATGAACAGGCTTCTGCAGACTGTTTTTAACTACTTGGTCCCTCTTGAAACAGACATTTTGGAAGTGTATTGGAACCAGTTAGAATAGCTGGCTAATCAAGAAATTAAATTAATGATACTAATTGTCTAAAGACTCTTCCGCTATAAAGAGCCATGCTACACTAACGCGATCACTGAATGTGAATTGACAATTGTCCTGTTCCACCTCTCCAGGCATGAAGTGACACAAGTCTATAATACACACAAATCTAGATGCAATTTGTGGCACATGTGTTGTAGGGAAACTTGTATATTCAGAACAAAGAAATGGACATACACACAACTCTGAAAAATGCAGGTAATCAAGGCATAAAAAAGGCAGCTTTGATCACACTCTTAAGGGAAAGACAAGGAATTTGTATATCTAAATGAACGTTGACTAAATAGGGTGCAACTATCTCCAGGAATGCCAACTGCATTTCCAGCTTACGAACACAAATGACGTGAGATTCTATTATAAGTCTTCTTACATTTTACAAGTGTGAGTGCATTTTATCTTGTTTAATAAATTATTTAAATGTTGCTTCACAATATACCACTCCAACTCTGCAATTTTTTTCATTCATAATATTGAGGAGGAACAGAACAGGCTTATTTAAGCTGATTGTCTTGCCGGCTCACTATTTACAAGATGATTAGACATAGAAAGGAGGTATTTTAGTCCATTAGTTTGAGAAATGCTCTGATAGGGAATATAAAACTGGAACTACCTTGTGGTTACAATCACAACCACAGGGAAAGCTGATGAATATCTTGTGACGTTGAAGACTACTTTCACAAAACTGTCACTTTTTAACATTTGCAAAATTTGTTTATTAACATCAGATACAGATAAACAACTGATTAATTAGAAGAATTTAAAGAGGAATTTGCTCAAGTCTTGACTGACGATTTTAAGGTGTATATGATAATTCAGCTTGATAGTTTCACCTTATTTAATCAACCTTTATTTTTATATGCGATTTCCCCCCCCCTTTTTATGTGCATATTTACTGTACTCTAGATATTAATAAACCAAGCTCTACATGAGTCCCAATTGTTTATTATAGTTAAAATATCTAAATTGTTATTGCATAATTATTTGTATTTATCTTAAATATTGTATTTGTGGGGGCATGGTTTGGCGGCCATCCTGTAAGGAAGGTGATTCCCGGAGCTCTCCCTTGGCTGCACAAATTACCAAATACTCAGTGCTTTGGACCCCCTGGAGTGAGCGTGAGGTACCACCAGACCTAAGGGGCTTCCTTCTGCCCAATTGCCACCCTATAATTCTCACGGATCTGGCTCCAGTGGTGCACGGCGGTGACTGGTGTACTAGGTGAACTTTGAGCGCCAGCGGGGTTCTGCTTGGGCCTCCGCCTGTCTTCTGAGGGCCTCCCTAACTACCCGGCGGCTTTACCTGCTCGTCAGCATCTCCAGACCGCGGACCCGCATCAGCCGGCAAACCGGAAGTGCCCGCAGCCCGGACACCGCCGCACTTCCGGTTTCAGCAGCGGAGGTGGAAGCAGCGGGTTCCTGCATGAGCCACCACACAGGAGTGTGAGGTGAGTGGGGACTTCCGGTCAGCAGGCACGGCCAATCTGGGCTGTAATAGAGGCAGCTGCTTTCCCATCTTCTGCTCCTCAACAATAACAAAGAAGGCATTGCAGGGTTAGGATCAGCAGGAGTGTCAGACCAGTCTATTCGTCTCCATTGCCTGCAGCCAGTGTACAGTTCTGGCCGGATGGTGAGGTGCCCCTGTCACGTGGTAAGCCACTTTGGGACCCTGTGCAGCCCAATGGGAGCCTTTTGAAGTGTTACAACGCCTTCCCGCCCGTGGAATACCCTCATGAGCGGTTAATTACTCAGAACTTATTTACAGATCTTGGGGACCTGGAGTCTCACCTGGGAAACTATGCCTCCCAAAAAGTTTAATCCTACTACTACTACTGCTCTGAACCCTCCATTCAAATTTCAACCGAAAACGAAATCAACATCGAGCTCGCCTTCTGCCCCAAAAGGCTCGTCTCCACAGAAATCAGAGCCAGCAGCTCTCACTCTAAGTGTCCTGCTGTCTGACCAGGGCACTGACACAGTTCTGGACGCCCCTCTAACAGCTCGCACTCTACATCAGATGCTGACTGCACTAAGGGTTGAAGTTAATTTTCCCCGATCTACCTTCACCTCTCTTCCCTGGCTAAGGATTGATTTTGAGGTCTCCTGGCTGGGGCGTATAGCGGCCTTCAAGAAGATGTTGCTACCAAAACTTATGTACATCTTCCGTACTATACCCAACATCATACCAAAACGGATGATGGATAGGTTTCATACTTGAATGATGTCATATGTTTGGCAGCAGAAATGCCCCCTCCTTACACGCAAGTGCATGTCTCTACCAAAGTCGAGAGGTGGCCTATTGCTTCCCAACTTAACACATTATCAGGATGCTTGCATATTGAGTTGCCTCCGAGACTGGTCGTTACCCCATGCAGATAAGCCGTGGATTAATATCGCGAGGGCCGTATACATAGGATACCCTTTGCTGGATCTCCTCTGGACTCCCAGGTCGGATCGCCCATTGGGTGTCAGTAAACTACTCTTTATCTCGGATGCTTTGCGAGTATGGGATAAATCTATTAGGTTACACAAGGACTTTGTACTCCCCTCCAGGTAAACTTTCCCTCCAAGCTTTGTCGAAACTTATGCCGGATATTAATATTACTGTATGGAAAGATAGTGGGATAGTCTCTCTGGCAGACCTGTTTGCTCAGACTCTTTTCCTCCCCTTCGCTATACTAAGGGACAAATATAATTTGCCTCAATCCGAGCTGTTTAAATATATGCGTTTTAGACACTGGGTGGGGGCGGCTTCCAGAATCCCCCATGCTTTGTCCACATTACCAGCTCAGGTTCTAGATAGATTAACAAAGGCAGGTAGTAGGGGAGGAATAACATTCTGGCACCGTTATTTCCAGTCCCTGGTTCCAGCCTCCAAGACTTTGACCCAATTACAATGGGAGGCAGATATTGGCTTGACTCTCACTCTCCAGCAGTGGGAAAACATCTTCATATCCTCACACCGTATGTCCAGATGCATTAACCACACCGAAATACATATTAAGCTTCTCAATTGGCTCTATCTCACCCCGGATCGTCTTCATAAGATATGGCCAAGTAAGTCTAAATTTTGCTGGCGTCAATGTGGTTAGATAGCAGATGTTTATCATGTCTTTTGGACATGCCCGGTGATCCAGGCGTTCTGGGGTGAGGTATCTGCCTTGATTTCGGAGGTTTTGGGAGCTTCAATCACTATCGAACTGGGGGTAGCCCTCCTACATATATATCAGTCAGCGATTCCTAGACATAACCGTTACTTATTAGGACACATACTAATAGTTGCTAGAGCAGCGATAGCTTAAAATTCGAAGTCCCCCAATCCTCCCAGCATCACTAAAGTTGTGTCTAAAATTCAATATAATTTTGAGATGGAGACAACAGATGTTCCCTATAAGGCATCTGCCTCCAATCCAATTATCAAATGGTTTAGGTGGCATGAATATGTTACAGAAGGCTCTGGTAGAGTCTGTGTTGCCTCAAATCTCTTACCCTCCTCCTCTCCAGTAGCCCTCATAGAAGAACCCCAGCCTAATGATGAAAAAGTTCTGCTTGTGTGCTATTTGAGCTGCCCAGGATTTACTGTGTTCCCATTTGGTGCGCTATAAGTAAGACCAAGGTGTATGTTTTCTTTTGATTTATAAAGTAATGTGTATGTTAGAAGAATGTTGCTTCAGAGTGACTCCCCCCCTGCGCGGGGGTTTCCCCATTTTCCCTGTTGTTTGTTCCTTCATTTGTATTTTTCCCCCTTTCTTTTTTCTGTACCCCATATAACTTGAAAAACTCAATAAAAATGTATTGAAGTAAAAAAATATTGTATTTGTGAAGAGGAGTAACAATACCATTATCTTCAACATACAGGGCCTGATTCATTAAGGAAGTAACTTAAGTTTTCTGGACAAAACCATGTGTTTAACATATGTGCAAAACAAAAAAACTAATTTCCATCCCCTGCATTGTAACATGGGGCCTGATTCATTAAGGATCTTAAATGAAGAGGTATCTTATGTCACGGGCACTAGGGGTCTTGCCCAGGAATTCACCAGATGACTGGGCTTACCAGAGCGGTGAAGTTAACACAACGGTCCTCTGGTAGCAGGGTGACTAGCGGAACATATATCACAGCAGATGGAGAGAGAATGCCAATAAAGAATAGCAAAGTCAGTGACTTGCAGCAATCTTGATCAATTAATCAGCGACTAGCTGATATAGAGGAAAGGCAGATTTGAACACGGAGATCAGGATGGATGTGAGCAGATGCAGGGAGGTAGCAGGGAAGTCAGTGGTCTGCGTACAGCAAGTTGTACCACTGCTTATGGTGAGAAGACGTGTCCAGGTGCAGATAGGTAGCGAGGAAGTCAGTGGTCTGCGTACAGCAAGTTGTACCACTGCTTATGGTGAGAAGACTTGTCCAGGTGCAGGTAGGTAGCGGGGAAGTCAGTGCTCTGCGTACAGCAAGTTGTACCACTGCTTAATAGGTGAGGATGTGTACAGGTGTCGATGAGTGGAGGCATACAAAGGATAATAGGATGCAGACACTGAGAGCACAGAGGAACTTGATCCCAACAGATATGCAGTGTATCCAGCAAAGTCTATAACGGTATGTGTGGCGCTGCTTGGTAGAGACTTGCTCAGCACAGATATGCAGGCCAATAATGGATAGTCAATCACAATTGTGCATATAACGACTGAGTAGTATGGTTTGTTCCAAACAGATATGCAGCGTAACAATAACAGTCTATAGCGGTAATGGATACCGCTGCTGAGAGTGGCAACTTGTCCTAGCGGATATGCAGAGTAAACGTAGAAAGTCAATAACAGATAGGCATACCGCTATTCAGTAGAACAGTCTGTCCACAGGGAGATGCAGGGACTGCAGAAACGCTGGACGGCAGAGACGAGTGTAGGAACCACAGGTGAGTAGATCCGGTAATCAGAGTCCAGCTGAGGACACAGGCAGGAAACAGGAGACTGTAGCAGGTATGGAAACCAGCGATGAGTAGCACAGGGAATCCACAGGAACTGAAGACACTAGTAGTACACAGGAGACAATAGCGGGTATGGAAACCAGCGATGAGAAACACGAGGAATCAGCAGAAAACTGAAGACACTAGTAGAACACAGGAGACACCTTCAGAGACTCACAGGGAATGAGACTCAAGATCAGGCAATGAGGTAATGAGCACAGGTGCCTTAAATAGGGAGAGTTGCCTGATCAACCAATTAGATAAAAGCAAAGGTCACAAGAGTTCTTGGGGGCTGCACACGCGCAGACCATCAGGATGGCGGACGGCCGCGGTTCAGGATAGGTGCCGGCAGGAAGGCTAGGGAGCCACGCCCCAGCGCAGAGGCACTCACGGTCCGGTGAGTGACATCTTATTTCAGTCTCCTGGACAAAACCATGTTACTGTTTTTTCATGTAGCACACAAATACTTGATATCTTATTTGTACACTGAAATTTAAAGTTGATATTTGTGTGCTACATGAAAAAACACTCAGTATTTAACTTATGTGCAAAACAGAAATCTAGTTTGCACCCCTTGCATTGTAACATGGTTTTGTCCAGGAGACTGAAATAAGATACCTCTTCATTTAAGATCCTTAATGAATCAGGCCCATGGTTTTGTCCAGGAGAAAACTTACGTAAAACAAAAGAGTACTTTCCTTAATGAATCAGACCCCCAGTCTTTACTAGTGTGAGGAAGACGTGTTGCAAGTGTTTACATTCTTTACTAACAGTCATTTCCATTCCTTAAATGTAGACTCAGTAAAAGACAATGGACTAAGACAGTACAACACATTTACTATAGGTGAAGCCAAGTTTATTAGAAAGTTGACAGCTTGTTATTGCTGTTGAGTTCCACACTGCTTTATAAGGTTGCATGGGTTTCCTACAACTGCAAGACTTCACTTTTCTTTATAAGGAAACCAATTGGCAAGCCGACCTAGTTTTTTTTCCACACCCTGTATTTTAATTTATATACGAGAGAAAGATGTGTGTTATAAACACTGATAAGCAGAGATACATAGGAGAAGATGATCAAGTGAAGTGTTGTGACAAGATGCATACATAAAACCACATTTAAGATCATCTAATTTATCTTTTGAAAAAAATTTTTAAAGCACACCTTACCTTAAAGTGCAACACAATAAGCTTCATCTCTTTGTGCTGGACAAAAATGCATTTGAACATGATATTATTATTATCATCATCATCATCATCATAGATTTGTAAGGTGCCACAGTGCTCCGCAGCGACGTACAGTAGGGAAAACAGGACATACATAAAACATGGACATACAAGGTAGACAAGAAAACAAAGGGTATGGAGGACCCTGCTCATTAGAGAGCTTCATTCTAAGTGGAAGAGGGCACAGCTGAAGCAAGAGGAGTGAATGTGGCTTAGAGTGGAGCAAGGCCGGATTAAGGGAATGGAGGCCCCTGGGCTAAGGGTGCCTCCATTCCCCCGTGAGCCCCCCCCCCCACTGGTGATCCGAGCCGCCCCTTTTCCCCCGGTGATCCGAGCCGCCCCTTTCTCCCCGGTGATCCGAGCCGCCCCTCCCCCGGCACTTACCTCCTTCTCCTCCTTCTCCTCCTTCCCTGGCGCGCTGCACACTCTTTACTGAGGAGATCTAGTGAGAGTGAGACTCACGAGATCTCTTCAGTAAGGAGAATACAGCGCGCCGGGGAAGTACTGCAGTGAAAGTGCTTAGCAGCACTGATCGGGCTGGGGCGCCCCCGCCCCCGACCGATCAATACTGCTGCTGAGAACTTTCAAGGGCCCCCTGGATGCCATAGGCCCCTGGGCTGTAGCCCAGTTAGCCCTATGGTTAATCCGGCCCTGGAGTGGAGATTTGGACAGCTGTCAGGGTGTATTAGTGTGAATAGTATTATCAGGTATAAGGTAAGTTTTAAAAAGGAGACAGGTTTTTAGAAAATGTCTAAAGATTTGATGGCTGTAGGAAAGCCTGATTGGGAGTGGTAGGAAGTGAGCAGCAGCACAGGAGAATACTTGTAGGCGCGACTGAGAGGTGGTTACCAGAGTTGAGACAAAGCACAGGTCAGTGGCAGATCTAAGAGGGTGTGAGAGAGAGTACTTTGTATGAGATTTGAGATGTATGAAGAGGTGGTGTTGTTGAGGGTAAGGGTAAGTAATTTTAATTGGATTCTGGAGGATACAGGGAGACAGTGTAGGGTTTTGCAAATTGGTGCAGCATATGTGGAACAGTGATAGAGGAAGATCAGTCTTGTAGCAGCATTTAAGATGGATTCAAGTGTGGATATTTGGGTGTCGGGAATCCCAGATAGCAGGAAGTTGCAGTAGTCAAGACAGGAGATAATAAGTGAAGGGATAAGTGTTTTGGTAGATTGTTGGGTAAGAAAAGGACGTATTCTGGCAATGTTTTTAAGGTGGAATCGACAGGACTGGGAGAGAGTCTGGATGTGAGGAATAAAGCAGAGGGTGGAGTGACGTCTGGCACCAAGTCAGCCAGCTTGGGAGAATTAAGGGGGGGGGGGTGATGATTCTGGCAGGAGAGAAGATAATAAGCTCTCTATTGGGTATCTTTCTCTTTAGATAGTGTTGGGACATACAAATCGGGAGCACTTTTGCAGATAGTGGGTTTGTTTGGTTTACCTTGGTTGATATCTGATATGAATGATATCTTGCATTTGCTGTTGAAATTGCTTCTTGTATGTAGGTCCAATGAAATATGATACTAAATATTTCTTTCCTCAAATTTACTATTGTAAGACATGAGGCATTTGTATTGTTTGGTGGCTCAGGCTGATGCAGAATTGATCACAAAATGGGAATAAATTACTCTTAAAATAATGCTTTCATATGTGCCTTGTTTACGCCAAGTCATCATCAGAGTGTAATTGCATCTTCTCTCTAGTAGATACAAACGATTCGCCCCTAACAGTCATATATGCATATTTTTGCAGGTGTGCATGAGCTGTATTTCCTTGAACAAACCTTTTCAATACTCGGACACATATGTATCTCGCTTTCACCACCGCTTCGTCTCTCCAGTTGTAAAGTGGTGCAAGTGTCAGATATATTAATGTACGCATGGGCGCATATGCATCCACTCTGTTTGTGAGGATATACAGTGTGAATTTGCACATTTTACGCTGGGCAAGCTGGCATAACATTAAATTGGCATCAGGCCCTGAATGCTCTTAATTGCAATGAATTCACAAATAACAATTTCTAATATGCAATATGCGTATTATGCAGAAAAGTACATAAACAGGTGTCACTCTTTGACTTCAGATATATGACATTATTCACAAAGTCAACAAAGAATTCCACAATGTATTCAGAATTTTCAAATTGTTTTATATCATGATTCTGAACTAAATCACATGGAAATAAAAATATGTGGAACGAGAATTTATGCATTTTATATTCCTTCAACTGCAGCTGAACTTGGTCCTTTGAAGAAGTAAATAAAACCTCCATTTTGCTAGTAGATAAAAACCAATAAGGCCGTCTATTCTGCGCACTTTACCTGTTAATGGTTCTGTCCCAGGACAGATCTATTATTTTATCTTGAATATATACATATATATACTGACAAACCTGCTCTAGCTGTAAAATGGTTCAGGTTTCTGAGTTTATGAAGTATTTTAAGCCTATTGGTTTCCTCCGGGCTTCTCCAGTATATTCCTGATTACTTACTTCACTACAGAGTGAAGCTGGCTAATTCCATTTGGTAGAATTAGAGAAGATAGAGTCACAAAGATGGGAGCACAGTGGCTCAGTGGTTAGCACTTCTGCCTCACAGCACTAGAGTCATGAGTTTGATTCCTGACCATGGCCATATCTGTGGGGGAGTTTGTATGTTCTCCTCTTGTTTGCATGATTTTCCTCCGGGTGCTCCGGTTTCCTTCCACTCTCCAAAAACATACTGGTAGGTTAATTGACTGCTATCAAAATTGACCCTAGTCTCTCTGTCGGTCTGTTAGGGAATTTAGATTGTAAGCTCCAATGTGGCAGGGACTGATGTGAGTGAAGTCTCTGTACAGCGCTTCGGATATAGTGGCGCTATATAAATAACAGATGATGATGATGATGATGGGAGTACATGTGGTCCAGGGAGTGCCCATCGCGATGGTTGGGGAGATGAACTTCATTGGGAGAAGCCATAGTAGGAGGGAAGCGTGAGGTAGCAGTGCCAGTAGGGATATCAACAGGGAGAAGAAAATAACAGTGGGCAGGTCAGTGGAAAGGAAGTGAGAAAGCCCGTGATGAGGAGTACCCGTCGCTGTCTACCTGCCTAGTTTGCCTAATGATCTGACCGTGCTGCAGTCTTCTGCTAAACCTTTTTGCTACTCCGAACTACTAATGCTTTTTTCATACAGTGAAATTCTAAACTGTACACAATGTAAAGTAGAGATGGTCACAGACCCCCGTGTTTTGGTTTTGTATTCGGTTTTGGATCTGCATTACCGTCGTGTTTTGGTTTTGGTTTTGCAAAACCGCCATTGTGTGTTTTGGTTTTGGTTTGCTATTTTGTTGGAAAATCAATGTTTTTGGGCCTAAAATAACCAAATTTAGTGCTCCACCTGTTTCTTGGATAAGTAATCTAATTGTAAAGCTAATAAATTATAAAAAAAAACAGTTTAATTCCTGGTAGGTAGGCCTTCATTAATTCTACACACAAAACAGATTGTCTTCCTCTCCATCTATGCATATTGGCAATGCAGCCATCGTCTTTGGATGTATATTACACCCTACAGTTATAGTTAAATATGTAAAGAAATGGAAAAAGGCAGTTTGCTTTCTATCTCTATAGGCCCCCCTCCACTTGTCGAAAATACCAAAAAATTCAGCCGTTATAGACTGTACAATTTTACTTGAAATGGACAAAGCCAGTTTGGGGTCACTCTGTCTATGACACCCTACCCTTAAGGAGAAATTGCCCAAACAGCAGCCTTTGAAGATGGTACGTGATATGGAAATGCCACAAGTCCCTTTCCTCTTTGGGGGTAGATTGCACTCTACACTTACATAGAAAGTTTTAAAAAGATGTTATCGTCATCTTTAAGCTTCATCCTCACCCTCATCAGTGTGTACGTCATCATCACAGACTATCAATTCATCGCCGCTTGAATCCGCCATTAGAGAATAGTCAGTACTTGGATGTCTTTGATGGTGAAGGCCTTCCTAGTGGAAGATGTAGTTCATTTTTATAAACATCATTTTCTCCACATTTTTTGAAAGTAACCTTGGACGGCGATCACTGACTAAGTTCCTGGCTAGACTGAATACTCATTCAGAGTACACACT
This sequence comes from Mixophyes fleayi, assembly GCF_038048845.1. Taxonomy (NCBI): domain Eukaryota; kingdom Metazoa; phylum Chordata; class Amphibia; order Anura; family Limnodynastidae; genus Mixophyes; species Mixophyes fleayi. The sequence goes on along the minus strand of NC_134405.1, from coordinate 292,509,657 downwards.
GGAGGGTGGGCAGCTTAGGTATTGCAAAACAAGTTTGTACATGGGTTTCCAAATGGCCTGCTTTTCCTCCCAGTAAGGAAAGGGAATGTCTGACATTTCCATATCAATTACCTCTTGAAAATAATCCTCCACCATCCTTTGCATGTTTATACTCGTATTGGATGGAGTTATGGGCAATTGAAAAATTGAAAAATCCTTCAAACCAGCCCAGATGTTAAATTGTTCTGGTCTGCCCCCTGCTTCTTCCCTGCTTCTTTTGGGAAATTTATTTTTTTACGAGCAGCAGTAGCTTGAGAAAGTGAAGGAGGACACATCATCAAGCCGAGGCCCAGTTCAGCGGCCAACTTGCTGAGCAATAGCTCCTTACAAAAGTTCACATCTCGCTCATTTACAAGTAAAGACTATATGTAGGTCTTAAACCTTGGATCAAGCACAGTGGGCAAAACGCAGTGATCCGAGTTCAAGATCTTAATAACTCGAGGATCATCGAGGAAGCAAATGAAGTACTTGATCGACAAGGCCAACATACTTTGCTGAATTGCTTGCTTTCAGCTCCTCCTTCAGTTTCTCAAGCTGCTTTTCCAATAGTTTAATTAAAGGAATGACATGGCTCAAACTAGCAGAGTCTGCACTCACCTCACACGTCACAACTTCAAATGGTTTCAGCACCTTGCACAGCACTGAAAGGATTCCCCACTGTGCAAGAGTGAAATACATCCCCCCTCCATTCCCAATGTCATGGCTTGTGCAATATGCTTGGATGGCTTTGCGCTGTTCCTCCATCCTCTGAAGCATGTACAGGGTGGAATTCCACCTAGTTAGCACCTCTTGCTTAAGTTGGTGGCAGGGCAAGTTAAACTGCTTTTGGAGCTGCTGTAATCTCCTACATGCTGTGGCTGAATGCCTGAAATGGTCTGAAATTTCACGGGCCACCGAAAGCATCTCCTGCACCTCACGGTTATTTTGTAGGAAGCTCTGCACCACCAAGTTGATGGTGTGAGCAAAACAGGGAATGGGTTGGAAATCACCCAGCTGTAATGCTCGCACTATATTGTTGGCGTTATCAGAAATGACATATCCTGGGGAAAGTCCAAGTGGTATAAGCCATGTATCAATCACATCTCTTAGTTTGCGTAACAAATTGTCAGCTGTATGCCTGTTAGTGAAGCCGGTGATACAAAGAGTGGCCTGCCTGTGACCAATGTTACGTAGTGGTGTAAATGCTGCTGCTGTTCCTGCTGGTGAAGGTGAATGACTAACCCAGTGGGCTGTCACAGTCATATAGTCTTTGGTTTGGCCACTTCCACTTGTCCACATATCTGTGGTTAAGTGGACAGTGGGCAGAATGGCATTTTCAGCGCAATCTCTACATTTTTACACACTTTTTGGTATAGTTGTGGAATTGCTTTACGGGAGAAATGGTGTCGCGATGGAATTCAGAAACGCGGACACTAAATCTCAATTAACTGTGAAAAACCAGCTGCGTTTATTGTGGAGATTGGACGCAGATCTAACACTAACATTGCAGCCATGGCGTCTGTGATTCGCTTGGCGACTGGGTGACTGCTGACATATTTGCTTCCCCTAGCAAATGATTGTTTCACAGTTAATTGCTGAAATGTAGGACTGCTAATTTTCTTGAGCTGCCTCTGGGCTAACGATTCACCCCCAGCAGCAGCAACAGCAGCAGCAGCAGTGGGACTAACGCATTCTTCAGAGGAATCAATAATAGTGCAGGAGTCATCCAGCCTTAATAAGTGGGATGCCAGGCTAACTCTTAGCGCTATTGAGGATATTGATGAGGATGGTGTGGTGGGTGTATTTTGTAGCCGTCAGGATGTCGGTGACCGGAGGGTCTTAGCTGATGATGGAGTGCTTGTAATTTTTTTGGAAGAACTTTTAGCTTTTCCCAACACTTTGCCATGAACTCTTGTCAAATGGCGTAACATAGACGAGGTTCCAAGATGTTAAGGTCCCTCCCTCGACTGACTGTGGCTTGACATACACAATGGCTATACAATTGTTGTCTGGATTTGGGTAGAAATAATTCCACACATAAGAAGTGGATTTTTTTGTTTTATGCCCAGGCATGACAGTGGCCTTTTTCTTGTCACGTGCCAGAACTGCTGCCACTGGTGCAGGACTTACACAAACAACCTCATCCTCATCAACATCCTCATTAGCGCCCTCATCGCCTACACAAATCTCCCCCTCATCCTCTTCTAATTCCAAAGTGGCAACCTCAATTTGTGTATCACCGGCTACACTCGGGCTATTAAGGCACACATCAGCAGAATGCTCACGATTAGACATCCCACTGTTGGATGGACTCTCCACAGGGATTGGTGTCATTTGTGAATCAGAGCAAACATTATCCTCTAATGCCTTACTGTTATCTTGCAGCTTGGCTTTGACGCGTAACAGTAGTTGTGCACCAATTGTAGGCTCGGTAACTTTTTGGGATCTGCCACTAATAGAGAAAGGTGAAGGCCTCATTCTCTCTTTGCCACTGCGTGTGTAGAATGGCATGTTGCCAATTTCTTTTTGATTGGCACTTAACTTTTGCTCAGTTACACTTCTTTTTTGCTTCAACACAGTAAATTTTTTTTGGTGTGTGTTTTTTGGACTGATTTCGAAACACTGTGTAGTTTGACATCGCCTTGCCCAGATGACGTACTGGGAACACTAACATCAGGACTGGTGACAGAACCTGGTTGCTCATTCTGCTCATATGTGGACTGCTTTGAATCCATTCTGAGCCCAAAGCACTTGTAGTGCTAAAAATTATTTGGTAGATACTGCTGACAAATATGACTTTTGACAGCCAGAAATATTTATATACAATTATGGGGGACACCCCAAAAGCACTGTGGAGTGCTAAAAAATATTTGATAGATACTGCTGACAGATAGTAATTTTGACAGCCAGAAATATTTAGGCCAAATAATGGGGGACACCCCAAAAGCACTGGGGAGTGCTAAAAATTATTCGGTAGATACTAGGGATGAGCGCACTCGGATTTATGAAATCCGAGCCCACCCGAACGTTGCCGATCCGAGTCGGATCCGAGACAGATCCGGGTATTGGCGCCAAATTCAAATCTGAAACTGAGGCTCTGACTCATAATCCCGTTGTCGGATCTCGCGATACTCGGATCCTATAAATTCCCCGCTAGTCGCCGCCATCTTCACTCGGGCATTGATCAGGGTAGAGGGAGGGTGTGTTAGGTGGTCCTCTGTCCTGGTAGATCTCGTGCTGTGCTGTTTAGTTCTGTGCTGTGCTGTTTAGTTCTGTGCTGTGCTGTGCTGTGCTGTGTTCTGCAGTATCAGTCCAGTGGTGCTGTGTGCTGTGCTCTGTCCTTCTGAGGTCAGTGGTGCTGCTGGGTCCTGTGCTGTGTCCTGTTCAGTCCAGTGGTGCTGTGTCCTGTGCTCTGTGCTTCTAAGGGCATAGTTATTTCCCCAATATTCCCCTGTGTTTAAAAAAATAAAAAAAAGTTATTTCAAAAAAATACCAAAAACTACTTTAATTTTTTTTAATTACCACAAAATTTGCACAACCAATCCTGCAGTATAAGCCCATTGGTACTGCAATATTACCAAGTTCACACATTCAGCAGTAAAAGTCCAGTGGTACTGCAATATTACAAAGTTCACACATTCTGCAGTATCAGTCCAGTGGTGCTGTGTCCTGTGCTCTGTCCTGCTGAGTTCCGTAGTGCTGCTGGGTCCTGTGCCGTGTCCTGTTCAGTCCAGTGGTGCTGTGTCCTGTGCTCTGTGCTTCTAAGGGCATAGTTATTTCCCCATTATTCCCAAGTTTTTAAAAAAAAAAAAAAAAAAGTAAAAAAAAATAAAAAATTAAAAATTAAAAAAAATATATATAATTATAACCAAATTTGCAAAACCAATCCAGCAGTATAAGTCCATTGGTACTGCAATATTACAAAGTTCACACATTCTGCAGTATCAGTCCAGTGGTGCTGTGTCCTGTGCTCTGTCCTGCTGAGGTCCGTAGTGCTGCTGGGTCCTGTGCCGTGTCCTGTTCAGTCCAGTGGTGCTGTGTCCTGTGCTCTGTGCTTCTAAGGGCATAGTTATTTCCCCATTATTCCCAAGTTTTTAAAAAATAAAAAAAAAGTAAAAAAAAATTAAAAATTAAAAATTAAAAAAAAAATATATAATTATAACCAAATTTGCAAAACCAATCCAGCAGTATAAGTCTATTGGTACTGCAATATTACAAAGTTCACACATTCTGCAGTATCAGTCCAGTGGTGCTGTGTCCTGTGCTCTGTCCTGCTGAGTTCCGTAGTGCTGCTGGGTCCTGTGCCGTGTCCTGTTCAGTCCAGTGGTGCTGTGTCCTGTGCTCTGTGCTTCTAAGGGCATAGTTATTTCCCCATTATTCCCAAGTTTTTAAAAAATAAAAAAAAAGTAAAAAAAAAATTACAATTAAAAATAAAAAAAAATATATATAATTATAACCAAATTTGCAAAACCAATCCAGCAGTATAAGTCCATTGGTACTGCAATATTACAAAGTTCACACATTCTGCAGTATCAGTCCAGTGGTGCTGTGTCCTGTGCTCTGTCCTGCTGAGTTCCGTAGTGCTGCTGGGTCCTGTGCCGTGTCCTGTTCAGTCCAGTGGTGCTGTGTCCTGTGCTCTGTGCTTCTAAGGGCATAGTTATTTCCCCATTATTCCCAAGTTTTTAAAAAATAAAAAAAAAGTAAAAAAAAATAAAAAATTAAAAATTAAAAAAAAAATATATAATTATAACCAAATTTGCAAAACCAATCCAGCAGTATAAGTCCATTGGTACTGCAATATTACCAAGTTCACACATTCTGCAGTATCTTGTGCTACATATAATGGAGACCAAAAATTTGGAGGATAAAGTAGGGAAAGATCAAGACCCACTTCCTCCTAATGCTGAAGCTGCTGCCACTAGTCATGACATAGACGATGAAATGCCATCAACGTCGTCTGGCAAGCACGATGCCCAATCTCCTAGTACAGGGCATGTAAAATCCAAAAAGCCCAAGTTCTCAAAAAACAGCAAAAAAAGAAACTTAAAATCATCTGAGGAGAAACGTAAAGTTGGCAATATGCCAATTACGACAAGTAGTGGCAAGGAACGGCTTAGGCCCTGTCCCGTGTTCATGACTAGTGGTCCAGCTTCACCCAAGGATCTAAGCCCTCCCCCCACCCCCCTACAAAAAATTTAAGAGAGTTATGCTGTCAGCAACAACAACAAAACAGCAAAGAACTCTGCCTTCTAAACAGATGACATCACAAATCCCCAAGGCGAGTCCAAGGGTGTTGTTGGTTGTGAACCCTGACCTTCCCATCACTGTACGGGAAGAGGTGACTCCATCCAGCATTTGCAGCACGCCCTCTGCATATGCTGGAAGGATCACCCACAGTCCAGTTACAGATTTGGCTAATGAAGGTGTGAATGTTGTACACTGGGAGGAGGATATTGATGTAGCTGGCGCTGAGGAGGATGTTGATGATTATGATGCAGACAGATACCAAATTGCATTTCTCAATTTCTATTTATATTCTAGATTATATAACGGCTGAAAAGTTTTCTGTTTTACTCCTAGGGGAGAGGGGATCTGATGCAGACAGATACCAAACTGCCTTTGTCCATTTCTTTGTATATTTGAATTGCTAGTTCTACAGTCTATGCAGGCTGCTTTATTTATATTCAACTACAAGTGTAGGGCGGGGGGGGGGGGGGGGGCATAGATAGCCACCAAAGTAACGTGGTCCATTTAATTTCACTTTCTAGCTCCACAGTCTGTGCAGCCTGCTTTTTTTTATCTTCAAAGTATTTATATTTACAAGCCTTGCAATCTAAATTAACTAGAGGTAGTGACGTGGTAGAACTCCAAAAGGCAGTTTGGAAGCCCCTGTACAAACTGGCTCTATTTTTTAACTGAGTTGTCCCCCCTCCAGTGTGTACTCGGAAAGAGTTTTTAGTGCAGCGGGGAACCTGGTCAGTGAGCGGCGAAGGAGGTTGCTTCCTCACAACGTTGAAAAAATGATGTTTATAAAAATGAATAATCAATTCCTCAATGAAGTACAGCACTGCCCTCCAGACAGTACAGAGGGACTGTGGTTGTGGAGTCCAGCGGGGACGAATTGATAATGTGTGAGGAGGAGGAAGTACACACTGTAGGGGGAGAGGAATCAGAGGTTGAGGATAAGGACGACATCTTTCCTCAGTAGAGCCTGTTTAGTTTGTACAGGGAGAGATGAATTGTTTTATTGGTGTGGGGGCCCAAACAAACCAATCATTTCAGCCACAGTTGTTTGGTAGGTCCTGTCGCTGAAATGATTGGTTTGTTAAAGTGTGCATGTCCTATTTCAACAACATAAGGGTGGGTGGGAGGGCCCAAGGACAATTCCATCTTGCAACTTTTTTTTTGGCATTATGTGACCATTCAACAGTCGTTTGCCATGTTCAAAAAGTAAAAGAAAATGCTAACAAATTCAATAAATTAAATCAAAAGTTAAATGCCCTGTCATTATTTAAAACAAGAGGTTTTGACGTGCTAGAATTAGTGTAGTGTTAAGATGTTATAAACACTACACTTGGAAATTGGAGGAGGTAATGTGGCCCCGGTATCAAATTGGGTACCAGGGCCACCCCACTACGCAGTCCAGATACTTGTTTGGTGGAATTCAGACCAGTTGAGGGTGTATTTATTTTATTGTGGCCCCGGTATCAAATTGGGCACCGGGGCCACCACACTACGCAGTCCAGATACTTGTTTGGTGGAATTCTGACACGTGGAGGGTGTATTTATTTTATTGTGGCCCCGGTATCAAAATGGGTACCGGGGCCACCCCACTACGCAGTCCAGATACTTGTTTGGTGGAATTCAGACCAGTTGAGGGTTTTATTATTATATTGTGGGGACCACTCTATCTATACCACACTACAACTCTATACCACTCTATTTAATACTTTAATTCTATTTAATACTTTAATTCTATTTAATACTTTAATTCTATTACTAATTACCATAAAGAGGAACTGCCGCTTCTATTTAATACTTTAATTCTATTAGTAGTTACCATAAAGAGGAACAAAATAAACCAATTTTACCAAAAGTATAATATGACTTAGACTTACAAACACTACACTTGAAAGATGGTGCCTTTAAATGAAATAGTCAGTCTTCATTGCATGACTATGTGCAACAGGGACAGTTTTTTGGTTTACAAAGTCAACCAATAACACTTCGACCCTGTCTGTCTTTAACATACTTGATGGGATCTCAATGACGAATTGTCTGTACCATGTTTGGAGGAGGTATTGTGGCCCCGGTATCAAATTGGGTACCGGGGCCACCCCACTACGCAGTCCAGATACTTGTTTGGTGGAATTCTGACACGTGGAGGGTGTATTTATTTTATTGTGGCCCCGGTATCAAATTGGGTACCGGGGCCACCCCACTACGCAGTCCAGATACTTGTTTGGTGGAATTCTGACACGTGGAGGGTTTTTTAATTATATTGTGGCCTCGGTACCAAATTGTGTACCGGGGCCACCACACTACGCAGTCAAGATAGATAGATGCGTATCATAGATAAAGTATATTCAGTGGTGTGGGGCAAATTGAAAAATATTCAAAATGCACTGACATTATCAAAAACAAGAGGTTGTCACACGCTAAAACTCCAACATGTATATGATGGAGAGGATGGAGGAGCAGCCGTATGTGTAGTGTAATGCAGACCTGTTGAAGGTTTTTTATATATTTTATTGTGGTGCCCAGTGCCCACTCCTCTACGCAGTCCAGGTACATTTATTGGTGCGAATCATAAAAGTTCAGGGTTTTTAATATATTGTGGTGACCCACTCCTCTACGCAGTCCAGGTACATTTATTGGTGCGATTCATAAAAGTTCAGGGTTTTTAATATATTGTGGTGACCCACTCCTCTACGCAGTCCAGGTACATTTATTGGTGCGATTCATAAAAGTTCAGGGTTTTTAATATATTGTGGTGACCCACTCCTCTACGCAGTCCAGGTACATTTATTGGTGCGATTCATAAAAGTTCAGGGTTTTTAATATATTGTGGTGACCCACTCCTCTACGCAGTCCAGGTACATTTATTGGTGCGATTCATAAAAGTTCAGGGTTTTTAATATATTGTGGTGACCCACTCCTCTACGCAGTCCAGGTACATTTATTGGTGCGATTCATAAAAGTTCAGGGTTTTTAATATATTGTGGTGACCCACTCCTCTACGCAGTCCAGGTACATTTATTGGTGCGATTCATAAAAGTTCAGGGTTTTTAATATATTGTGGTGACCCACTCCTCTACGCAGTCCAGGTACATTTATTGGTGCGATTCATAAAAGTTCAGGGTTTTTAATATATTGTGGTGACCCACTCCTCTACGCAGTCCAGGTACATTTATTGGTGCGATTCATAAAAGTTCAGGGTTTTTAATATATATTGTGGTGACCCACTCCTCTACGCAGTCCAGGTACATTTATTGGTGCGATTCATAAAAGTTCAGGGTTTTTAATATATTGTGGTGACCCACTCCTCTACGCAGTCCAGGTACATTTATTGGTGCGATTCATAAAAGTTCAGGGTTTTTAATATATATTGTGGTGACCCACTCCTCTACGCAGTCCAGGTACATTTATTGGTGTGATTCATAAAAGTTCAGGGTTTTTAATATATATTGTGGTGACCCACTCCTCTACGCAGTCCAGGTACATTTATTGGTGCGAATCATAAAAGTTCAGGGTTTTTAATATATATTGTGGTGACCCACTCCTCTACGCAGTCCAGAAAGATACCTTGTTGCAACGTTTTGGACTAATAACTATATTGTGAGGTGTTCACAATACACTGTAAATTAGTGGAAATGCTTGTTATTGAATGTTATTGAGGTTAATAATAGCGTAGGAGTGAAAATAAGCCCAAAAACTTGATTTTTAAACTTTTTATGTTTTTTTCAAAAAAAATCCGAATCCAAAACCTTAAATCCGAACCGAGACCTTTCGTCAAGTGTTTTGCGAGACAAATCCGAACCCCAAAAATAACGAAAATCCGGATCCAAAACACAAAACACGAGACCTCAAAAGTCGCCGGTGCACATCCCTAGTAGATACTGCTGACAGATAGTAATTTTGACAGCCAGAAATATTTATGCACAATTATGAGGGACACCCCAAAAGCAGTGGGGAGTGCTAAAAATTATTTGGTAGATACTGCTGACAGATAGTAATTTTGACAACCAGAAATACTTAGGCAAAATAATGGGGGACACCCCAAAAGCACTGGGTAGTGCTAAAAATTATTTGGTAGATACTGCTGACAGATAGTAGTTTTGACAGCCAGAAATATTTTGGCAAAATAATGGGGGACACCAAAAAAGCACTTTGAGTGCCAAATATTGAAAAAAAAAAAAAATCAATCCTCTATCCTCCTCTCTTCTCTAGCGATTTTTGTTAGCACAATTGGAATCAGAATATTGTATTATCTGTCCCTGCTCTAATCAGCCTGTGACTACACCCTGCTCTCTCCCTCTGTCAAATGGCGATGGATTGCTGCAGAGGCAGGTATTTATAATTTTCAAGTATCGCAGGAACCGAGCCCCAAGATCCGACGACGTCACGATGATGTTCGGCCTCGATTTGGATTCCGAGCGGGCGGGAGAGTACTGAGCCTGCTCGGCTCGGTACTCGGATAGGCAAAGTTCGGGTGGGTTCGGTTCTCGGGGAACTGAGCCCGCCCATCTCTAATGTAAAGTAAATGCAAGGGATGTAGCTTGTCGTTTTTATGGCTGTGTGTGTTTTAAATTTACCACAAAGAGTTGAGAATAGGTGCGTTTTGAGAGAGCGCCATCCTGGCCATTGTATATTTTGGGGATTCCACATTTGCTCAATACCACAGCATCCCGTCTCTTACTTTACTATAGCTTGAAGATTTCAGTAATGATCATTAAGCGCCAATGATCTGTCTCATGGATAAACTTGACAACCAGTTCCTCGTTAGGTGACTTCAGCATTTGCCCAATCAGGAGTTTGCTGTCATTTATCTTTCAACAGAGATTGTCACTATAGCTGTATTGATAAAATAGCAGAAGGTCCCAGTCAAGGTATCCACCTGGTTTTAGTCTGAGAGAATGTGGGTTATGTACACCTTCTGAAGGTAGAAGTTCATTTCAAATATGTTTTAAATTGAAGTCAATTTTAAATTAGGCATCCCTTTAATATTGACAGTACTAACACTACTACTGAACCCATCCAACGGCAAAATGTCATCATTATACATTTGTTAATGAGGTAATCTAATGCTAAATATAGATTTGCAAGTACACAAAGGGACATAATAGAACTTAATATATTGAAAAGGTAACAAAAAGCAATAACATTCTGTCAATAAAATATTTTTGCAGTGTAGTGAGAGGCAAGATTGCGGAAATATCTATATTCACATCACTTTTCTTATAAAGGTGGTGTTATGAAATTGTAAACCTTTTTTTTCTATTGAATGATTCCTACCACAACAAAATCTATTAACCTAAGTTTCCAGAAATGCATAAAACAGCATTGGAGAGAAAGCAGCAATTGTCTCCGCATATCTAAATGGAAAATATTCAATGTCTTTAAAACTACACACATAACATTTTATCTGCAAAATCTATTCCAGATGCCTGGGTCATTGTATCTGTCATAAAGGGACACAATTTAAGGTCAGGTTATTTCCTGTTTCTTAACAGGAGGCAGGCCAATATTTCCAGGGAAACCATCCTGCCTCCTGTTTTCATAAAGGAAAGGCCTCCTAATTACTTTTACAGAATGTATGACTGCTGAAATGTATTTATTTTCAGGACTACAAACTGTAGCTAATGACTGAGAATGCCATCAGTGTGCGTTTTTCAATGTTCTACTAGAAAACACGAGATACGGCAGTTTAAAGAGGGCAGTTTTGAAATTATTTAGTAAACTAATTATTTTACAATAATGGCGATTAGTAGATGGACCATAACAATAATAAAGGTTCTTGGCACAAACGAGGGGGGCTTCATTTTAAAAGGTACTGAGTTTATTGTCCGGTTTACAATGAAGTAAGTATTAATTGCAATTGCATGTCTCCAATTGTGTTTCATTATTTTTACACTTAAATCATTTTTCAATCTTGCAATTTCTCCTGCCTCCCAAAACATGCATGATATATAATTTTTATATTATGTATCAGTGAACAAAGGATGCTATACCTAAAAATGAATGGCTTACATTTATTTTATAAACATTGAAAACCTTTCAGGGCTATGAGGGACAATGTTTTATGCACACTCTGTTCCAAAATGCATGAATATGTAGTCTAGAACAATAACTGTACATCAGAACTGCAAGCATATGTTCAGCAAGAAGAGGACTGATTTCAGGATTCTTTTTCTTTAACCACATAGTAGATGGATGGGTGGGATAATCCCACTTTTTGTAACATTGGGTCACTAACCTTGGCTAAACTTTTCCATGAATGAGTCCTGCATAACATTTCTATAACAATCTCCTCTTCTGCAGAATGTTCTAAAACCAGAGAAAAGTGATGGAGGGAAGATGTAGATTGAACAATGTCAAAAAGCAGGAAGGGAGAATGACCTGGTACCGGGAGTGATACATATGCAGACGCAGATTGACCATAGGCTTTACCAGGTATTTTACCAGTAGGCCGGTGGTCTAATTATTATTATGATTATCCCACCCCACCATGACACCTCTATCGTTGTTAACAACTCCACCATCTCCTCTGTCACACAACTCCGCTGCCTGGGTGTTACTCTTGACTCCTCTTTCTCTTTTGCCCCCCACATGTTCAATCCCTTGCCCAAGCTTGTCGCTTCCAACTCCGCAACATCTCCCGCATCCGTTCCTTCCTCTCTCAAGATGACACTAAAACTATCATCCATGTTCTCATCATCTCCCTCCTTCATTACTGCAATCTCTTCCTTACTGGCCTCCCCCACTCCCACCTCACCCCCCTCCGATCTATACTCAATGAGGCTGCAAGACTCATCTTTCTCTCACGCCGCTCCTTCTCCTCCGCCTTCCCTCTCTGTCTTGGCTTACACTTTCTCCCCTTTCCCTACAGAATCCTTTCAAACTCCTTACCACCACTTACAAGGCTCTCTCCCAGTCTACTGCCCCTTATATCTCTAACCTCCTCTCCATTCACTCTCCTGCCCGCTCCCTGCACTCAGCCAATGACACCCGCCTCTCCTCCACTCTCATCACCACTTCCCACTCCAGAATACAAGACTTCTCCCATGCGGCTTCACTGGAACGACCACCCTCGCTCCATCCGTCTCTCTCCTAATCTGTGCTCCTTCAAACGAGCACTCAAAACTCACCTGTTCCTCAAAGCCTAACAACCATCCACTTAACCCCTCATCTTCTTTACTCATTCTCCCCTCTGTCCTCCCAGACCCCCTTTTCTCCCCATACATAGTTAGGAGGAGCATTGATGGGAAAAAGGAGTGACCAAGGCAATGGGTGGGGGTAGAGGTTCATTGCAAGAGGAAAAAGGAGGAAAAAAGGGCAAGAAGTTTGAAGGACATTGAGTCTGTGGGGCTACAATGGATGATAGATAATGGAGGGGAAGGTCTGAAGAGAGGTAGTGGAGAAGTCAGGACGCAAAATGATATAGAAATTGAGGAGTAGGATAAGGGGGGAGAAAGATGACTGAAACATGGAAATGGAAGGGGAAGAAGAGATGGATATCTTCTGTAAATATAGCCCTCCGCATGTTCTCATCTGCCATTTTAGAACAGACCGCATGCAGGGAGGAAGGTGGCTTGCTGGCTGCGTTCCTCAAATAGAGTGTAGAGAGTAACCAGAAAATTAGACAGGGTGAAATAGGCAATTTACATAAAAAACTTTAGTTGTGATTGTTTGTAATACAGTTTAGTAGGATGCTCAAAAAAACAATATATTTCTTTCTTCTAAAGTCTGAGGTTTTTATTTTTTTCTTTTGTACTCAAAGGGCCTTAGTCATTAATAAAAGTAAGGCAAAGAAAAGGAGTAAATGTTCTCCGGGGCAAACCATGTTACAATGCAAGTGGTGCAAATTAGTCTATTATTTTGCACATAAGTTAAATACTGGATGTTTTTTCATGTAGCACTCAAATATTTGAAAGCTTTATTTTTACAATGAAATTTAAAGTTGATCTAGGACATGCCCTACCGCAAATATAAATCTGTCCCCACATTTTAAATGTATCTCCCCCTCCAATGAAACATGGTTTTGCCCAGGTGCAAAGTTACTCCTTTTTTATAGTTTGCTCTCCTTAATGGCTCAGGCCCAATATACTTTTCTCAGAGGCATGAAGTGACATCTTTATTAAGCATGCAAAAACTAGGGTGCTGTGTTTGAGTGTGAGCAGCAATGTGTTCTTTTCTTTGACTCTGAGTAACACATCCCCCCCCCAAAAAATATAAAAGTTGTTTCATAAGAAATAATTATTTAACTACCATGTATTTCTGGCGCTACTCTGTCGCTAATTTTAGCCAGCCAATTCGCTGCAGACTTTGCCCAAAGACATTGTGGGCAGAGAGTGGAGAGATCATTAGAAAATACACTGTAAATGACTGTGAATGTGTGAATGAATGTTATTGTTATAAACAGTAATATAGGAGCAAAAGAGCAAAAACAGCTCAAAATCATATCATGTTACATATTTTTCACAATTGTTAATTAGATCCAAAACCAAAACCTTTCAGGATTTTTGGGAAAAACCAGAAACAAAACAAGAAAAACAAAGATGTTTTATAATCAAAACCACATCCAAAACCAAAACATGAGGGTCAGCGCACATCTTTAATTACGATCCATTATAAATTAACTTGTATACCATCTCCTTTGCACCACGGAAGCAATTCCTTTGAAGATTCAATATCAACTTGGCACTTTGTAGCATATGAAATCAGTAGCAATTTCATTTTATTTTATTAGTCTCATATTAAACATTTAAACATTAATTCATTTTTTTTTTATTCTCAGGCTACTCAGATCGATAGGCACAAATAGTGGGGGATTACAGGTGCCTGAATGAAAAGAAATTAATTTGGAAGTTGGAGTGTGCAAAGATAGAAACAAAGAATGCAATTATTACAATGATTAACTGAATAAAGTAAAACAATATATGGTGCTTAAAAATAGGTACACATATTTCACACAGAGACATGGAGTGCATGAGAGACACAGAGACATGATTAAGCCGTGCCCAACCATGCACCATCAGCATATCAGCACAGGTCAACTTGATTTCATAACCTTTTGCAAGGGAAAAAAGGCTGAAGCAGAGTATATCCCTGTAAATGCACCTTCTACATTCCTCTATCTCATTTAAATAATCCTGTTCTGCAAAAGGAAATCTTATTTCTATATTTCAGTGTAAAAGAAGATGAGACTAATACACAGACACAGCAAGAAAATGCCTTCAACTTGCCCAAATTCTCCAATGAGCAAACTTTTCCATCTCTGTTATATTTACCGTGTACTATCCCATAAAATTAGTTGCAATTGGGCAAAATTAGGTGTGTGATATCACAAAAGATCATTTGAAGTGCGTCTAAGGTTTTACACTTACATAGTTTGTAAATGACCTTCACTGTAGCTTACCGTCACTGCATATTTTAGGATGAAGAATTCTTTAGGCTTTGTTTTGTTTATTGCTAACAGGCCTTCCTTTCGAGCCCTTTGCGTATGGGATGTGGGCATAGGCTTTACAGCCAGGTGTTGTTAGATGCCCAGGCTAGATGCCTTGTTTCGTAGCTCACTGATTTGTAGGGGATTTTGTTAGAATGCTTCTATTAGTCTTAGAACTTGGTTGGAAGGTTGGCATCCATTAGTTTACTTCTTCCTGTCCCCACTAGATTGAGGTTATTACTTTCTTCAGCTCCATTTGTTTCTATGGTGTAGGTGCAATTGTCTGATGCTCAATATCTTGCTTCTAAAAATATGCTTGAGCTCCTCTGTTCATATACTCTCCTCCATTATCAGTTCATAGCATTGCAGACTTGAACTGTCTTTTGTCAAATGATGCTATGTACTCTCTGCGTTTTTCTAGAGTCTCAGTTTTATGCTTCATTAGATATTTTTTGTGTGTATCTGGATTAGTCATCTAGGACAATAACAAAGTATGTGTTTCCAACAGGGCTTACTGATCTTATTGGCTATAGATATTACTATTGATCAAGTCTCATGGGTGACTTGATGTGCTCTTACTTGCTTTAAGTAGAGGCCACTGTTTCTATGATACAGTAGATGCATTGCATAAGTGTATTGCATGGTGATATAGGCAAATCAAGAATTGTGCTGTTGTTTAGCAGTTCATTTATTGCATCTGGATGCTGCATGAATGCACATCTGATGATTGGACTAACCGTGATTGTTGATTTGCTGTTTCCGCTTCTGAGCTTATACAAGTGACTGTTATTTCATCAGCTAAGATTTCTGAATTGTACATATTATTCCTTTGAAATAAACAGACAGTCCTACAGTGGTTACACCTTTCATGGATAGTAGACTCCCCTGTAACATTTTTGCGCCTTTGTGATGGAGCCCTGACCAATTCCTTTCATAGAGGGCCTGATTCATTAAGGAACATAAATGCTGATACATACTGTATTTTGCATTAGATTGCACTGGCCAGAAATGGACTGTATGTCAGTGAACACAAGTATATCCAATTAATCTTCAAATGCAAAGGACACTTCCAACAGCCTACAATTTCTTGGGTGAAATGCGGGAGGGAGGGGAAGAATGCACATATTCAATGTACAGTAATGACATTCCAAGGAGGAGCACACGCAGTAGCATCTAATTCAGGCTTTGAGCATCTACAAAGTACGTACTTTTCATTCGTATTATTTGCACCAGCTCCATTTTTTGGTCCAGTCCACACTTGGAGGAAAAGGAGGCTCATTACTAGGCTTTCCATATTTCATGAACCTATCCTATTTACCAAATAGGGCCCAAATATTCCTCGATCCAGACAATCAGCAACTGAGTATAAGACACCACCAGCAGCATGTAGTGAAAGCTTCAAGAAGAAGAGAGCAGGACAAGCTCTCAACTGCCCTGATTCTGGTGGGACAGTCCTGATTTTGGATGTCTGTGCTGCATAGTCTTTGTTTTCACTTCAAGGACAGTTGGGATGTATGTCCTGCTTCACATTGCTCGTGTAGGCAAAGCTGTGAGCACCTAACAGAAATGTGGCATAGAAACCTCCCAATAGAAATCCTGCGTTTGTCCCTGTCCTACCTCTGCCATGCTTCCTATGTTGTATGTCGGAAGGACAGAATTACTACCCAGGTCATCTGAGTGATTTTTCTTTCTTTCTAACACTGTACCAGAAGGAAAGAAGAATTACTAGTTGAGATGACCGAGGTAGTGATTAGTTTTTCCTTCTGCTCCCATCTAGTGGCTGGCCATGCCCCATCTAGTGGCTGGCCATGCCTCTTCAGGAGTGTGCACATGCTATATGATCGGCCCCTACTATTGCATTCTTCCTGTGGCCCCTTCGTGCCTCAGTCCAACACTGGACACATCTTAGCTCAAAACCAATAACGTTGAAACCTTGAAAATGTTAGTAGTACATGCTAAAGTTGCCTAACCCTATTTGTATACAACATAATAATTTAAAGAACTGCCATATACACACAAGAGACTATTAATGCAATTTAATTGAATTTTATTAAAATGTTATTTAATATAAATACATCTTTTGTTTACCTATTTAAAAATCAAATGGAAATCTTCTAATGTTGTATGTTTAGATGTGATATGAGAACACACCCTTATTGTACTCAGTCTAGGCTTGCCTGCCACTGCCCACAAATTAACTGCTGCTCTAGGCATAAGAGGACGTAAGTCGTGATATTCAAAAATCTAGATATGAATGTATGCAACACATTTTTTCTGTAACTTTACAAAAAAATGGGTTTATGTCCAACTCTGAATGAGCCCCCTAGTCTGCATGTTTCTTTTTTCCCATTCTTCAGGATTGCTTTCTGGGGTTTTTTCTGAGGAGTATTTCCCATAGGTTGTTTCTGCATACAATCATTTAAACTTTGACCTTCCATAGCTTGTAATTACTGCTAAGTTTTGCTATGCCTGATTTAAACTCCAGACAGACAGTCATTTTAACATGTGGTCAAATTCTTTTTGTGTCTCCAAAGACTTACAGAATCATATTACACTAATGCCATGAACTAGGCTCATAACATGATACAATACTGAACTATAAGTTCAGGTCCTTTGTAAATAAGAACTAGTGAACACACTTGAGGAACAAATCTTGCCTTCAAATATATTGCCATTTAAAATGTAGCTGTCAAAGTCACTGAATAATTGCAAAAATGCTCCTTAATACGTTTACTACCCATGGTATATAAACTGTCTCAATATCAAGCATGGGGTCATCTAGAACCAAATTTGTATGCAACCACCTCTCTTAAAATGTTAAGGGCAAGAATCATAAAACATCAATAATCTAAGCAATTTGACCCATCCCAAATCAACAGACCATCTGGACACATCATCATCATCATCATTTATTTATATAGCGCCACTAATTCCGCAGCGCTGAACAGAGAACTCATTCACATCAGTCCCTGCCCCATTGGAGCTTACAGTCTAAATTCCCTACTATAGACACACACTCACACACAGAGACAGACAGACAGAGAGGGAGAGACTAGGGTCAATTTTTTTTTGGATTGCAGCCAATTACCCTACCAGTATGTTTTTGGAGTGTGGGAGGAAACCGGAGCACCCGGAGGAAACCCACGCAAACACAGGGAGAACATACAAACTCCACACAGATAAGGCCATGGTCGGGAATCGAACTCATGACCCCAGTGCTGTGAGGCAGACGTGCTAACCACTAGGCCACTGTGCTGCACATCCTGGACACAGGTGGTCTAAGGAACATCTGAGCCCAATCTATGACTTAATTTCCTAACAAGTTAAATGCAGCATGATACACAAAAATACCTCCATGCACAGATGACAATGTCCACAAATTCCCACTTCCAGATTTTTATTTTATTGTCAATTCCAGATGTAAATCTAAAAGCTAGGCCATATATCAGCATGCCTTCCCATAGTTGTATTACCACACCTGTGCTCTATACCTGCACAAAGAATCTGATTTAAATGTATTCTTAGTAATGATATCACAAGATCAGAGCTCATCTACAGATAGTGGTGTCATTTAAGCAATATCTATGGTGGTGATAACTGAGAGCCTTCACCTGTTAGTGAAGCCCGAATGTCTACCACATTACTTCCTGCACCACCCAGAAACTGTGAACCCAATGTGGAATAACCTGCTTTGACTAAAATAACCAATATTACATGGAGAGAGCTGGAATAGAAGGAGTGGACCCTCAATAGATCAAATGCAAAGTTTTAACATTAAATAAAGATCAGTATAGTATGCACTTACAATTCTGTTGTATAACAAGACACTGGACAATTTATGTCATTCCACATAGTTTTGGCACTGCTTCTTATCTCCCAGGTTTCACTTATTAAGTTGTGTAACTGCCAGTCTCTTAATATGTAGGCATATGGGCAGCACAATGGCTTAGTGGTTAGCGCTTCTGCCTCACAGCACTGAGGTCATGAGTTCGATTCCCAATCATGGCCTGATCTGTGTGGAGTTTGTATGTTCTCCCTGTGTTTGCGTGGGTTACCTCCAGGTGCTCCGGTTTCCTCCCACAATCCCAAAAACATCCAGGTAGGTTAATTGGTGGCCATCAAATTGACCCTAGTCTGTGTGTGTGTTAGGGAATTTAGACTGTAAACTCCAATGGAGTAGGGACTGATGTGAGTGAGATTTCTGTACAGCTCTGCAAAATTAGTGGCGCTATATAAATAGATGATGATGATATGGACTTGCAGTTCTCCATAACAGATGAGAAAGTCACATCATGTACCTAAACAGCATTCTGCAAAGGAAACTATACCCGGACTAAACGTCCCATCAGAAACTGGATACAGGGACTGTGGGGAGTGTGCAGGAGTTACTTATTCATGGAGGATCTTCCCTGTAGTATAATCTTGTAGTTCACCCTCCAGTCATTTCAGTAATCCTGAGTTCCCCACTCATGATCACATTTTACTTATATGAAATATAAAATTTACCATTTAGATGTGCATCTAATTTAATTTTAGTGCAGCTATGCAATATGTATAAATAATTAAAGATGCTCAGGCCCGGTTCCCCTTAGAAGCGAACACTCCCGAACTCAGCAGATCCAAGTACCAAGCCGAGGCGGCTCGGTACTTTTGAGCCACCCTCGAAATTGAAAACGAGGCAAAACGTTATCGTAATGTCGTCGGATCTCGCGAGTTTTGTATTCTATAAGTACCGCCCTCCACGCCGATCCAGCACCATTTTACAGAGGGACACTGAAGGGGTGGCACAGTGGCAGTCTGTAGAGCACTTGGGCAGCGTCATAGGTAGAAAAGAAAGAGGAGGGGGAGTAGCAGTGTTCTTCAAAGTCTCCAGTGACATTCAAGAGAGCTCCACTGCTCCATTGCTAATTGTCATTGTTTGAATCCAAATACTAGGGCTGGCAGGCTTGGCCTTCTGAATTTGCAGTCAAATTGTACAGAGTTATATAGGTTACACACAAAGAGGAGAGCTCCATTGCTAATTGTCATTGCTGAAAATCAAATACTAGGGCTGGCAGGCTTGGTGTAAATCTGCTGTCAAATTATAGGCTGTTATATAGGTTGCACACAAAGAGGAGAGCTCCATTGCTCCATTGCTAATTGTCATTGCTGAAATCCAAATACTAGGGATGGCAGGCTTGGTGTAAATCTGCAGTCATATTGTACAGTGTTATATAGGACACTTGCAAAGAGGAGAGCTCCATTGCTCCATTGCTAATTGTTATTGTTGAAATAGAAATATTAGGGCTGGCAGGCTTGGTCTTTTGAATTTGCAGTCAAACTGTGTTATATAGGTAAAACACAAAGTGGAGAGCTCCATTGCTAATTGTCATTGCTGAAATAGTAATAATAGGGCTGGAAATCTTGGTCTAAATCTACAGTTACATTTTACTGTACCATAGCTCACTCAGAAACAGGAGAGGTGGCAGGGTTCAGTGCTGAAACAGAAATTGTAATAATAGGGATGTCAGTGTTCTTAAAAGTCTCCAGTGACATTCTACTGTGCCATAGCTTATACAGAAACAGGAAGGGGGGCATTGTTATTTTCACTCTCCAGTCTCAGTCATGATTATACTAATCCCTGGACCTCATGTGCTAAAGTCTATGTTCAAGTGGATAGTGGTTTTAAGAAAGGGAAACAAAAATGTAAATAAAAAGCTTGTACCTTTTTAAAGAAAAAACACCTCTCTAATTACGGTAGAAAAACATAAAATTGGCAACATGCCATTCTAATCAAAGTATTACCAAGTATAGCCCCATCAGCTAGCTCACTTCTCTCAGCTAGATCTCAGCACATGCATTCTACACTGTCATCATATTCACCCTCATCAGTGTGTACATCATCCTCAAACAATACTTTCATACCGCTGGAATCCATCATCACAGAAGTCTGTGTACTTTGATGTAATTGCCAGTAATGGCCTTCCTCATGGAATTTGTAGTACATTTTATGGAAGAGCCGTCACGATTTTTGGGCAATTCTTTTACACCAGACCAAATGTCAAAATGTTGTGCAGACTCATCTGGATCACCACTGGGTGTCTTGGGAAAGCTAATTTTTTCTTAGCAGCAATTTCCAGAGAAACTGGAGGAGGTGACATCATTGTGTCATGTACCACTTGAGCTGTCAGCTTGCTGACCAGTAGCTCATTGCATCTGTTGAGATCTGGGTCAGTTGGAAAGAAAGAAAATACATAGCTCTTAAACCTAGGATCAAGCACAGTTGCTAAAATGTAATGATTCAATTTCAAGATGTGGATAACTCTTGGGTCCTGGTGAAGCGAATAAAGTACTTAATCTAAAAGTACAACATAATTAGCGGAAATGCTTTGTTTCATTTCCTCCTTCAATTTCTCTTCCTGCTTTTCAAAAAGTCTAATTAGGGAAACCACTTAACTCAAGCTAACAATGTCTGCACTCTCTTCACAGGTGACTACTTCGAGTGATTTCAGCACCTTGCACAACACGGAAAAAAATCTCCAGTGCGCTGGACTAAAGTACATTCCCCCTAAATTCTATTCTTTTTGCAGCTGCTGCATTCTCCTGCATGCTGTTGCAGAATCACGAAAATGACCATAAATATTACAGGACACAGACAGCATCGCCTGCAAATCATTGTCATCTTTTAAAAAGTTCTGTACCACTAAGTTGATTGCGTGAGCAAAACAGGGAATGTAATGGAATTCCCTCCGCTTTAATGCTCTAACAATATTGGTGGCATTATCAGAAATCACATACCCTCAAGAGACTCTGAGCAGGATAAGCCATGTTGCAATGGCATCCCTTTGTTTTTCAAACAGGTTGTCAGCGGTATTACCTCTGACCTGCTCCTTGTCTCGTCTCTGATAACCACCTCTCACTCCCGCATTCAAGACTTCTCCCATGCTTCTCCCCACTTTCAGAATTCCCTACCACTCACCCTTCAATCAGACTTATCCACAGCCTTCAAATCTTTAGATGCTTTTTGAAAACCCATCTCTTTTTTAGAGGTAACCTTATCCTCGATAACACTATTCACACTAATGCACACTCACAACTATCCCAATCTCCATTCTGAACCACACTCGCTCCTCTTGTTTCAGCTGTGCCCTCTTCCCTTTAGAATGTAAGCTCCCTAATGAGCAGGGTCCTACATACCCTTTGTTTTCATGTCTCCATTCATTTTGTCTGCCCTGCCTGTTCTTGTTTTAAGTATGTCTCATTTTATGCATGTCCTTGTCTTCCCTGCTGTATGGCGCTGTGGAGCACTATGGTGCTTTACAAATCTACGATAATAATAATAATAATATGCCTCTTAGTGAAGCAGATGATACACAGAGTAGTCTGCCTCTGAAAAATGTGACGTACTTGGGTACATGCTGCTGCTGTTCCTGCTGGTGAAGGCGAGTCACCAACCCAGTGGGCTGTCACAGTCATATAATCTTTAGTTTGCCCAGTTTCGCTTGTCCACATATCTGTGGTTAACTGTATAGTGGGTAGAATGGCATTTTCTAGCCCAATAATTACATTTTTACGAACCTTCTGGTAGAGGTGAGGAATAGCTTTTCTAGTAAAATGGTTTTGTGATGGAATTTGGTAACGGGGACACAAGACCTCAAGTAATTATCTAACACCAGCTGCATTAATACTGGATATTGGGCGCAGATCTAATACTAGCATAGTCGCCATGGCGTCTGTGATTCGCTTTGTGACTAGGTGACAGCTTTCATACTTGCTAAGGATTTATTAACAGTCAATTTTAAACTACTAGTAGTCTTCTTCTTGGTCTGCTTCTGAGTTGAAGATCCACTCTCAGCAGCAGGAGCAGCAGCAGTGGGCCTAACGCTCAAGGATTCTTCTTAGGAGTCCTGAATAGGGGAGGAGTTATCTCGCATTAGCAACTTGGATGCAGGACTAACTCAGATCACTTGTGAGGATATTGATGATGAAGGTGTTGGGGGTGTAGATTGCAGGTGCTGGGATCTAAATGAAAGAAGGGAGGTAGTTGATGCTGGACTGCTTGTTGTTATTTTTTTAGCATAAGTTTCTGATTTTCCCAAAAGCTTTCCATGAACTCGCTTCAAGTGCCGTAACATGGTTGAGGATCCTAGATGGTTAATTTCCCTACCTCTACTGACTATGGCTTTACAATGCTACAAATGGCTAGACAACTGTTGTCAGAATTTGGGTAAAAATAATTCCACACATAAGAGGTGGACTTTTTGCCTAGGCATGACAATGGCCTTCTTATTACTGGCAAGAACTGCTGCTGTCTTTATTTATTTATTATTAAAGTGTATGAAAATAATATTGTGACCTGTGAGGTGGTAAAAATTGACTGCAGATGACTTAAAATTAGTGTTATTGAGGTTAATAATAATGTAGGAACAAAAAACGAGCAAAATTATGTGATTTTGGCATATTTTAGCTATTTTTCTAAAAAAATACAGATCCAAAACCAAAACACACAAGGACGGTTTTGCTAAAACCAAAACCAAAACACAAAGTTAATCCAGATCCAAAACCAAAACCAGAACATGGGGCTCAGTGAATATCACTATAAATAATATCTATCTGTATTTACATGGCAGGCTCACAGGGGATGTGGCACACTCCCCAAAATGACATGACCATGTCCATTTTTGTGATTGCCTCTGGGAAAATTCTTTGGGAGATATGCTCCTAGCAGATTGATCATTCAGGGGGTGGTCATGTAAAGTCTGACTGATAAGTGCAAAAAATGTGTATTCCCTTTGCACCTCTCTAGAAGCATAGAGAGGTAGAGTGGGGGAAGTGTAGTCATAGTGCAGTGATGGTGTATTAATGCTCCTTACGTACTACGCTGAGAGAAAAGTAGCTGCAGATATGTCTCTAGGAGGCATATCTGTTTTTGCACCTTGTTGTGTTTAAAAAATAATTCATTTTTATAAATGTAAGCATAGTTTGCATGTAACTCTATTCTGCCCTTTTTTTTAGCTTTTCCATATAGAATGTGCCTGTCTATTGTTAAGTTGCAAAATGAAGTCCTGGATAATACTGTCCACATTTTCAGGGAAAGCAATATGGATCCCACCTGAGGAGCATTTACAACTTGACTGTCTTGGAACATGGTAAGCAATATCCTTATTAAACTTCTATATTTATACCACCTAGGTCATGTTATCCTTTTAAGACCACTTTAAATAAATCATGAGAGTAAAGGGAATCACGGATGTCTTTTTTGCAGGTTTCACTATTGTGCAATTGTAATGTAATGTCTTTTCCCTTTAAATTGTGCATCAAAGGTGCAAAAGGCATGTCATTAAATGTGTAAGTTGAGCATGGTCTTTATAACAGTATTTATCTTGCATACTATACAATACATACTGTATATATATATATATATACATATATATATATATATATGTACACACACATATATATATACATATATACACATATCTATATATATATATATATATATATATATATATATATATATATATATATATTTATATTTACTAAATACTGTCTTATATTAAAAACAGGGAATGTTAGTTCCACATATTGCAATATATGTTAAGCTGACCAACTCACGCCAAAGTCTTCACTCTTGCATCCCATTCTTTACATTAATTAATTCCATCTTGTGTCAGGTGTGTCCCAGGTCTCCCATGGCTGCTAGTGCTTGGGAAAGACTTGCCTTTAAAAGCTGTGTGCAGGTAAGCCTTAAGCCCAGATAAAATAGCATAGCATTTCATCATGTTAGGACTGACCAGATTGGGAAGACTTTGGCGTGAGTTGGTCAGCTTAACATATATTGCAATATGTGGAACTAACATTCCCTGTTTTTAATATAGAACAGTATTTAGTACAGCATTAATTATGTGTTTGGAGAGTGCAGACTATCCCTGTTTTTTTGTATATACAACGTGGGCAACCCCCTCTTGCACCGCAGCCTGTACATGGTGAGTCCAGAGGATCTCTGTCTGTTTTTGTATATATATATATATATATATATATATATATATATATATATATATACATACATACACACACATACTGTGACACAGGCACCCTCCTGATGCGCACGGACAAGTTCTTGCTTGAAACAAGAAATGCTTTATTGATTGCATCAGAATAATACAGCAAACACTTTGCCAGGACCTAACACTGGCTAGTCACAGTTTCCCTGTAGCTGGCATTGGTCGCACTGCACAAGTGCACAAGAAAGATTTATATACTTGATACTCCTCCCACAGTCCTGACTTGACGGACAGGCGACACTGCCACCCACCTTGCCTTTAAAAAGAAGTCTCCTCGGATGCTCTGTAACTAATTATCATTTCAGACACACCTTGCCAGCCTGTTGTTTCTGTGGAAAAAGACACTTTCAAATCATGTAAAATAAATCACGTTATACTTCTGTTAGAGATGTCTTAGACCTGTATATCTCTGAACTTAGGTGCACTGCTATATCTGTTTGTAACGCGGTCTGCATAGTTGATTCCTCTGTTAGAGGCCTAAGACAAACCACTCCCTTTGTGTTTTGCTACAAATATATACTGTACATATATACTTTCTTTTCTACATTCTGTAACAATAATATAGCAATATGATAATAACCAAAGAACAATTTAATAATAATATTAAGAAGAAGAAGAGGAAGAATTAGAAGAAGAATACCACTATTTCAGTGATGCATGTATTTTCATACAACAAGAAGTAATATTTTGTCAAAATAAGGTGGATTGTTCTGGAGATACACAGAAGTTATTTAATAGAGAGGAATAAGTCAAAACAGAGGGAATATTTTAAATTTAAATCTGCACTCATGTGACAGCCAGCATACTATTTCCATGTATGTGGCACTGGGCAGTGGAAAGTGAAGTGATGAAAAATCCCAGAAAACTTTGCATGGTGAGCTGGCACCACTAATTGCTTCTTACGTCCCCTCCGACTGCCCTGCACTAAAACCAAATCCATCATGATAATTACTATTTATGATCATTAATAATGTTTTTGGCTTTAGTTAACAAGGATATTGCTGAATAAATGTGGAAAACCATAATAATTAGGCTAGACCTAGAGATCATGTAGGAAATGCATCATGTATGATTATTTACTGCTAATTAGAGATGCAGAAAAGCTGGGGAAAAAAAGTTGGGATTAGATTCAAGTTTTTATCTTTTATTTCTGCTGCTGTAAAAGAACAAACCCAGCAATTTCCAAAAGCTAATAATAAAACTTTTAAAAAGACCTTCCTGGTATGTGTTAAAGTGCCTGTAATTACCTCCTTGTAGCTAAAATCATTTGAACAACTTTTAAGTACTCTAGTTTCACGGCTCGTTTAGCCCTTAATGTTATTGTTAAACAGCTTTAAATGCTTCTTGCTTGTCCATTAATTAACCATTTACTCTGTTCTTTTTTTATACCACTCACTCCATATCCCCCTTTTATACCAAGCCTGTGAGCAACTTATTTGCGTTGTAAAAATGGTCTTTGGCCTTTCGGACATGGACTAAGACTCATTCAATACTTCTTTTGCTGATTTAAATTAGAGATGCTCAGACAGTTCCCCGAGAACCGAACACACCCGAACTTATCAGATCCAAATACCGAGCCAAGCAGGCTAGGTACTTTCGCGCACCCTCAGAATTGAAAACGAGGCAAAACGTCATTGGTACGTCATAGAATCTCGCGAGTTTTGGATTATATAAGTACTGCCCTCCATGGCGATCCAGCGCCATTTCACAGAGGGCCACAGAAGGGATAGCACAGTTCTTGGCAGTCTCTAGAGCAGTTGGGCAGTGTCCAGTGGCGCACGCAGGGGGTGTTTCTGGTTCCCCATAAACCCCTCCCCTCCGGGAACGAACGGTACTCCACAGAAGCCGCGGCGCGGTCAAAGAAGCATCCTCGGCAGTGCTGTATTGTAGTGTAATACAGCACTGCCGCGGATGCTTCTTGACAGCGCCGCGGCTGCTGTAGAATTCAGACTCGCTGTATTACCCACAGCCCAGGGGTAGTAGGAAGAGCTATCAGCACTGGGCTGGTTCTTTCTAGGGGGTAGGCCCGCTCATTTTTTTTGGCGGACCCCACTCCCTAGGGAATCCAGCCCAGCGCTGAACAGTCTAGGGTTGGTTAGTCATTATGGCAGGGGGACCCCTGCCGCGCGTCCCACTGCTATAGTGCCGCCAACCCTGGCTGGTTTGCCTAGTGCTGGTAAAGTGAAAATTCGGGGGGACCCCACGCAAAAATTATCCCCGATTTTCACGGGACCAGCACTAGTCAGGCAGCACTAGGGTTAAGCATAAATAGCAGGGGGACCCCACACTTTTTTTTTTTTTACTTTTATCTAATCTTTCACTTTTTACCAGGGCCAGTGTAACAGTGATGTGGTGACAACTCACTGTTACAACACAGGCGAGTTTGCCAAACACAGGAGAGTTAGCTAAACTCGGGAGTGTTTACATCGCTCAAAATCGCCAGAGATGACCAGCGATTTTGAACATGAGTGTCAAAATCGCAGCTTGATACATTCCCATTTTTTTACCCACGATTTTCCACGATTTAAACACGCTGGCAAACTCGCACTTTGATACATTTACCCCTTGGTCTTCTAAATCTGCAGTCACATTGTACTGTGTTATATAGGTAACACACAAAAAGGAGAGCTCCATTGCTAATTGTCATTGCTGAAATACAAATAATAGGGCTGGCAGTCTTGTTGCAAATCTGCAGTCACATTTTTCTGTGTTATATAGGTAACACACAAAGAGGAGCACTCCGTTGCTCCATTGCTAATTGTCATTGCTGAAATACAAATACTAGGGCTTGCGGGCTTGGTTTTCTGAATCTGCAGTCAAATTGTACCGTGTTATATAAGTTACATACAAAGAGGAGAGCTCCATTGCTCCATTGCTAATTGTCATTGCTAAAATACAAATACTAGGGCTGGCAGCGTTGGTCTTATGAATTTGTAGTCAAATTGTACGGTGTTATATAGGTTACACACAAAGAGGAGAGCTCTATTGCTACATTGCTAATTGTCAATGCTGAAATAGAAATACTAGGGCTGGCAGGCTTGGTCTTCTGAATTTGCAGTCAAAATGTCCGGTGCTATATAGGTAATGCACAAATAGGAGAGCTCCTTTGCTCCATTGCCAATTATCGTAGCTGAAATAGAAATACTAGGGCTGGCAAAAAAAGGGTGGGTTGGAGTATGAAGGACAATTCCATCTTGCACCACTTTTCCTTTCAGCTTCCGCTGTGTGCCAATGTTCATTACATGTGCTATATACTGTTGTGTGCTTTGCTAAAATCTTAGACACCCAATGATGATGCAGATAACTTGGCACAACATTTTGACATCAGGAGGTAAATGTATCATACCCCGTTTTTTTCAACTCGGCAGGAATCGGCGAGTTGACAGCTAAAATTTAAAGCGGCGCTGGCATGTAAATGTTTGTTCACAATTGTAAAGCGCTACTGAATTTGCTGGCGCTATATAAATGATTGTTGATGATGATGATGATGGTATATAGGTCACAGTCAATGGCCGATTCAGAGGACTTAACAATCAGGCAGATGTGGATGGTTAAACAGGACGCGGGTGAGTGTTTCTCACCTTACTTACAGGTGTGTTGCCCCGATATATATTGTATTGTAAAGTGAAAGTATACTTGTGAAAAATTAAACCAGTGCTCGGTTATGTATTACCCAGTATTGTTTTATCAATGTTTGTTCCCGATTGTAAAGCGCTACGGAACTTGCTGGCGCTATATAAATAAATGTTGATGATGATGATAAGTGAGGGGATGCCAAGAGCATTTTTTGCAATGTGTGCAGTGCAGAAAGTCCATGTTTGTAAAAGTTGAAAATTGGTAAAATTGGGTTTCAGTAACATAAATATAGAACCACATTTGACAACAAAAAAGTGTGATTTATTCAAAAATGCGTACAAGACACGCAAATTATACACAAACACACACACACACATTTTATATATATATATATATATATATATATATATATATATATATATATATATATATATATATATATATATATATATTTATTTATTTTTCAACAAGTATTTCAGCTACATTCTGCACTTTTTTGCATTGATTCCTGACTGTCTGGAAAAGACAGAGCAATTGCAAATTTCTGTACAATCCATTTAATGTTTGTTTTAAGGATTCAATCAAACGATAATAATGATATTTTCCTTTACCCGATTCCATTTGCATATCATACCATAGATAATTGTTTTGGTCAAACAGACACGACACAAGCTTTTATGAGGGGGGAGTGTAAGCTGGTACATTAGGGCTAATGGGGAGATTTACTAAGCATCGGTTTCTGTGGTGTGTGTAGTTTTCAATAAACACCCTGACCACTTGGATATTTTAGAAATAGTAACTGCTGAACCGTTTACTTCTGAGCTCATCCACATAATATATAAATTCAGTCCTTAAAACACACTCCTAGTAGTAAATGTAACAAGCTGCGACAAGTTTGAAAAGTGGAGATGTTGCGTATAGCAACCAATCAGATTCTAGTTATCATATATTTAGTACATTCTACAAAATGATAGCTAGAATCTGATTGGCTGCTATATGAATCCTTTACACTTTGCAAACCCACGGAAGCTCGCAGCTTGATACATTTACCTTCTAATGTCTACCTCCACGGAAATATAAAGTAGTCTACATATACCACAGATTGGTATGCATCTTTCAAATCGCCACACATCTCATGTTGTTTTTAAGTACATATTACTTTAGTACTTTGACTATCCTGCGATTTGAAGTCTGAAATCTGAGACTGAATGTGAGGTGTTCCAGTTTGTTAACCCCTAAACTGCTTGCATTTCAGGCCAAATGGCATCATTCTACTGCAGGCCAAACAGGTTTTACTCCTTCCATTCTGTAAGAGCCCAGTGGTACTTAGTATCGGGCCCAGCACTCAGGAAAGGGTCTGGGCAGGTTTATAAAGTGATGCTTAGTAGCACTGTGCCTCTTCTGGTTCAGGGCAATACACTTTAAATCTAGCACAAGCCCTTGTGGAACACACTATCCATGAGTCTTATTGCATGCTGGAGCTTGTAGAACTTAAACTTGTAGTGGCACAAGAGTGGCACAAGAGTGTAGTGCCACCTTGGTGATAAAAATAAATATCAGTATCATAAAGTGCCCACTTTATGATACGGAGTAGGGCTGTGTATATAGAAAATGGAACATAGGTTTTTAATATATATATATATATATATATATATATATATATATATATATATATATACATTCTGATAGCAAGTCTAAATAGTTCAAACAGTATACAGTTTAACTATCTCATCTTTGTAAGCCACATTTTTTTTTAGCTAAAAAGTGGCAGGTTAGCTGCTTAATACATGAAATGTAAAATGTAATAGGAGTCTTATGGGCTTAGGTGTCTTACTCTCCCAGGGAGTAAGTAATTATGACCAGTATCACCAGTATCAATACCAGTGTCGGACTGATGAAGGGCCCACAAGGGGAATACAATGGTAGAGGCCCACCAAAGAGGGTGTGGCCAGCCGCTTGAGAGGTGTAACCAAACCAGTAAAGGGGTGTGACAAGCCACTTGAGAGGCGGAACCATACCACTAGAGGGGGTGTGGTAAGCGCACGAAGGACAGCTAGCATCATAGTGTAGTATATAAAGAATGCAGTGTGTATATAAAGAGTACACAGTCTTGACCTACCCCTTAGATTGGGCAGAACAGTCACAAAATAATCGGGACTGTCCCAGTAGAATCAGAACATTTGAAAAACTATCCTGCTCTTTCCTACCTGTTCTTGTCACTTTCACCACCTGCGGCTGGTAGTTTCTTTAGTTGAGGTTTGTCTGGATCCTGGAATGTTGGGGGCCTTATTTGGGAAAGAAATGCGTACATTTAGAAAATTCCAACCAACCCTGGCGTTAAACCATTAGCACCCACGATTAATAATTAAGCCTTCCTCCATCCCCAACATTAAATAATAGTATTCCCATTTAATAAATAAACCTATTTCCCTCCCTACAAACGGCCCCAACAATAAATTAATAGTATTTACATTTAATAAATATATCTATTTTCCCTCAACCATCCTGAAACCGTCACTACCATTAAATAATTCATTTATTTTATTAAATAGACCTAATTTTCCCCAAACTCACCACCACATTTAAATTAATAGCTCCCAAACCACCCCATCTTAAATTAATAGCCCCCACTATTAAATTAAATTGCCCCACCATCACCCCACAAACAAAATAGCACCCATTAATTAGCCACCACTTACCTAACACACACACACACACACACACACTACATTGCCACAAGCCCCCTGTGTCATCACACACACACACACATTACATTGTCACAAGCCCCATGTGCCATCACACACACACATGCACACACAGACACTACATTGCCCCCTGTGCCATCACACACTTACCACTACATTGCTACAATCCCCCTGTGCCATCACACACACACCACTACATTACCACAATCCCCCTGTGCCATCACACACACACTACATTACTACAATCCCCCTGTGCCATCACACACACACACACTACATTGCTACAATCCCCCTGTGCCATCACCTACACACATTACATTGCCACAAGCCCCCTGTGCTATCACACACACACACTACATTGCCAAAAGCCCCCTGTGCCATCACACACATACACACACTACATTGCCACAAGCCCACTGTGCCATCACACACACACACTACTTTGCTACAATCCCCCTGTGCAAACACATATACAAATTACATTGCCAAAAGTTCCCTGTGCCATCACACACACACATTACATTGTCACAAGTCCCCTGTGCCATGACGCACACATTACTGTGACCCTTCATCACCACACTGTGCCCTTCTATGGCCACATTGTGCCATCCATGCTGCTTTTGCGCCCCCTTCATCTGGTAACCCTTCCTCACACTGTGCCATGCTGCTTTTTCTCCCTCTTCTCCTGGCCCCCCTTCCTCACACTGTATCATGTTGCTTGTGCTCCCCCTTCTCCTGTCCCCCTCTTCCTCACACTGTGCTATGCTGCTTTTGCTCCCCCCTCTTCTCCTGGTCCCCCTTAATCACCCTGTGCCATCCTGCTTCCCCCTCCTTCAACACTCTGTGCCATCCTGCTCCCCCTTCATCACTCTGTGCCATCCTGCCCCACCCCTTCATGTGCCATCTTGCTTTCATCCCTTCCCTCTTTTCCTTTACTTACCTTTATTGGCTTATTTCTTCTCTTTTCTTCTCACGTTCTCTTCTGTCTTTTTGCTTGTTTACAGGCTCCTCTCTGCGCCGCTCCTCACTGAATGACGTGATGCCCAACATTATTTTTTTGTTTGATTTTTTATAGCATCCCACCCCACCAAGGAAGAGGACGGAGCCATCGGAGTCGGGCCCACCAGGGAATACCCCGGCTCCCCGGCGGGCC
This sequence comes from Mixophyes fleayi, assembly GCF_038048845.1. Classification (NCBI taxonomy): domain Eukaryota; kingdom Metazoa; phylum Chordata; class Amphibia; order Anura; family Limnodynastidae; genus Mixophyes; species Mixophyes fleayi. The sequence continues at coordinate 292,477,497 of NC_134405.1, read as the reverse complement.
AGTCCGACCCTGACCAATACCCAAGTATCAGGCATACTCAAAAAAATTAAGTTTGATGATGATACATATGCTCTAACATTTTATTGCAACTTTAAACAACCAATAACTTTTCAATGCAAAGAAAGATTCTGAATTATGCCAGAGGTTTAATAGATGTTACCTGACATGCACAAAATTTCCTTAATCGAGTGCTTTTTTATTTATGCAAACTATTTGATAATACACGATCTTCAAACATTCATATTAAAACCTCTGCTGCATAACGATTGAAAAATATTTAAATGTATCTGCTTCTCTGCAGCATTAAGGAGGAATGGTTTTGCTGAACTGTAGCAAAAAAAAACCCATAACAAATAGTATTTGTGGATATAAAGTTCTATTGTAAGGAATAAGGGAGGGAAGGTGGTGTCAGATTGCAGACTATTCTCTTTTCAAACTCAATAGATTTTGGCTGAAATCACCAGCTCAGATATGTTAGGAATACAGTTAATATATTCTTATTTCTTTTCCACCAGAAGAAACAAAAAGAAGTTAGCAACAATACATTTCAAATCTTCTTATTAATTTGGGGCTATACATTTAAAAGAAATGGCTTCACTTACTTTTTGGTTTGAACGTACGTCATGAACATATTAATGTAATGACATTATTCATATTTTAGCTATTGTATTGCTGTTTTATTATCTTGAATGAGGGCTTTCACTTGAGAACAATGAGATGGTTTTTAAAGAGGACAAACCCTGATGTTTTCTATTTGGAACAGAATCACCTATTACTTAAAATATTATGACTTTTTGTCTAATATAAAATGACTCATTGTCTAGCCAGAATTGTAGATCGACATAGACATCCTGTGTATAATCGCTGAATTAACTGTAGGCAGACAAAGACCATCCATTTCAGCAGTCAATTGAAATATGTTTGTCATTAATTTCATGAGTTGACTAATGCCAGAAACCATTATTGCTGATTCCAACCACTTGAACATTACTCAGCTGTTCTACGATGTACATCACAGACTGCTGTTACGTTTAACACTTGCTTGGAAGAAAAAATGGAAAAAGTAAAAGCATATCACTTACACATTGCATTCAACAATACAATGCAAAATTAAAAGCACAATCTAAGATGCTACCATCTGAACAGCACATTTGGAAAAGCTGGCAAATACATTCATAGATATATCAATACAGCAAATATGTTATCTCATTATGTTCGCGATGCAAATAAAATCAACAAAAACCACTTCAAAACTATATAATGCAATAATAAGTCAGTGAGAGCTCTTCATAAATGTCTATAAATCTACAACTGGTGTGGCAGCTCATGTGTATATATGTATATATATATATATATATATAAATATATATATATGAAAACAGGGATACTCTGCACTCTCCAAACACATAATTAATGCTATACCAAGTACTGTTCTATATTAAAAACAGGGAATGTTAGTTCCACATATTGCAATATATGTTAAGCTGACCAACTCACGCCAAAGTCTTCCCAATCTGGTCAGTCCTAACATGATGAAATGCTATGCTATTTTATCTGGGCTTAAGGCTTACCTGCACACAGCTTTTAAAGGCAAGTCTTTCCCTAGCACTAGCAGCAATGGGAGACCTGGGACTCACCTGACACAAGTTGGAATTAATTAATGTAAAGAATGGGGTGCAAGAGTCATGGGCAGGGCCGGACTGGCCATCTGGCACTTCTGGCAAATGCCAGAAGGGCCGATGGCTATATGGGCCGGCCCGACTCACCCTGTCTTCTTGGTGGCTGGAGGAACCAGCCACCTCTGCTGCGCGCTCCCCAGCTCCCTCCCCCGTTATGCTGTGCAGCCAGTTACACTGGTGAGTTTCCTGTTTTTTTTTATTTGCTTTTTTTTTTTACTGAAGAGGGGGGGGGTGGCGTGATTTTCGGGGGGATCGCGGGGGTGCTGCGATTTTCGGGGGGGTCGCGGGGGTGCCGCGATTTTCGGGGGGGTCGCGGGGGTGCCGCGATTTCCGGGGGGGTCGCGGGGGTGCCGCGATTTTCGGGGGGTGCCCGCGATTTTCTAGGGGTCGCGGGGGTGCCGCGATTTTCGGGGGGGGGGGTCGCGGGGGTGAGAGCCAGGGGGTGCTGGGAGAGGGGGTGAGAGAGCCGAAGGTGGTGCTGGGAAAGAGGATGAGAGCCAGGGGGTGCTGGGAAAGGGGGTGAGAGCCAGGGGGTGCTGGGAGAGGGGGTGAGAGAGCCGAAGGGGGTGCTGGGAAAGGGGATGAGAGCCAGGGGGTGCTGGGAGAGGGGGTGAGAGAGCCGAAGGGGGTGCTGGGAAAGGGGATGAGAGCCAGGGGGTGCTGGGAGAGGGGGTGAGAGCCGAAGGGGATGAGAGCCAGGGGGTGCTGGGAGAGGGGGTGAGAGAGCCGAAGGGGGTGCTGGGAGAGGGGGTGAGAGAGCCAAAGGGGATGAGAGCCAGGGGGTGCTGGGAGAGGGGGTGAGAGAGCCGAAGGGGGTGCAGGGAGAGGGGGTGAGAGAGCCAAAGGGGATGAGAGCCAGGGGGTGCTGGGAGAGGGGGTGAGAGAGCGGAAGGGGGTGCTGAGAAAGGGGGTGAGAGAGCGGAAGGGGGTGCTGGGAAAGGGGTTGAGAGCCAGGGGGTGCTGGAAGAGGGGGTGAGAGAGCCGAAGGGGGTGCTGGGAAAAGAGGTGAGAGAGCCGAAGGGGGTGCTGGGAAAGGGGGTGAGAGCTGAAGGGGGTGCTGGGAGAGGGGTGAGAGAGCTGAAGGGGGTGAGAGAGCTGAAGGGGGTGCTGGGAGAGGGGGTGAGAGAGCGGAAGGGGGTGCTGGGAAAGGGGGTGAGAGCCAGGGGGTGCTGGGAAAGGGGGTGAGAGAGCCGAAGGGGGTTCTGGGAGAGGGGGTGAGAGAGCCAAAGGGGATGAGAGCCAGGGGGTGCTGGGAGAGGGGGTGAGAGAGCGGAAGGGGGTGCTGGGAAAGGGGGTGAGAGAGCCGAAGGGGGTGCTGGGAAAGGGGATGAGAGAGCCGAAGGGGGTGCTGGGAAAGGGAGTGAGAGAGCTGAAGGGGGTGCTGGGAGAGGGGGTGAGAGAGCCGAAGGGGGTGCTGGGAAAGGGAGTGAGAGAGCTGAAGGGGGTGCTGGGAGAGGGGGTGAGAGAGCGGAAGGGGGCGCTGGGAAAGGGGGTGAGAGCCAGAGGGTGCTGTGAAAGGGGGTGAGAGAGCCGAAGGGGGTGCTGGGAGAGGAGGTGAGAGAGCCAAAGGGAAAGGGGGTTCTGGGAGAGGGGTGAGAGAACCAGGGGGTGCTAGGAGAAGGGGTGAGAGAGCCAGGGGGTGCTGGGAGAGTGGGTGAGAGAGCCAGGGAGAAGGGGGCGCTGGGAGAGGGGGTGAGAGAGCCAGGGTGGTAGGGGGTGCAGGAAGAGGAGTGAGAGAGCCGGGGGGTAGAGGGTGCAGGAAGACGTGTGAGAGAGCCAGGGGAGTAGGTGGTACAGGAAGATGTGTGAGAGCCAGCGGAGAAGGTGGTGCAGGGGGTTAAGTGAGAGGGACAAAGGAGAAGATGGTGCAGGGGCATAGGTAAAAGAAAGTGTAAAGGGAGAGACATCTTAAGAATGGGAATGTCAGGGATGCAGCCATCATAAATAACAAGTAGTAATGAAGAATGGAAATGCACAGAGGGGACAAGTGTTAAAAAAAATAAAAAATCAAGCCTTCATACTCCATTCACCTATATTTTCTATACCCCCACTCCTAAATTTCTGCTTCGAACACTGCTCTCTATTCCTGCTCCCGACTGCCTGTGTGAGCTGACAGCTGCTGATCCCTCCTCGCCCAGCGCGCCCACTAGGAGAACAAAACACAGGATGCCATAATCAGGTAAGTTCATATATTTTCTCGTGTGCAATATGTTTTTAACCATCCTTTCTTGAACTGGGGACACTACAGCGTATCCAATAATGTTTAACACTATGTATTGCTCATTATTGCGCTGTAATGTTTTTTGCATATTTAACTGTACAGAGATTTTTAATTAAGAGGAAAAAACATTGCTTGTCATAAATTTTATCTGTAATTGTGTCAATATATCTATTTTTGTTTGCATTGTAAATGATGTATTAAGCTGCTCTTGGGACTCACACTCAGTATCTGATATGCTGTACCAATTTTTATTTGTGAATGAGTTTTTATCTGAGCTTTACTAATGATTTGGGGGCACTACTATGCCATAATATGATTTGTGGGCACTTCTGCATGACCAAATATGAATTGAGGGTAATACTATGTGGCATAATATGACCTTGGGGCACTATGATGTGGCATAATATGAACTGGGCACACTACGGTGTGGCATCATATGAACTTCTGCCAAAGGCAAGTCTTTCATTGTTGAATATGACGGGAGCCCAAAGAAGTTGCTGTATCGGGGCCCAAAATTCCTCTTGTCAGCCCTGCCTGTGAGTCAAGGGGGTAGACGCCTCCAGGTTAATAATCTAAATGTTTCCTATCTAATCAAACTGATGGATCACATCCAATTATTTCTCACCCACCTCCTCTATCCCCCTTAATTTATATACTGTGTTATTTAAAACGAATAGAAAAAACGCATATCCAATTACTGTAATAAAACAAAAATATTTTTCTCTGACATTTTGCTGTAGATGGAAATACTTTTAATGCAGCCGTGTGAGTTCAACTGATCATTCAATAGTTATGTTTTTTTTAGATATATGTTAGTTTTATTTCATGTGGAATGATTCATGAAAATCCTTCCATTACTATTTAATTGAGGGAAAAGGGTACCTGTTACCTATATGTGTGTGTAAGTATTCTGTTGTTGCTATTTTGTGGGAGATTTGAAAAAAGCAAAACATTGTTTCCTACAGTGGCGTCTGTATAATTGGTGGTATTGCTGTAGTATGGGGTGGCGTGCTGGTGGCAATGTTGTAGTGTGTTTGGTGCTTAGTAATGCTAATAAGTAGGAGAGGGTATTGCTATAATGTGGGGGGTGACGCTGGATGCTGTAATGTAGGGGGTGATGCCGGATGCTGTAATGTGGGGGGTGATGCCGGTTGTTGTAATGTGGGGGGTGATGCCGGTTGTTGTAATGTGGGGGGTGATGCTGGATGCTGTAATGTGGGGGGTGATGCCGGTTGTTGTAATGTGGGGGGTGATGCTGGTTGCTGTAATGTGGGGGTGATTGATGTAGTATGAGTGTGTGTGGGGGGTTATTTATTGCTGTAATTTGGGTACTAATAATGTATTGTCATGGTGTTTATTGATGTAATTGGGGTGCTAATAATGTAATGTTGAGGGTCATTAGGAGAAATAAATACCCCCCCCCCCCCACACACACACACATACTACATCATGTTGTACTGCGCCAGCATCAGTGTGCAACAATATAGTGCATGGAGCCCACAACACGTGGGCCTGTGTGCTTTAAATGCCAGGGCTGATTTTTAGTCCCAGTCCGGCCCTGGTCATGGGACTTACATGCAAGAGGGGGTTGCCCACATTGTATAGACAAGAAAACAGGGATACTCTGCACTCTCCAAACACATAATTAATGCTATACCAAGTACTGTTCCATATTAAAAACAGGGAATGTTAGTTCCACATATTGCAATATATGTTAAGCTGACCAACTTATATATATATATATATATATATATATATATATATATATTTACACACACACTATACAGTCTACTTCGATGTGGATAAAAGTAAATACATTAATGTGCCCCAGAAATAGTTATTATTTTTGGCCATTACAGATTGACCATGATGCTTTACACTGGACACAGGAGTCCAGTGTAACTGACCGCTTCTTAATTATTTAATTTGATGGAGTCCCCAGGTTCCATATTCCCTGGCAAACCCTGAATCACTGTTTCTAAAATGTGACAGCACAAAGCAGTAGAATGTACTGTGTTGTCATATTGCATTCTGTTACCAAATGGAGTGGCTGAAAATTGTCCCATTGCTATATTTATTCTTATACTCATGTTCACGATGTTAAATTTGAGGAGAATGATACTTTAGTCCCAAGTGCAACATTATAGGCTGCAGTGTTATACTTTGATATGATACAAGATTGCTCTAAAATTTCAGTTGAGGTTACGTTATTTGGACAAAATATGGAAGGATACTTAACCCCCATGAAAGTAACATCCAGGAAGCCTTGTCCTCTGTCACTGCTCACCTAGCCTGCGTGATGTGTATATGACCAAGGGTTCATCACTGCAATACCACCTGGTCTGTCTAAAAATGCTTAAAAACAAGCTCTGTACAAGCTCTTTTACTACAACCTCACTCAAATACAGGTTATGGTGCTTCCTCACCCAGAAGATAAAGGATCACTAAATACAGTATTGTACTTTTCAACTCTTTTTCTCATTTTGAGCCTTTTCTCTGCTGTCAAAACAAAATTAGAAACAAATTCTAAGGGGGGGAATTCAATTGCCCACGTTACTCTTGAAAGTAAAGTGGCCTGCGCACCATTACCATTACTATAGTAAGTGCATTATTGCCGTTAGTACAGTAATTTTTAACGCAGATTTTTGCTATGGGTAATATGAAATCTGGGTTAAAATTACTGTATGAACGGTAACAGTGCGCGGGCCGTGCTACTTTCGAGAGTAACGCGGCCAATTGAATTCCCCCTTAATAATAGTAAAATTAATTTTGTAACACTAAGGAGCAGATTCAATTACCCGCGTAGTTCTTCAGAACAACGCGGCCGTGGGATTTGACAGAAAATCTCTGCTATTTTTTTTCTTGCGGGTCATTAGGCTGTGAGCAAAATTCAGCAGACAAATTACCATGGTAAGCTAATTGAATATGCCCCTAAGGATCATTTACAAAATGCTCAAAATGTGGGCCTGCACCAATATTCTTTTTGCACCTAGTGCATGGGTGCACGCCCACTACCTAGTCTTGAAGAGCACTTCTGTAAAACCAACCTCTGCCTACATTTGCAGATACCTCAGATAAAAAGGCAAAGTGGAAACAGTAGATTCGCCAAACTACTTCTACCACTTTATGTACATCCCCTTCATTTATTTAAACTTTTTCGAAATTTCCCAAATAATGATCTTGCCCTAATTTAGTCATGAAATGAGGGGACATTCAGGAATGTCTTTATTACATTTATCATATCTGTTTGGTTGAATGTTTTTATTACATTGATCAAAGTTCACTTTGAAATTTGCTTTCTGCAAAAGAGCAACTTGAAGTTGCAAATTGCGACCCATTATAACTATATCCATGAGATATAACATTAGAACAGCATCTCTGGTCAGCCGAAAAATTATATCCTTTTTTGGAGAGGAAAAGGCTGTGAGCCTACATGTAAAATGGGGAACACCTCAATAAACGCTTCTTCTCAAGCCCGCCAAACCATTTAATTAATGCTGTCACAAAGGATGATTTTGGTCGCAAACCATCATAACCATCTTCTTCCCCATAATTCCAGTGTAAACACTGACACAACATGTGCTATTCACCCATCTACAGCCAGCCAACATAGAACCCTTTTAACATATATATATATATATATATATATATATATATATATATATTTGAATTATTTTATAAATCTTTCCGTATGTCCCAGGGCGTTAAAGTGATGTCATGTCTTAAACTGAATCAACATGCAATAAAATAGGAGTAAATTGTAAGCTCAGAGGTACAATGACGTCTATTATTGGCATAATCATGTAAAGGAGTATTTCCTTAATACATGATTACCAGTATCTCTCTATTAATGTAATATTGTAAATTCAATTTGATATGGTAACAGAAAGACTGCTCGTATATGTGAAAATCTTGCATTTGTTATCATATCATGTATATATGTTTATCTATCTAAACCCGACATAACAAGTGGAGTGGATGTCTAAGGAGCAATGCCATATAACTCAAATTTAATTGGCCTTTATCAATCACAGGGTTAATCTCATCTTAAAGCAATTAGGTTTCTAGTGGCAAATGCATGTGTTTTTACTAAATATGCAAAATGGAAAGAATTCTGTCTTAGGAAACTGTATTATTTTTTGGGGTTTCCCAGTTATAGTGCAATGGTGAATTAATTGTTCATAAATGTTCTTTTACTTATCCAATTTATATAATGCATAACTATGAAGATTTCTGCCTGGAGCCAGAAACTAGCACAGTGTCTGTGTCTGTAATTACCAAATACCGAGAACTGGCGCTCTGCCAATGGTCATCAAATGCCCGGAGCCGGAGACTAGCAAAGTGCCTGTGATTGCCAACTGCCGAGAGATAGGAACTAATGTTGTAACTGCAATTACCAACTGTCTGGAACCAGAAACTAGCACAGAGCCTGTAAACACCAACTGCCAGGAACTTGCGCTCTGCCTGTGGTTATCAACTGCCAGGAGGCAGGAACTAGCAATGAACCTGTATCTACCAACCAGAGCCGGATTTAGACCTCATGGTGCCCTAGGCAAGATACTGGTTTGAGCCCCCCCCCCTCCCTGAAAAATCCATAGCATTATATTTTTTTAGCATAGCATATACTCCTATAGTTAAGTAGAAGGGTAAGCTATGTGCCGCCGAACATCACGCTACTCCTCCTGCATCACACTTCGCCCCTCATTATTGTCCCTCTCATCACACTGTGGTCTCCTTTATCACTACACTGCATCACACTGTTGTCCCTGCAGTTAAATAATAATATTTTGTCAAAGCAGAATTTTTAATTATACTGGTCATATACTCCATATGATGAATATTAAGCTCAGTGGTCGAAGTTGAAATTTAGAAGTGGCTGTATGAAAAATGTAATGGGAATGTAAATAATTGAATGGAATTTGATAATTTTACAATGAAGGCAGTATGAGAAGTAGCGGTATGGCATACTACCGTATACACCCCACTTCCACCACTGGTTACCTTTCAATTCACACAAATTGTACCTTATCCTTAACTAAACTTAGGTATTAATCATAACATGTCAAGAAGCTGCAGTTCAGGGTTAGCAAGCCCAGTAATAAAAAAACAGCAGTCTCCTATCGCTGCCACGTAACAGACTGTCCACCACTACAGTTACTGACTGCAGCCCTCTACCTACAGAAACATATTAACATGCATTATTACATTCCAGCACTTTTTCATGTCAGTCTTCTGTATGAATCCCATAGTGCAGCATTTAAACAAGTCAGATCTCCTCATAATATAGATCCCACCAGATTCAGGACAGTTGGCAGACTGTTCTGCTCTCTCCTACCTGTTCTTGCCACTTTCACCACCTGTGGCTGCTGGTGTCTTTAGATCCGTTGCTGCTTGTCTGGATCCTGAAATGTTGGGGGCCCTATTTGGAGAAAAAAATGGGTACATGAGATTTAGAAAACTCCAACCAGCCCCGGTGTTAAATCAATACAGCACCCACATTTTATAAGTAGGCCTCCTTCCAGCCCAAACATTAAATTAATAGCATACACATTTAATAAATAGACCTATTTCCCTCCAACAAGCTCCAACATTAAATTAATAGTGTTCCCATTTAAAAAATAAACCTATTTCCCTCCCTCCAAACAGCCCCAGTAATGAATTAAATATCATATACGTTTAATAAATATTACCATTTCCCACAACCATCCCCGGCATTAAAAAATTCATAATCACATTTAATGAATACACCTCATTTTCCCTAAACAGTCCCACATTCAATTAATACCCAAACCACCCCAGCATTAAATTAAAGGTCCAATCACCCCATCTTAAATTGATAGGCACTATTAAATTAATTTGCCCCATCACCCTACAAATAAAATAGCACCCAATAATTAGCCCCTACCTGCACTCCACCATCTAATTAATAGCCTACCTCCCACCTTATATTAAGCCCCCCCCATTCCCTCACACGTAACACAAATACACTGCTTCCCCCCAACACACACACGCACAATACAAATACACTGGCCCCTCACACACACACACACACACACACACACACACACACAAACAATACAAATACACTGGCCCCTCACACACACACACACACACAATACAAATACACCGGCCCCTCACATACACACACACAATGCAAATACACTGGCCCCTCACACACACACACAATACAAATACACTGGCCCCTCACACACACACACAATACAAATTCGCTGGCCCCTCACAAACACACACACACAATACAAATACGCTGACCCATCACACACACACACACGTAAAATACAAATACGCTGGCCTCTCACACACACACACACACGCACAATTCAAATACACGGGCCCCTCACACACACACAATACAAATACGCTGGCCCCTCTCACACACACACACAATACAAATATGCTGGCCCCTCACACACACATAATACAAATATGCTGGCCCCTCACACACACAAAATACAAATACGCTGGCCCCTCGCACACACAAACACACAATACAAATACGCTGCCCCTCACACACACATAATATAAATACAATGCCTGCCCACACACAATATGTACATAATATAACAATTTTACTTACCTTTCTATTGCTTTTTCTCTTCTTTTCTGTTGTTCTTGTCATGCATTCTTCTTTGTCGCGCTGCTGCTGCTGACTGATTTTTTTTCTTTATTAACTCTGCTGCAATTTTTTTTTTACTATGCCGGTGGACAGAGGGGTATGGCAGGCGGAGGGGAGCGCCCCTCCTCCTTGCCTACCCCGCTCACTGTCGGCTCTGGGGGGGCCCTCTAGGGACCGCTAGGCCCTAGGCAGTTGCCTATGTTGCCCAGCGGTAAATCCGCCCCTGCCACCAGCTGATTGGAGACAAAAATTAACACTATGACTGTATCCATGAACCTGTATCCTCACCAACAGCTACAATAATTATTCTCTTACCTTATGTATCAAGTGTTCCCCACACCTCTTAAATTGTAAGATCGTTTAGGCAGGTTTATCTTTACCTTCTGTTCATGTCATTCTCTGTTATTTGTTTATATCAGGTCCTCCTCAATATTCAATGCTGAATTCTATGTTGGCACATTATAAAAAAAAACAAAACAAATAATGATTACCTGGTAAAACTCTGACAGTAACTGAATTCCATACACTCCTACAGTGTTGGGAAGCTCCAGCTCCACGAGGGAATGGGTGTTGCCTAGTAATTTGGTCTGATCAAGTCAGATTCGGGGCTTGACCTGACTCCTGAATTTTGACATAGAAATGTTGGCAGGTATGAGGTTGCAGTAGAATGAGCTATGGGTTCCTTTTACAGTAAATATTGTAGACTATCCTTACTGAATAAAATTATGGATTTTCCATACCAGAAATAGTTTGTTCAAAAATGATTACATGGTAATCTCATTTTTCGTGATAAACTGTTTGCCCAGGTACTGACTTCTGGTGACTTCTGGATGAAAAAATTAGGGAGATATGTGGAGCTCTAAGTCTCGTGGTGATGGTTGTGAGAGTGGATTTACACAGTTGGGGAAATTCCGAAAAATACAATTTCAAAGAGATAAAAATTTATATAATTCAGATCCATTTAACTAGATCTAATTGCAGCCAAATTTGGTGACCAATGTAAGGAGACACTACTGATAAGCAGTATACAATGTAGAGCCATATTGAATGACCAGTATATAATACAGAACAATTTCTAGCTAGTTATAGCAACACCTAACTTACACGAGCCTGGTCTCCAGCATGCATGTCCAAGCGGGGGCTGGCAAACTTTAGCCCGAGGGGGGCAAAACTCGACTCAGCAGTCTATTAGGAACATTTTAAACGAAAAATAAAAACAGATGGCCCAGTGACACAGTCCAAGGTAACCCACTATGGAACCAGCCTGGGGGGGCAGTTGCCCCCCTGTCCCCCAGCCCAGCCTGCCCCTGTGAATGTCCCCCTCTACTTTGTTGCATTGATGCTAAGCCCATTCTTCATATTTTGGGTACATTTGACATCAAAATGCAATCAACATCATGGGGTAAATGTATCAAGCTGAGAATTTTTCAGAGGGTTTGATAAACCAATCAGATTTTAGCTATCATTTATTTAGTGCATTCTACAAAATGACAGTTAGAATCTGATTGGTTGCTATAGGCAACATCTCCACTTTTTCAAACCCTCCGGAAAACTCTCAGCTTGATACATTTACCCCCATGTGTTTTTTGATGCAGCTTTTGTATTGAGATTTGTTTTATTTTGGCACAGGTTAATAACATTGCACTTCATTAGTGCCTGTACCTGCAGGTCCTTTTCTATGCACTCCTTGCATAAGTAAAGATATTAGTTTTGAGCATTTGCTATGTGAACTCAGTTGCTTGTTGTTACTCTATTGTTACATTTGCCTGCCTGACCACTCAGGTTTCTTCAACCTTCAACTATTCTACATCCTTTAATCCTGACCTAAGTGTATCTCCTGGATTATCCTACCTTCTCTAGTTTGTGATGTTGGTTAGTGTGTTTACCTAGTTTGCTTTACGGATCTACAGCCTCGATCTTCTGATAGGACACGGATAGGAGCATCATTACCCTAGTACACAAAATAGAAACTTTTCTGACAGCCAGAATACAAAGTATAAATTGATTCTTTTACATAAACTCAAACACTCATACCAGGTTACAATCTAACTAGCTTAACCATTAAAATAATAAAGACAAGGACATCACTTAAGATTGGAAGAAGAATTTATTAAAATAATAACATATTCGAAAAACGGTGGCGACGAGAGCAGGGCAGTCAGCTGAATTGCAAGCCAATAAAGATGGAAAGGTCAGACTATTGTACCACCAACCCAGGCTATACCTTATCTATTGACCGGTGCTAACATTCACTCAAATGGAGCGACTATGCCCCTTCTGGACTCGACAGTGGCATGTGACTTCCCAAACAGGCCAAGGGGTCCTCCTCACAAGAAAGCCAAGAGTCTGATGACTTTGAAAGTGGCAGTGACTCGTGACAATAAATTACCATCACCATATGCTATGACTGCTGACTGCTCTGCTCTCCTACCAGTAAGCCGTGTCCTGTATATCTCATGGGCCACCATCCAAAGCCCTAACAACACGCTTAAGTCTTCAAAGTATCTGATCTATGAAAAACCCTGTTCTTTCCTCAGTAAGGTGTATCCCATCTGCCCGAAAAAAGTGTTCCGCATCTACGGCCAACAGTGTGTGGTCTATGACAGTACCCTTTAAATCTAGCAGAAACTTTCCCAGGGTTTGATTGATTTTCTTAACAATGTGCACCAGGACGTAGGAGGGGAATGTCAGCATGCCAAGATGGTATTATATTAGACCAACAAATCCGAATCGCAGGCCAACATGCCAGTATAGCCTGGAGACCTCCTCGTATCCGGATAATCAGGTCTAGGGTTTGACCCTGACCAACATCATTACAGCCTAGGTGCAACATTAAGATGTCTGGGGGGGCCATGGGCTTCTATTTCTCTAACCAAGAGGGGCATAAGGGCGGACCATCTCAAACCCCGCTTCCCTATTCCCTTGATGTGCACCGGGGGTGAAAAAACGGACCATAAATTAGCCAACCTGTGCTTAAAGGCTCAAAAGATTTAAGATTCTCCTAAAACCCATACTTGGACTGGGCTATTTTACACTGTAGTAATGAGGGTTGAATTATTACATGCTTTGCTGGCAGCCCGAGCCCATCTTTGCTTCAGATTGGGTCACCAACTCACAAATTCTAAAGGCCCTGTGGTATGCCATCGAAAAAGCGACTCTAAAAAGCAGGGTTTGTTAAGGGTCCTTGGTTGTTTCGACTAGTACAATCATTAGTTGTGACAATATGGATGGATTTATAGGTCTGCGGCTGTCTGCTATGACAGGGTGAAGTCTAGCCCAACCTTTGAGAGCCTTATTAGTTAAGAATGACTTAGTGGGATCCGGGAAGCCCTACAACCGGGCCATAAAAAAAATGCCTGCTAAGGTGGAGGCATTGGAATTGACGTCTTTGCAACGTTGCCACATGAAATCCATCATATCAGACAGGTCGGAGAGGTCACAAGGATGAACTGACTTGAAATGTACCCATCGTTGCCAGGCCAAAGTGTATGTTTTCTTAATGGATAGGGCAAGGGACTTTTCCGCGAGGGACACTATGCCGGCTCTACCATCAGCCAAACATAATGGGGACAGGTTATACTTTGGGTTGAACATGCGGTGCTTAAGTTCTGAAACGCTGCCGGTTAAAATGGGAAAGCGCGTTCAAGATGCTATTATCCACGCCAGGAAATTGGCGGGCGCAAAAATCAATCTCGTAATTCAGGCAACGAAGCACCGGGACCCTAAGCAGATTGACTGCTGGCAGTGAGGAAGCACTCTGGTGGATGATTGCCTGTACCACGCCAAGGTTATCGCACCAAAAAATAGTGTTCCTGCCACGGAGCCAAGAAGCCCAAGGAGTTTTAAAAATAATTCTAAAACTAAAAGGTTCCGCACCAGACCACTGCACCGCCAAGGCTGAAGCCAAAGGGCAGTGCACTATTCCCCTTGAAAGAAAGCTTTGAAACCTTTGGAACCAAAAGCATGCATATGCAAGTCAAGGGCCTTGGTGGAGATCTGCGGGGTGGGCCAAATTCTAATCCCGTTATACTGGCGGAGAAAAAGTAGCCAAATTCTCAAGTCTCCTCTGATTTTGCTGCATAGGTGAATGTGGGCATTGGAACCCCGCAGTAGCTAGTTGTTTTTTCCTGCAAAATATTCTACCCATCGGTAAAACTCAGAAGGAGAAATTGAAGAGCCTAACAGGGGTTGAATCCGTCGCAGCTTACCAAAAGGGGAAGACAATACTTCCGAGATTAAAGTCTAAAGCTTTACAATTTTATCTCGGGGTAGCCTACAACATCCAGCGACAGTATCGATCTCGATACCCAGGAAGGACAACCGAGTCATATGCCCTTCTGTTTTATCTCCTTCACTGGGACCCACATCAAGCAAATAGTGGAAGGGGGCCAATAAATAAGAAATCATCTATTGTGCTATCCCATGGTGACCTGTACCGGCCTGAACGCACCAGTAACGGAAAAATCTGAAGGTCTCAAAGTAGGCACATAAAACCAAGCAGCTCATGGTAAGGCACCTATCTACATAGTAATTACCGTGAATTTTAAATCCCATAACTTTGAATGAGGTGGGATGTAAATGGAGTAGCCGGAAAGCAGAGTCTATATCTAATTTTGCCATGAGCGTGCCTGTCCCGAACTCCCGAATAAGTTCTAAAGCCTTGTCGAAAGATTGATACTTAGCCGAGCAAACTATGGGTTCTATAGCATCGTTATCTGAGTTTCTTGATGGTTGGGTAAGGTGTTGTATTAATCAAAATTTGCCTAATGTTTTCTTGCACACTACTCTGACTGGTGATATGACTAAGAACGGGAGAGGGGGGGAGACAATTGCCGTATCATGTGTCCAAGTTTCACCTCCTTTCGGACTTTAGCAGCTAGGATGTCTGGGTGTTTGGCTGCTGAGCTTAGGGTTCTGGTGGTACCCGAAACCACCCTACCCTTGATGGGGAGATGGAAGCCGTGACAAAAGCCATCGCGAAGGAAGGAAGCCTGACAAACATGAGGAGAGAACTGCAACCATCTTTTGAGAACCGTGAGCACAAAAGGGGAATTAGCTTTACTGTTCGCCTCCTGTGGGACCCGGCCTCTACCCGTACTACTGCCCTTTTTGGGGCAATCTTTGAGGGGGTGATTCCGAAGGGATATACCGGATAGTAGGTCTGAATTTTCGCATTTTACCAGAGGGTCCCCTGATAGCCCCGTGGGAGCTATGTTCATATGTGCCAATTTCGTACCTTTGCTACCCTTAAAATGAGTGTTGAGAATTTTTATTAACTTGCAAAAACCTTGGTCTTGTGATGACGAGGAGTCATCGTTGGTTGTGGAAATAGGTGGGCTGGGGGAGTGTAATTATATGCTGGGAGAGTTCTCATGATCATTGGCCGCGTCCTGTTCGGTCCGAGTAGCCATCCCTAGATCCTGATCTGCATTAGATGAATTTGAGGGTGTAGCTCGGAGGGGAGCTGGCATCTGCTGTACGGCCACTACTGGGTGCTCTTGTTCCATTGGAGAGGTAAACTGCAGCTGTGACACTGGAAGAAAAGACGTATTAGCATCATTGGCAAGCTGAGGAACTGGAGGGAGGGTGTGGGTCGGGGTGTTGCTGAGGGGTAGGTCAAGAAAAGGCAGGAAACCTGGGACCGGTGGCCCTGAGCCGAGTGGGAGTAATTGCAGACGGTAGAGTGGAGCCCTTATGTCCTGCATGGTATAATGCCTGGGACCAGGAAAGGACGGGATATGATAGTAGTGAGTATATTGGCCAGAGGATGACGGATAAGGAGTGAATAGCCAGTCTCAACATGAGGATTCAAGCTCGCTCCAGGGCAGAGGTAAGGTAGAGACCAATTATTGGTGCGTGTTGAGGTGCTAGAGTGCCATAAGGCGGCAGGGGCGCAGGGCCAAGAATTTGCCTGTTCAGTGTGAGCCATGAAGTCGGAAAGCAGATATGAGGTATGGGCAGGGCTGAGAAGTGCCAGGCATGGCCTTGCTACTACGTAAATTAGTTTGGGTGGAAGAAACTCTTGGAATTTGAGTTGGGGGTTCTGGGGAGAATAAAAGAGGAGACATAGCGGGTGGGGTGGGTCACGAGCTGTGGTGGGGTGAGAGTGTTGAGGGGAGCTCCACAGCACATTGCAGTGAAGGGGGTCTGTAAGGCTGTTGAACCCTCATTGCTCTGGTTGGGGTGAGGTGATTGGCCTAACCTGCTGGATAGTGGAGGGAAAAAGGAGGGTCGAATTGACTCTATCAGGGTTTTGTCTACTGGAGGCGAGAGAGACTGGATCATATATAATGGAACCCAAACCCTTGTATGGGGAAGAAAGTACATTGTCAGGAGGGAAAACAACCATGTGTTCTCTCCATGGTGCTCTGTTCATTTCTGATGCCTATAAATGTGGCAGTTGCCGCTGTCTGCCCCCCTGACTGTGGGAGCGGGGTAAGGGGACCCCTTCTCCTGAACTGCAGTTGGCCCCTCTAATGCCTGTGATGCTTCCAAGCATAGAAGCCTCTCGAACCGAAGCATGAGATCTGCCCGAGTGCGCATGTGCCGGCGATTGACGTCTAGGGCGTGAAATGCGCTCTAACATCATACTGAAAGAGACGGCCGTCATGTCGTAAGTGCTGGTGGCCGCTCTCTGGTAAGGGGTTGCCAAAGGAGCCGGGTAAACTGTACGGTTCTAGCACTTGTGGCAACAATGATCAAGGAAGCCACAATTCATTAATCTGCATTAACCTGTAGTGATTGAAGCAGCGGAAAATCTGTTATATTAATATATTGCTGAAACAGCTGACTGTAAGTGCATAAAAATAGATTTAAAAAATTTGGAGAAAAAAAAATTATTTTAAAATATTCTCCTTTGAAATAAAATGATTTATCCAAATAAAAAAGAATTTTTTTAATCACTGACTCTTTAAGTATACACACTGGCCCAACGTGAGGCCAGTGTGTATACTTAAAGAGACAGTGACTCGATAAAGCTAGTTGGCAATACAACCAAGTGAGGGGCAAAGGTATGACCTGCAGGAGGCAAGAGAGAGACATGAAGAGGTCCTGTCCATTGAGAGAGAGGGATTAATTACAGTATCTGACTCAGGAGGAAACCACAGAAACAAAAAGTACTATGTTAATCATGTGTTAAGAATAACCTAGCAATCCATATATTATGTCAACTAGAAAAACTGAGCCATATCTGATGACAAAAACAATATACCATCTGATACCAAGAACAATGTGTTAAGTCATATCCGTTGCCAAATATAAAGGCAAGTATCGGCGCGCACACTGTAAGGTCTCTCCTTTCACACTGACTCCCAGTAATCCATTGCTCACAATCCCTGCTCTGTAAGTGAGAGGGTTCCCAGCCATTGATCCCGTGAAGAGGGTGAAGGAGAGAAGAGAAGACAAGAACATAACAAATCAGGGCTCACCTTCGGCCGTTTGACTTTTTGGTCTTCAGAACTTCAGCATCTGTGTAAGAAGACAGACATTGTGGGAAGAAGAAAGAAGACAACGGTGAAGTCAAAGAGAGTGGGCATCCAGTGCTCACCGGCAAGAGGCAAGCGGAGAAGAGCTCCAGGAAGCCGCCGGTGAGAGCAACAAAGAAGCTGTCGGATCAAGTTGAGAAAACAGCAGCAGTGGCAGAAAGCCCTGTAAGGGCTAAAAGCGCCTTTGCCAAGAAGACTGAGGATTGTGGAGCGCCAAACTGGAGAGGAGGCACCATTGGCTGGAGGGTCTGGAAGACTCGGAAATGCGGGAAAGAAGCCGGGTATGCTGCATGGAGCAGGTTAGTATAATCCCTGCTAGATAGGTCAGTCACAAGGTCCATGGCACATTTCTGCATTAGGACAGTGGGCAACCGGAGATGAAAGGCTCTGAAAAATTAGGGATTAGTCCAGATATTCTTTTGGCCACCAGTAGGTTCAGGCTATAGGCCTGTGGGTCACTAGTAGGACCAGGCTATATGCCTGTGGGGCACCTGTGGGATCAGGCTATAGGCCTATGGGGCACCAGAAGGATCTGGATAAGGCTTGTGGCCACAGTAGGAGCAGGCTTAGCCTGTGGGCAAAGTAGAAGCAGGCTTAGCCTATGGGCACAGTAATTCCAGGCTTTAGACCTGTACTGCAAATTACAGGAGTAGTATGTGGCGGGTAATCCAGCTTTAAAGCCTGGGAGTTTGTATTTGCACTAAACCAGGTAACAGTTAAGAGTTCCACACTCATTTAAGACTATGCCCGGTGTGTCTCCATTGTAGGTTTAAGCAACCAATTTGTGGTGAACCCTGTATTGGTCGCTTGTAGATAATACACTGCTATTGTGTAGTGCTGTAACATGTGTATCCATTTAAGTAATTTTCCCTTATAGGATCCAGAAGTCAGACCCTCATTAAAGGTAGGTTTTTGGTACCCTTTAATGTCTGTATTTTGTGAATTGTACCTTGGAATTGTGGGGTGAGTTAGAGCAGTGCACTACACCCAGTTGTAGTAGTAGTAACGTAGCGTTGTGCAGAGTCCAATCATATAGTTTGTTGGTAGGATCAGGGCACTGGTTTGTTTTGCTGTTTAAGTTAGAGTTAACGATAGTGTTGGAAGCACATCTCAGCAGGTAGCTAGCTCTCTGGGGTGGTTGTGTGTCATGTTGCCCCTCTTTCTAGGTTCCAAGTAGCAGAATGTAGATGGCTAGCAAGAGGAGGCGACTTTTTTCCCGATAAGTAGCATTTTACGGTTTCGGCTTTCTCTTGGTAGGGCCCACACCTGTACCAAGGTGAGTATTCTGGTGGGATTTCTCCCTATCCCGATTGTCCATAGTCCCACGTCCAGGCAAAGAGCAAATTGATGGGACGGCGATCGGGGGTAGACTGAAGAGTCTCTACTCATAGCCTCCTGGTCACCTCGCACACTCTCTCTCCTTCCCCTGCCTTCCAGTAATCTATCTGATTTCTCCATAGACCGAGGTGGTGTGGGAAGAGGTGTTGGTGGGTTCATGTGGATGGTAGGTGGACCAATCATGGACAAGGTAAGACATTTGTTTGCGTCTGTGGAAAGTTGGGGTGGCCAGCTGGCTCTGAAACTATCTGAAACTGCTACTATAAAGGCGTCAAAAAGACTCCACCCTTTTTGGCTCAGAGGCACGTTTCAACAAACTTTACCCCGGGCACATAACAAGTGACCCTGAAGAGAATAGAGCGAAAGGGTGAGACTACTGCGGCCAAACATAAACACTTGCATCCTTGTATTATACCACTGACTGCACTGCTTTCCCACCAAAGCTGGTGCCCTCTAAAGGACTGACAGCCCACCACCATAAGAACCTTAGAAATCCGCCAAAAATTTCAATATCCTGCCAATAAACAATTTCAAATCTAAATCCATGAGGTGTACCCCATCAGGTCTATAAAGATGTGGATAAGTAAATTTGACATCAGGGTGTTGAATCAACAAACCACCAGAAGCCTTCAGAAATTTTCTCACAGAACGATTGACCTGACTTCTTAATTTATCCATGAGCAATCCACTTTGATCTCCTCTCCAAATTAACCTTAGAATAATGTTTGATCAACAAACCTTCATGCCAGGCTATCTCAAACCCAAAAGCCTTACATAATCAATAATCCTCCATATCAGAATGATAGTCTTACCCCTACCTAAATCATTGCCTTTCAAATGTATAATGATGATCTCAGGGGCCTGCTTTTTGTCTATCAATTCCGAAAGCATTCCTTTAAAGTCATGCCAGCACATTCCACTCCTACCAAACCACTGAAAATGTTTGTAGGCACTACGTGACGGCAGATCATAAGCAGCCGGATGCCTGGCCGCCCAATAAACAAAGGAGTGGCCAACAACCCGAGCTTGAATGGGCTTTGTGAGGTTATCTGTAAAGCCAGATAATATACCAGGTAACTAAACATAATATCACCTTAATAGAAAAACAATCTAACAGATGTCACTGACATCATCACATATTAACAAGCATCCCTGTTTAACAAACACCAGCTCTGGTAAGACAAATCGAGCATGATGGATAAAGTGTGATAAGGGAAGGAAATGGGGTGTGCAGCAACCCATATGAAGGTAAAACCTTAAAAAAACTCAAAGGTGCTCCATGCTATGAAGACCCTCCTAAGAGTTAAAACTAAGAAAATCCCTTCATGCCCCCACGGCAAACAGTGACCAGCGACGAATCCTGGGTTGCCACGGAGGGAGAGAATTACAATTTCTTGAGCCTAATATATTTTTTATAAGTTTAGAATTTTCAGCCACTTAGCTTCTTGATGCACTCCACGGAGGACCCTTCTACTGCCATGGAAGTAGCTGCACCAATTCTTAAAGAATGTGTACTGTAATTGGCCTGTTCCAAACCTAGTTTAGACACACATTTCTTAATAATAAATTGGAACTGATATATTGTAAGGGGCATTCCGTCAATATGAATAAACCGAATCGCCAGAGGGTCTAACTCATGATAAAGCATTGGCCAAGGTCACTGGGCAAACTGTCTGATCGGTGTGCTTTCCCAAAGTAACCCAACGTTCCCTACTCACTTGGTCTGTTTTCGATATGTGGAGCTTGCACAACAGGAATGCCTCTCGTAATATCCCATTTTTTGCCATTAAACTAGAGTCATGAGACAACCTAGATGCTGCAAACAGCTTGCTAATCCTAAAAGCACCAAAATATGCCATTGCGAAAACAGATCGGAATAGCAGAGCCTAAAAATCAGAAGTAGTCACATCTCGCACAGCAATCATCAACTTGCGCAACATGTCAATGTCAAGGGGTCATCTATTGTCAGGTGCACATGGGGGTCCTGGTCCATCCTGCAGCGCTTTTTTTAACTAAAAAACTCTTGGTAAAGTCAAGTCCCTTGTGTAGCTGTGCCATAAAGGATAAGCCTGCTAAAATATTGTTCATGTATGCTCTATATACCCCCAGACTATACTTGTGCCAAAGAAAATCCAGCAGCTGATGTTGCTGATCCAAGTGCTGAGGTCCAGAGTCGGAGTTAAACGGTTTTCAATTGCGCCATGGTGCTCTGTAAGCTTTCAAATTAGACGGCACCAAGGATTGCTCCGCAAGTCTTACTATGCCGGCTCGACCATCTGCCAAACATATGAAGAATAAGGGATACCATCAACATCAGCACTTGGAGCAAGCTCCCTAAATTTACCACATTGGAAACGTAACAAGTCATCAGCCAATGAGTTCTCCACACCCAGTACATATCTGGCTGTAAAATTTATATTATGCTGTAAGCAGCGTAAAACAAGATGTCTGATTAAATGGATTGCCGGGACTGATTTAGCGCTTTGATGATTAAAGGATTGCACTACCCCTAAATTGTCACAACAAAATATTACATTTCTGTTCTGTAAACAAGCTGACCAAAGCTCCATGGTCACTATAATGGGGAAAAGTTCCAAGACCAAAAGATTCCCTGTCAAACCTCGAGAAACCGAACTAGAAGGCCATGGCACAGCACACCATGAGCTGCCGAGGTAGGCCCCGAAACCAGTACCACCTGCATCTTCTGAGAACATCTCCAATTCATGACTAGGTGTGGGGGGCTAGGCCAAATGCTCATTCCATTAAAAGTGTCCAAAAAAGTAGACCAAACATTCAAATCCTCTTTTACTTCCTGGGAAATCCTAACCCTCGCGTGAGCTCTAATAATGCCAGCCGTTGACCTCTGCAATTTACGTCAAAATATTTTGCCTGTCTGAATAATACGGCAAGCAAATTAAAGGATCACAACAAGGATTGGACTGTCCTCAGAGGGACCTTACTCACACAAAGAACGAAAAGGATGAGCTCTTTCAATTTGTTCACCTTATCCAGCAGGAGGTGGCATCAACCTGCTATCGAATTAATCTCAATGCGTAAGTATGCGATGCATGTGGACGGACCCTCGGTTTTCTCATGCACAACTGGTATGCCAAAACATTGAAAAAGGGCCTGAATGTCATATAGCAAATTTGCACAAACCTGTGAATTATTAGGTCCCACCAGCAGAAAATCACCCAGGTAGTATGTAACTCCACTTGATTGGATCATGACGCTGAACACCAGTGCAAAAATGAACTGAAACATTTCAAGTATGCACAGGAGATAAAGAGGCCCATAGGTAGGCATCTATCCACAAAAAAAACCCTGTATAGTTCTAAAACCCATGAACCGAAACGATTCGGGATGTAGCAGAAAGAGACGAAATGTGGATTCTACGTCTACTTTTGCCATAAGGGTATCAGCATTAAAACTGCTCACTAAATCAAGGGCCATATATAAGTCCAAATAAACAACCCGGGAACAGTTTGGGTCAATGGCATCATTAATGAACCCGTCTTCAGGGTACGACAAATGTTGAATGAACCTGAATTTAACAGGAATCTTTTTGGGTACTATACCAACTGAGGTTACAATCATATCATCTAACAGGGGGAGGGGAAAAACAAATATGCCCTAGTGTGACTTCTTTGGCGATTTTTGGTGCAAGTACATCTGGGTGGTCATAAGCAGACTTCAAACTTCTAGTAGCCACTACCTTAATGGAATCTTCTATCGGAATTTTAATACTGTCCAGGAAACCCTCATAACAAAATTTAGCCATGGCCCTATCAGGGTACAAACGTAGCCATTTAGACGTGCCCAACAGGGAAAAAGGGGATGGTGCTTTACAAATTAGGAGCTGCGGAGAGAACTCTAACATTGGTTTGTGTGCTGTACCCACAAGGGCAATCTTTAGCTGGGTGGTGGCCGCCACATCGCAGACAAGTATGCTTAAAACTGCAGTCTTGTCTTTTATTACAGAGGGAATTATTGAAATTGAAGCATTTATTCCGGCCGAGAAAGGACTGGCCTGTCCTATTGGATCTTACATTTCTAGTATTACCAGATAATAATTGAGTGAACAAATTAGACTGCTGCACTGCCATACAAATCTCTATGTCTTTGAAACCCAATGGAAAACTAGCTACCCCATCTATTTTCTTATGAAATTCTTCATCATATTGTCTTCACAACTTGTGCCCACACGCTGCACGCATTTCGTGTATCATATGGGGTTGGGTACGTTTTAGCGATGACGACAAATCCGACATCCTTCAGGCCTACAAAAAATTTCTGGAAAAAAGCAATACAATATAAACAGACTTACCTGAAAACCGAAGCTCCAGATTTCCAATGGCTTCGGCATGCTGACAGGAACTCAATCCGAAGACACAGCTCTCCAGCAGTTCATCTTGACGTCAGTGCGACTTAGATTTACCTACGGCATGAGTTACTGTCAGCATGCCGGTGCCATCGGAAATCTGGATCTTCGATTTTCAGGTAAGTCTGTTTATATTGTATTGCTTTTTTCCAGAAATCTCTTTTTTTTGTAGGCCTGAAGGTTGTCGGATTTGTCGTCATGGTTAAAACGATTACCACCGATCATATGCATGTATTTCAAAATGTCCTGATGCTCAGTAGGTCTTGTAAGCAAAGCTGCAGAGGCAAAGACGAGAAAACTTGCTGTCCAATTTTCATATGACTTTTATTGCCTCTTCCCCTCCCCCCTCCTTTTCAAGTTTCAGCTTCCCTTGATCTGGAGACTAAAAACATCAACATAAATACCTTGGTCAATTTTCTGTCAGGAGCTTGTGCGAAGACCTCGTAAAATAGATGTGTTTGAACACTTAACAATATCCCCTCCCAGGAAGGTTCTATCAGCCTTGAGTTCCTTACATTCCTTATTGCGTCTCCTATGCCTTCTAAGGTGTGTGTTCATAATGCGCATGAATTTGCGGTGCTCTTGATCAGAGTCTGGGGAATCCTCGTCAATGCCCAAAACCTCTTGAATCAACACTGAGGACCTGCACGTCTGTAGACACAGAACCATTATACACCACAGCTTCGGGTCACACTACTAATGCTGCCTAACTGCCTCTTAAAGCTTCCCGTGTTAAAATAACAGATGTGTCCTTAGTTTGATCCCGGGTGCCCGAATTCCAGGAGATCTGCATTAGGGGTAAGAAAACACTAACGTTATGGGTAAGATAATCATAACTGGTTCCGCGTAATATTTGTGGTGAGGCAAAAGGAGGGAGAACAGACCCTTGTGTATAAGGTGCGAGGCCAGGCGGTTCATGGGAGGAAGAAAAATGTGAGGGCAAAAGGATACAGTGTAGGAGAGGAAGTATAACGGGGTTGTGAATACCATGGGTGTTGGATGGCTTGTTGAAAACATGGTGCATTCAGTGGACAAAGGGAGGATGATGGTGCCTGAAGGTTCCAAGGAGGGGTATGGAAGGGACCGTCCCTTGTGGAGCCAACGTCGCAGTGACAATCTGTGGCCCAGAGCTTTTCCAATGCTTGATACTGCAGGGTCAGAAGGAGGGGAGGGAGAGCTTGCTGTAGAAGGAAGACAGTCGCTGGCTGCAGAATGAACAGCAGGGAGCACATGCACATGGAAGGGTAACAGCTGCCCGCCGTCCCAAAGCCTGGGAGGGGCATGGCAGTGGTGGGGTACAGTGCGTGCGGGGTTAGGAAACCTCCGATTCCTACCATGAGTCTGATGAGTTTCAATGCACTCAGAGCGAGGGGCTCCTCCTACATCTCATCCCCAGCTGCAGATCGACCGTGCCTGGTCCTCCCGGTAAAGGACATGAGGAGGGATATGGTGGGGGAAATGGAGTCCCTCAAATGGGCAGGGTGAGTGACTACACATCTAGGACAGTGGAAGATAACAAAAAAGGAGAGGGATAAAAAGATGGAGGAAGTGTATGGGAAGGATAGGAAGTGTATGGGAAGGATAGGAAAATCGGTAAGAAAAGTATTAGAAAATTTTAAAACTAAAGAAAAAGATGAAGATAAAGGGCAGGAAAGTGAGGGGATAAGAATTTGAGTTGAGTGAAGCTGAAAAAGAGAGCAAAACACAGTAAATTAAATTTTTCGTTATCTGAATGCAGGTCCTTCTCCACAGAAATAGAAAAGAGGATGAACTTCACATGACCATAAGCTTATAAAGACTCCCTAAACACCACACCTCTGTGATCCTATTGGCTACTTTAAACTCCTGAGGAAAGTTTTAAACGTTGAAGTTAAGTGCTGTTGTGAGAATGCAATCCCACCACTTTATAGCATTCGTCCCCATTCGAGTCCTCATTTATAAAAGTAGTTGTTGATATCTGTTGACTATCTGGATTCAGAGATGAAACAACTTCTACAGTGCACTATATATAATCTCAACATCATTATAAGGATTCCCTTTCCTTCAATGTATGTGTGCTATTTGAGTAGACTCAATGGCTTGATATTTTGTTTTCAAAACTTTACTAGATATATGATTTTGTTGCATCATGTTCAATTTTAGTGTGGATAGTGTAGCTTTTCAGTCTTCTCCTTCTAAGGGTGCATATTTGAGGTGTCTATGAGTCTGATAATGCATTGTATTACATTGTATCTTTTTACAGTGGCAAATACAGAATCACACAGCGTAAACTATTTTATCATCCACAGATATGACATAAATTACAAGCTCCAATTCTTCATTAAACACCCTCTTTCCTCTTTATCAACTACAATAGAAAAGAGAGCGAGGACTGTTAAAGTTGCAAAGAGTATTTCTAATATATTATATGTATCCAGTGGCAGTACTGTGACTGCCAAAGCACCATCGGGCACTGAAGAACTAACAACAACTGAAAATCTGACAGACTAAGAGCTCATAGTCATATTTAACGTTACTAGCAGCAAAAAGTAGGACTTTTCATAGCTATAGAGTGTGTGATGCAGTATAATTAATAACGTATAAGGATGTTATAATATTGTTTTAAAACTTGCTACTTTAAATTGCTAGAAATTTATATATTTTGTTATAATTCCTAGTGAGTTATAAAGAAATACTTATGTGCTCTACTGAGGAATATGTAGTGTGATGGAATAGAGACAGTTAGCTTCTTCTTACTTGTTGTATATTACTCAGTGAGTGATTCCTAATAGTTTATATTTAGCCCTTAAAATAATAAAAGGGCAATAGTATACATAGAGGAGAGTGATAAGGTATCATTTCAGCTGACAGTATTAATAAGTTAGTGTTATTGGAAATTTAGCATTGTTGAAGTACTTCCTAAACTCACAGAAACATTAAGTGAAATTAGTACTTTAGTAGTTCTTTCTCTCAAATAGTGTTAATAGTAACAATTAGGGAAATATTCGTATTACAATGGATATTTATTTGGCCAGGATAATAGGTTCCAGAAAGGAAGATAACAAGGACATTAAGCGGGTTACTCTATTGTATATTTATTTTTTAATACAAACATGTTGTGCATTTATAATAGTCTGTCTTTGCTAATATTTTATTACATTATCCAGCCTATATGAAATAAATCTCATGTTAAAGGGGTGTTTATTACATTATTATATTGTTTGAGTTCCCTTTGGAGCGGTACTGGGTCTGGAATGGTGAAGGGGTTATCCTGAATCGACCCCCAGTGTTTAAATTGCAGTAATACAACTCGGAGAAGGAATTCAGGTTCAGGTGGAGGCACTATCAAGACTTAAAAGTAAGAAACACTTACTCAGTTCTTATTTACAGTCACCCAGCCTATTACATTGAAGGGGCCCAAAAGGGTGTTACATATAAATTGTAATAATTTGATAATAGTACCTTTAAATTACTGACTGTATTTATTATGCGCATGGCCACGCTCTTTCTTAATCAACACTAGTGTGATGTTGCTAATTTTTGATTCACTATAGTTTGTTCACACCTTCGTGGCTACTATGTTTTTTGTACTGTATGCAACATGTAGACTTTTACCTACTAATTTTCTTATTTTGGGAACATGATATTCATTTGGTTTTTAAACGTTTTTATATTTTCCTTTATAATTATGGGCCAGCCCGCATTGATTCTGTCATCCTGTGTTCTACTGGCAGCTCTTTGGCTGCTCAGAGAGTAAGCTCCTCCTCTCTGAGCAACTGACCTCTCTGATTGGTGCTCCAGAATTCATGGCTTTCTTTGGTTTGAGTTTCTTAAAGGGCCAACAGCAGGGAGAGGTTTATTATAGTTCCCTCCTGCTGATCCATGACACGCAGTGCTGCCTCCTTGGAGCACTAATACAGTGGACACATATTAGTCTCTTGCACACAAGCTGCATTTGAAGCCACAATAGGTTGCAGGTTCCCTACTGCTGGGTTACAGCAATATTTAAATGTTGGCAAATGTTATAAAATTATAATGAAAAATATACAAAATAATAAATCCACTTCAGATTGTTGTATGTTGAAACAGAGTTTGCTTATTTATAGTTCAGTTTTGTACTGTTTTTAAGTACAGAGTACTTTAGTTTTAATTTTTTGTTGTAAGTGTATTATTGTATGCTTTCACAGTATTAATATATTTTACTAGAATTAAAAAAAGACAGAAGAATATTTTGGAGTAAGGATAACTTTTGTGCTTTCCATTGAACAAGCCCAATTTCTTAGCAGTCTTTGAGAAAGCTGGCCTGTTTTTAGAAAACATATTTAGGTTAGCAGAAAATATTTCAGAATGAAACTCATATTAGACATTTTCAACTACTTCAACTGAAAAAGGTTCACTGGGATGAGGAAACAGGGAAGGCGAGAACTGAGTTAGAGAGCCAAAAGTTCTGAGTGGGTGTCAGGTGACATCCAAAGTAATGACATCAGAATTCTTGCTAGGCCAAGTGGTGAATCAGTGTCCTGTATATTCTCCTGAAGTAATCATTAATAGAACGCAGATTTATGATGAACAATAGAACATTTTTAAATCATGAAATGAAAATATCAGGATGTATGTTTAATACATATTTATAAAAAATGTGATGTAACTGCTTCATTTTGGGGTGAAATTAGAGCTGCAGATGTGAAAAGTATTTCTTCTGATCAAAGTGGTGCAGGGAATGTCCCATTACACGCCATGTATTCATTGCCTGGATTAATCACCCAACCTATTCTTTCATTCTAAATAAGGTTAATTTGTACAACTTGTATATAATCTTTTCAGTGGGAGATCAGCATTGTGCAAAAAGAGAGCAATGTCTTATTGAAAGGAAGAAGCAATATATGGGTATCTTACCAATGTGAAGAATTTCCAAGCTAGTCATTTACCTGCATATTGCAATGAGTTGTAGGGGTTGTCTCCTGAGACTGGAGAAGCAGTCCGTCGTGCAGTTATTTAAGAAAATCAACCTTCTAGTAAATTTGTACCCAGTGCCCAGATGCAGGGGTAAAATCTATTGGAAAACCATTTCCATAGACAGAGGCAGTAAGTAAGTGCAACATGTATCCCACCCAGGGTTGAAAGCTGAGGAGGGCAGTGAAATAATTGCTTTATTTTTCTATTTAAATGATTATGATATATACTATGTGTTACGAGCCATGGCGGTGTCCATAGCTGCGGCTCTCTCTCCTCTGTACCTGTCGTCCCAGCCGTCTCCTTGAAGTCCTGGACTTAACTTCCAGTTTCCGGCCGACCGTTGCCAAGGCAGAGCTGTGAAACGGCTCGTCCCTGCGCTGCTTGGTTTCCCTTGGCTGCTCTGGGTAATTAAGGCAGAGAGGACTGGACTTCCCTGCCGGTTATAACATTTCCAGTCTTGTGCTGTGTTGACCTGTTGTTGGATTCCTGTTTGCCTGATCTACTGCTGTGACCCTTGCCTGCACCTTGGACCTTGCCTGTTTGCCTGTTTCCCTGCCTGACCTTTTGGCTTGTATTCTGGACTTCGTTGTTTCATCTGTGACCCTGACCTCTGCTGGGATATCGATTTCCCTGTTTTCTTTGGACCTTTGACCTCGGCCTGCCACTGACCACCCTCTCCAGTCTGGGCTAATGCCCCCCCCCAGTTCCATCTGCGCTACGGTCATCTTTGATGAGCTTTTACGACTCTGATCTTAAGTCCTGGGGGCATCTAAGTACCTGTGAGCACATTAAGCTCTACGGGAAAAGTGGCTGCTAAAGGTGAAGATCTCTATCCTATCTGTTCTAAAAGCTCATCTTGGTGGGCGTGGGCCCTAACACTATGTTTATATTATTGGTAGTGTACAGGCAGGAACAGCCATCCCACCCAGCTGGCCTCAGCTCAAAGTGACTCAAGTGTGAGCAGTCACATTGAGTGGTTTGATTCTGTGGAGACTCTTTGGACAAATTTAAATAAGAATCTACTACAAAGATAATGGATTGGGTTCGGGGTGATGGCTGGAGGACGGTCTAGGCATGTCCCCTGGGTTGTTTATTCTTATTCCTACACTCCCACCAAGATGGGGGGAACTAGTATTCTCTCTTGCTCAGGGCACTAACATTTTTCAGCTCTCTATGTAGTTTCAGCTCTCTAAAATAGTTTCAGCTCTCTAAGTGAGCCAAAATATTTGAAAGGCTTTTTTGCCCCCAGGCCAAGCTGCTTCAACTAGTCATTCACTAAGGGACAGTTTTGCTAAACTGCATGGTTTTTATCCTATAGACATAGTATTGATTCATGGTTTTTGGCAAATTGATTTGCATATTGCAGTTTGTAAAATGTGCAAATTACTAAAGGCAAACCAAACATCAAAGTGCACTATTTTAAACTGCAATAGTTAAAACTGGTGGTAGTCGTTTTGCCGACTCTCAAAATACCGACAACGAAGATACCTACAAAATAAAACAAAGGGCTTTGACACCTACAGGGATATAATCAAGACTTACCTAAAAAGTGACATCTGACATTTCCGAAGACAGCGCCATGGTGACAGGTACTGAATCTGAAGACACTGATAGCCGACATTTCACTTACACGTCAATTAACAGAGCGACCTAGAGAAATCAGAATTTAAAGTGCCAATGTCCGGACCCCGCAAACACACACTTCACATTAAAGTGTGTATTTTCCGGGGAATAATAACTGATGTGAGCTTTCAATGAATGAATTGAGTGAAAACATTAGCGTGAAGATCAGCAGATGCAGATTCATTTGAATCACAAAGATAAAGATTTCACAGCATATAATAACAATGATAATTTGCAGTTGATATGTAGTTATGACATAACTGGTAATAAATAATACAGTAAAAAAGACTCTGCACTCTAAGTCTAGGTACACACTGGAGCGTTCGTCCAATAATCGGGCAAATCTGCCAACATACAACCGTTCGGTCTGAAGTCGGGTTGGCGTGTATAGTGACATGATGGTAAAAAGTCGTTCCAAAGTGTCGATTGTTGGCTCATTTGGTTGGTCATACTGTTTAATATTTTCCAACCAATCACCGACTGACCATGTAGCGTGTATGCACTCATGCTCACGATCTCCATAGAGTTTACAGAGCCGTGCTATTTTCAGCCAATGCTAGCAATGAATGTTCCGATAAATAAATGTAGAGAGTGCTGTAGAAGGAATAATTAATTTGTTCGCTCTGAGACAGAATGTTTTGTTTCAGAATTACAGAAGCTAACGAAATTCGTTAGGACATGTGAATATCTATAACAAGGCGGTTTTATTCGGTGTGACAATGTGGCAAGAATGAATGAATGAATGAATATTGTGCTGGTATTTTCTGAAGCCTAGAGGACCACATGAAGAACCAGATGAAGATCACAGATCTGAAGGTAAATCGTGTCAGTGTGTATGCATGAATCGCCAGACTGATCGGACCTTCAGTCTTAGGTACAATCGCTTGAGATAACACGTCAGTCGGAAAGTTCTGCAGTGTGTACCTAGCCTACTGACACACATCCTAAACAGACTGACAGCATGTTGAGAGTGTTATTAACAAATGTGAAAGTGGCATTTACCATATAACATGTAATTAAATACAAAAACAAATACAAAATACAAATTAAAGTGATCCATCAGGAATCTATTTTCCTGCTGCAGTCCAAATGGAAATATAAATTAAGTAATGCAAATAGATGGCCACAACTTCATATAATATAGCAACCACACTAATGAATTAAGTACTATCCGATGGAGAGGTCAACCACCATTACCCAATCATAAGTGGCTAGCGTCATCTTGATCATGGCATATCATTGTACCAGACCTCCAGCACCCGCAAAAGATATGGCTCCTGACAGGTGTATATGTGTCTGCGTCCAGGTCTACCTTAGTCTCAATTATGTGAGCACGCCCTTACTGAATTCAGCCTACACTCACCCACTTCTTCCCTCGCCCATTACACTTTACAGTTGCAAGGAGTAGGAAGAGTAATATGAAGTTTGCATATGGACACATGCAGATGTATTTTTGGTATGCATGCACACAATGGAAATGTGCAATTTATGCAAGTAAAACAGATGTGAAGCTTTGAAAAAGTCCCGCCCTAGCGACGAAACGCGTCAACTACCAGTCACTTGGAATGTTTTCTGAGAACGAAGGATCTCCAATATACACAGAGCAGTGAGGAACTAAGGAATCAGGAGGAACTTTGTATTACTGCAGCCGTTTCCGGACAGCTCATTTAGTAGGTGCACCTACGCGATCTGAACAGAGACTTGTTTGATATGCGGCGCGGCAAGAACGAGTGAGTACACATCTTTTAATCCAACGGGCAAGCCCGTGAAATCTCACCATACCGTGCCTATCATATATATTCCCACGGAGGGTCTATTTGAGCGTGGATGTGGGTAAGATCTATCTCCCAAGAGGGTAAAATTTCTCTGCAGTCTTAGCACTGTACGGACAGAGGTATATTTATCAGTATATACAGATATTCTTCTGTGCAATTCAGTGTTTGGACCAATCTGGATATTTATTTGACTAACCATCTGGATTTTTTTGATTGGGCAGGCACTATGATTTTTTAGCCCTACACAGACATGTTTCTGTGATCACGCACCAGATCTAGTATGGTGTGAACTCATCTTATATCCATATTCCTCTATTTAAGCCTCCAAGGAGTCTATTCTCATATATACATATACTAGTTTTTATAATTTTCCCTTTGGGATTTTTTTTTAGTTTGGTGTATTGATTGTGTTATAATAAATCGATTTATATTTTTATGTACATATCAGCCAATCTCATGTTTTATTTCTAGCTGATTGACTACTTCCTCCCCAGCACCATCATTTACTCTTTACTTAAAACAGATGTAGGTCCAATACTACATAGGCCCCAATGAGCTTAGGAAACTTTGTTATAGTAATAACTATGTTACTTGAGTCATTACAATGAGATAACAGCAACTTTGGTTAGCTATAAAAAGAGCGCACAAAGTGAGTCGGTTTAAAATGTTCAGTTAGTGGTAATAGCATATTAATATTTGCACAATGATACTCCATTACAAATATAGTCCTGGGGGTAAATGTATCAAGGTCCGATTCTTTCAGCGTGTTAGAATCGCGGCAAATTTTAGTCCAAAATTTCTCAAATGTATCAAGCTACGATTTTTACCCTGA
Organism: Mixophyes fleayi; assembly: GCF_038048845.1. Lineage (NCBI taxonomy): Eukaryota > Metazoa > Chordata > Amphibia > Anura > Limnodynastidae > Mixophyes > Mixophyes fleayi. The sequence goes on along the minus strand of NC_134405.1, from coordinate 292,444,592 downwards.
TCTTCAAAATCGCTGGTCATCTCTGGCGCTTTGCTGCAATGTAAAACACTCGTGTGTTAGCTAACTCGCCTGTGTTGTAGCAGCGAGTTGTATAAACACATCACTGTTACACTGTTCTGCAATAGAGCCGGAAACTGTTAAAAATAGATCAAAGTAAAAAAAAAAAAAGCGTGGGGTCCCCTCTCTATTCACTATTAACCCTAGTGCTGCCAGACTACTGCTGGTTTCGTAAAAATCGGGAAAAAAATTGTGTGGGGTCCCTCCGATTTTCACAGAACTAGCACTAGGCAAACCAGCCGGAGCTGGTGGCACTATAGCAGGGGGACACGCGGCAGGGGTCCCCCTGCCATTATGACAAACCAACTCCAGGCTGTTCAGCGCTGGGCTGGATTCCCTAGAGGGGGGGCCCACTCGTTTTCATCGGCGAACGCCACCCACTTATTCTGCAGAAAATACTTTATTTGTCAACATTTGCATATTCATATAGTATAGTGTTACTTGCTGAGCCAATATATTGTATTTTGAAGTAAATGAGTGCAGTAGTAGCTATTAAGAACAACAGTCATGAGAACCAGCACAACTCATTACAAAACAAAAAATGTATCGAAAGCAATTGGACTACACTTCTTTTGCCTAAAAAAATATTGTTACAAATAACATAATGACTTCAAAGTGTTGAATTGTCTCTTTCATATATAATAATACTCCTTTAACACATATTACAGATGTCCATTGCATAACACATTTTTTTTTTCATTTTCATTCAAAACTAAGAGCTCATATTGTTCATTTAAAAAGCATCCCAGTTGGACACCTTTAGTACTTTACCATCTGATGAGATCACTTTTAGAAAATGCCTGAAGTAATAGGAAAAACATCTGCCTGTACTGTCTTTCAAACCTGGAGGTCTTCAACACACAAAAATAAATAAATAAATAAAAGAAAACATGGGCTAACCCATTTAGTGAACAGACTAAGCTGTGGTTGGATTTTTAGAAACAACGCAAGTGGAATATATTGTAGTAACTATTCATCATAAGCATGTGGTATTTAGTCATTCTAGTAAATTCTGATCTCATTGTGTATAACTAATGGCAAATTTAAAATGAGTTTCTCTAAAACAAAATGAAATGTTAAACAATCTGTTTACTAAATTGCCATGTACAATGTAAACATTTAAGAAGCTTTCAAATTATTTAAAAGAAGAAACTAATTAAAAAAAATAAAACACACAAATATATGGCTACTTCACATAGTTGCTAATGGTTGCTGTGAAGTGTAAATTGAATACTGCAAAAGTGGTAGAGAAAAGATATATTTCCTGCTAACATATACAGTATCGCTCCTGGCATTGTATCTGCATTGTATTAAAAGGATATACTTTCAAAAAGACAATTGTTGTCCGTGCATGTCATTAACACTGCATATTGTGTATCTAGCAAAATGAAAACATGAGTTATTGGTTCATATTTTGAACAAATCATTTAAGCCAGATGCCAAGACAGCTGCCAAGACAACACAAAGCAATATTTTGAATTAAAATCAGAAAAAAAGGCCAGCGTGCAGTTAATCCTATAGTATACATCATAACAGATGTACAGCAATATAAATTCCCTATATATGTATGTATACAAAACAATAAGACTATTTTTGTCGGCGCTTGTCCTGAACACTGCATATTTGTGTGAGGTAGGGGTGCAGGCTTAAATGTTTTGATCAAAATATGAAACAACACCCCATATTTTTATTTTGCTAGATACACACAAATATGCAGTATTAAGGACAAACACCAACAAAAATTGTCTTTTTTGTTATGAATACACATAGGACATTTACATTGCTGTGCAGCTGGTTCCATGTATAATATGGGATTACCGAGCACTGGTTTAATTTTTCACAAGTATACTTTCACTTTACAATACAATATATATCGGGGCAACACACCTGTAAGTAAGGTGAGAAACACTCACCCGCGTCTTGTTTAACCATCCACATCTGCCTGATTGTTAAGTCCTCTGAATCGGCCATTGACTCTGACCTTTATACCATCATCATCATCAACAATTATTTATATAGCGCCAGCAAATTCAGTAGCGCTTTACAATTGTGAACAAACATTAATAAGACAATACTGGGTAATACATACAGACAGAGAGGTAAGAGAACCCTGCCCGCAAGCTTACAATTTATAGGACAATGGGAGTTTGAAACACAAGGGCATGTGCTACATCATCTTGCACAATGGACCAGCTAGAACGCAAAGGTAAAAGTATTGAGTGGGCTGTGTGTGTGTGGCAATGTTGGTCAGAGGGTTGTTGTCTTGCGTTAGCTGTGTAGAGGATGGTAATAGGGTAATCTAGGGAAATTAAGATGGTGGTTGAGGAATATCATAACCTTGTCTAAAAAGGTGGGTTTTCAGTGAACGCTTGAAGGTTTGAAGACTAGAGAAAAGTCTTACTGTGCGTGGGAGGGAATTCCACAAAGTGGGTGCAGCCCGGAAAAAATCCTGTAACCGAGAATGGGAGGATGTGATGAGAGTGGAAGAGAGACGCAGATCTTGTGCAAAACGGAGGTGTCGAGTTGGTAGAAATTTTGAGACAAGTGAGGAAATGTATGTGGGTGCAATTTTGTTGATGGCCTTATATGTTAGTAGAAGAATTTTATATTGGATTCGTTGAAATATACAAGAATATTATCCCATTTCTGCCTAAGCTGAACAATTACATCCCTTGGACTATAAATCTGATCAAACTATTACCTGGATAGGGTATTATTGGTACCAGAATTTGACATTTAGACGTTGATCGACAGTAAGAGACCATGTTGTTTACCATCTAATCATGGTACAGCAATATAACAGAGATTTGGATGTACCGTATATACTCGAGTATAAGTCGACCCGAATATAAGCCGAGGCACCTAATTTTACCACAAAAAACTGGGAAAACTTATTGACTCGAGTATAAGCCTAGGGTGGGAAATGCAGCAGCTACTGGTAAATTTCAAAAATAAAAATATTGGGGGGTGGCATCAATACATTAGATAAATACACAAATTTTTTATTAAATCTCTGTTTGTAAATTAATAAGAGACTATCAGTAAATGTTAATCTGGTGTGGAGGAGAGAGTTTGCGTTCCAAATGCCAAACTTCCTGTCTGTGGAACGCACATGCTTTCCACTGTGGTAGTTAAGACCTGAGGGACCGGAGAGGTAAGTTCACTCGTGTATAAGCCGAGTGGGGCTTTTTCAGCATAAAAAATGTGCTGAAAAACTCGGCTTATACACGAGTATATACGGTAACTTATGTTTTTAGAATTGTCACTGGACTGTATTTGAACATAAATGGTCATATTGTATACAGCACGTTATCATACAATAAATAAAGTTTACTTTACATCATAGTGAATATTTGCTTAGACAATCCAGTATTCTACAGGAGAGGTATCATAGGGGTAGTGCTGATATATAATATATTGTATTGTTGTTTTTATAGTTGGGACACATCATCATCATCATCATCATCATTTATTTATATAGCGCCACTAATTCCGCAGCGCTGTACAGAGAACCCATTCACATCAGTCCCTGCCCCATTGGAGCTTACAGTCTAAATTCCCTAATATAGACACACACAGACAGAAAGACACTAGGGTCAATTTTTGATAGCAGCCAATTAACCTACCAGTATGTTTTTGGAGTGTGGGAGGAAACCCATGCAAACACAGGGAGAACATACAAACTCCACACAGATAAGGCCATGGTTGGGAATTGAACTCATGACCCCAGCGCTGTGAGGCAGAAGTGCTAACCACTAGGCCACTGTGCTGCCCTGTGGGACACTACTGTCATCAGCTCCCTTAGTACACTAACAAATCCAGCAGACAACCTTAAGGTAAAACCAGAGCAAATGTGTTATCTATATACTTTCGCTTTAAAAGCCTTTGTAAAATTTGCTTGTCCTAGTTAAGTGATAAAAATGAAGGCAAAAGAGGGCATCCTTTACACTTTCAGCATAATTTGCCTGAAGCTGTTCAATTCTCTTAAAAGGATGTGGTAAGTAACAGGATTTGGTCACTACCTGGAGATATCAAGGCACGCTATCCTTTGAGACTAATAAGTATTTATTACTTATGTTAGAATTGATTTATTGAACAATAACACCAGTTGTGTGCTAATTATACAATACTTTGCAGACAAAACATCATTTATGAACTGCAGATGTGTCAAATCACCATACAAACGGTCTATTCTGTGGTGAAAAACCTTTTTTAATGGAGAAGCACTGCCTATCTCCTTACATGTAACAACTCTCAGATCAATCTCTCCTGGTCACCATCCAGTGATGCATGTAGTCCAATCCTGGAAATATACTTGTGTGAGAAATAAGTGGTTATAACGGCTTTTCGAGAGGCGGAACTAGCAAGTTGTGGGCCTAGGTTCATAAATTTGGTTTGGGCCTCGGGAAGCTTTTCTTAATGACACTCCAGTAAATTTCCAAAACACTTGGTTTCCCTGGATGAATCATTATGAAGCCGAACCTCCGGTAACAACCGTTTGACATCTGCTCGTTACTATAATTCTCAATTAACGACAGTTCTGGTGACTTAAACCTCCCTCCTCCAGATATACCCATTACTTAAATACTCCTCCTCTGCACTCTTAAATATCACTGTATTTCTCTTTCAATATTACTTTAACATTACAAATAAGATAAACCTCCCACATCTCCCCCTCAATCTGTTCCTTCCCTCTTCAACCCCTGTTTGTTTCCCCTTAAAGTACATTTCCCTGTTGTCATAAATGCCTACCTGCTTACAAAATAATCTGAACCTACTGCAATGTTTATAAACCGCTTATGGTGGACCACATACCATACCACCTTTACCTTTACCAGAGTTAACTTAACAAACTAAAATAACGACACAGAGACTTGAATTGGCGTTTGAAAGGTCAGGAATTTATTAAAGGTGAACCTGCTGAGAAAATTGGTGGTCAATCTAAACAGACCAATCAGCATCCAGGCCACACCTACCAGATGTAAATTCCATCCAAACTAATTTGGACCCGACTAGGCGTAAAATGCCAAACTCTCCCATTTGGCATATTAGCTGAGGCCCGCCCGCCTAAGCGGAGCCCCTTAACCCCGAAGGGCTATTCTGACTAATTGCCCAATCCCTTTAAGGGGAGAGTGCCTACTACACCTTAAATGTAACCAAATTGGCCACTGATTGGGCTGTTTACCGCCACTTATTGACACAAGTATTAAACTAATACTAAAGAAAGGGAATGGGTGGGTGGGTAACAACTCCAGATGGTAAGATGAAGTACAACCCTTTTCCTATATGTTATAAGCCTCCCCTGGCATGCTAGGTCCTCCCCTTCCATCCTCACTGATTGGATGACTCAGATTTCTATCCCACCCCACTAAGTTAACTCCTGGTCTGCCTGTACTTTAACCTCTGCCTGCCACCTCAGCGTTTATATCACCTCGGTCTAATTCCATCCCTCTGTTATATTAAACCACTTATGGTGGACCACATACCATACCACCTTTACCTTTACCAGAGTAAACTTAACAAACTAAAATAATGACACAGAGACTTGAATTGGCGTTTGAAAGGTCAGGAATTTATTAAAGGCGAACCTGCTGAGAAAATTGGTGGCCAATCTAAACAGACCAATCAGCATCCAGGCCACACCTACCAAATGTAAATTTCGTCCAAACTAATTTGGACCCGACTAGGCGTAAAATGCCAAACTCCCCCATTTGGCATATTAGCTGAGGCCGGCCCGCCTAAGCGGAGCCCCTCAACCCCGAAGGGCTATTCTGACTAATTGCCCAATCTCTTTAAGGGGAGAGTGCCTACTACGCCTTAATTGTAACCAAATTGGCCGCTGATTGGGCTGTTTACCGCCACAGCTAAGGTTCCCCACCAGGAACCGCAGCCCGCCACCAACTGACCTCTCATAGCCAAACAAGAAAACCGAAAAATCTGCTCTATAAAGTATGCCATACCCAAATCAGACAACTGTACACCATCAGGTCTATAGTACTGCGTCAAAACAGCCCTTATGGAAGGATAACTAATACAGCCACCACCTAAATCCTGAAAGATCTTTCTCACCGCCCGATTTACCTTCCCACAAGCTTTCTCAATCCTAGCTGGTTTAACAGCCCCTCACCAATTGCGTCTAGGAATAATGTCGGACCATACAAGATGAACTGTTGACCAATTTAATTTAATAACTCCAACATCGGATTTTATCTGCTCAATGAGTTTTAAACTGGACCACTTGCCCAGGTCATTCCCCCCAAGGTGAATAATAAGTTCCGAAGGCCGCCCAAACCTTCTCTCGTTATCTTTTAGGATATTCAACAGAGACGCCCAATGCATGCCTATGTTACGATTTAAATGCCTTAGTCAGTATTTGCACAGGCTTACCTAGGGCGCAGAGTCTAACGGCCTTCCGGTCTTCACCAAGAACCACCGCAAGGTAGTGTGGTCTTTGCTGCCAAAGAACCGCAGGTCGCGGCCCCCAGGTTAGCCTACTGACGTAAGGGAGAAGGTTCTAAGTGATGGATAGTCAGACAGGCAATATGACAAGTGATGTAAGTACAGGCACTAACCGTGAATTCCAGGGTTTGAAGGTCTGGAGCAGTAAGCGGTAGATGCACGGAGTTAATGAGTGCGTAGCAGGAGATGGGTCCAGGAACACAGCCGGATCGGTACACAGGAGATATCAGGTATACGGTGCCAGAGGGAAATCCAGAGAGTAGTTGATAACACAGCCAGGTCGGTACACAGGAGATATCAGGTATACCGTGCCAGAGGGAAATCCAGAGAGTAGTTGATAACACAGCCGGGTCGGTACGCAGGAGATATCAGGTATACAGTGCCAGAGGGAAATCCAGAGAGTAGTTGATAACACAGCCGGGTCGGTACACAGGGAAGACAGTCCAATACGTGGTGCCAGAAATAAGCCAAAGAATCGTCAGGTCACAGCCAGGTTGGTACACAGGAGTAGGAGGAATAAAGTAGTACACAGGGAGCAGGTTCACAGGAGTCAGGAACACAGGTACTGTTAGCCAGGAACAGGAAACACATTGCTCTGACACAGATAGCGTGTCAGAGCAGGAATAAGTAGTTTTTGAATTCCCCGCCCAGAGTCACATGACCCCTGCTGCGAGAATCCGGAAGGGCAGCGGCGCCATCAGGGAGAGCGCTCACCGCTGAAGATGACAAGCTGCCAGACCCGACAGCGCAGCGGAGCGGGGAACAGGTAAGATCCTAACAGCCTATCCATCTTATTGATTCTGCCCGGGGAAATTTGCTCAAATCCTGAGCAGGATCGCTCTTACCGGCCCAGAAAATAAATGAATGGCCGACCAACCAAACATTTCTCCCATCCTGACGTGTACCTGCAACATGGAGTGATAATGCATGTAAATTAAATGACAAGACGCAATCTAATTAATACGGAAAACAAAAAATTATCACATTCGCGCATGACGCAGGGTGACCCATGCGGAGGTTAAACCGAAAACCCCGGGGTGCCACAGCCAATCAGGCCCCCGGAGAAAAGAAATGGCAAATCCCTCCGCGCCTCCTTTCAACAAGACAAGCAACGCATGTCATGGGTCAGCCTTACTATATCGCACTGTCTAATCCTAGAGCGCCACCGCTGGCCTAACCTACCGCTTAAAACACTTAGACCTCCATCTACCCAAAGCCATAATGCTCTGCTCAGACACACCTTCTTCTGCCGCTACCGTAGCTGCCCTTATCTTAAAGGAATGCGTCCCATAGTCCGCTGCACTCAAACCAAGTTTAACCACGCAATTCTTGAATACTGCTGAAAATTGAAACTTCGTAAGGGGAAAACCATCACTATGTCTAAGCCAATTACTACCAGGAGCAGGAGACATATCTCTGTACAACCTTGTCAACTCCACCGGACAAACTGCCATATCCTGGTTCCGCTGCAAAGTAATCCACTTCCCTCTACCCAATGAATCAGTTTTCGATCTATGAATTTTACAAGCAATATTCTCATCTTGTACCACAACATTCCTGAAAAGCAAGCCCGAATCAACTGCTGTCCTAGACGAGGCTACCAACTCACCTATTCTAAAAGCCCCGAAAAAAGCCATAACAAACGCCAGCCGAAACAAAGCTGCGTCAAACTCAGTCGCCACACCCACGATAACATTCAAAAGGTTCACTAACATTTTCTTATCAATAGGTCTACGCTTATCTTCTAACGGGGGAAGGGAATTCTAGCCCAGCCCCTTAACACTTTATGCACCAATGACTGCTTTGTAACATCGCGACTACCTGCAATTTGCAGAAAAAACGAAATACTGGCCAAAGCCGACACCATATACGTTTTAGATCTACCCGCCTGAAAACAATGCCACACGAACGCAAGCATGCGCTGTCGCCCCGTCTTACCTCGAGCCTCATCAGATCCACAAAATCCCTCCCAGGACGACCAAGCCTCCCGATATTTCTTCAGCGTCCCCAGTGCCACCGAACGCCTATCAAGCTCTTCTATGCCGGCCTTATAATCTGTCAGACAAAATCGGGGCATGAAACACCAGAAACATTAGCATGCGGAGCTAACACACAAAACTTATTCCAATCAAACCTAGACAAAGCATCCGCAATGCCTTTATACACCCCAGGTACATGCCTTGCCCTAAAAGTGATGTTAAGAGTCAGGCATCTATAAACCAAATGTCTCAATAGCCTCAGAGCTGGTGGGGGGGTAGCCCTCTGATTATTAATAGCCTGTACCACCCCCAGATTGTCACACCAGAAGGATATACTTATATTATGCAGACAAACACCCCACAACTCGATAGCCACAATGATGGGGAAGAACTCCAACAGCAAGAGATTCCTCGTGAGACCCTCCTGACGCCAAGCACATGGCCAAGCTGCTGCACACCACTCTCCATCCAGGTAAGCCCCAAACCGAGAAGACCCAGCAGCATCAATAAACAATTGCAACTCCACATTATTGGCACCATGCAGGGGCCACAAGCAAACTCTATTAAAACTTTCCAAAAACAATCGCCACATAGCCATATCATCCCTAATCTCTTTGGAGATTCTCACAAAATGCCTTGCCTTTGTAATCCCAACCGTAGCCCTCTCTAGCTTCCGACAAAACACCCTCCCTATGGGAATAACTCTACAGGCGAAATTAAAAAGACCAAGCAGCGACTGCACCTGCCTCAACTGCACTTTACACTCACCCTGAACTGTATCAATTAACCCCCTCAACTTAGCCACCTTCTCCGCTGAAAGCCTACAACAACCCGCAACCGTGTGAATCTCAATACCCAGGTATGACAACCTCAAAGTCGGGCCTTCTGACTGTCCGCTGCCACAGGAAATCCCATTACCCTAAACAGCGCCTTGGCAGAAAAGAACAAGTCCTGACATACTGTTGTACCCACTGGAATGATAAAAAGAAAATCATCAAGGTAGTGAGCCACACTCTGATGGAGAAAGGTGCCAAAACATTAAAAAAAACACACATGACACCGAACACCCCATAGGTAAACATTTATCCACATAAAATCCATCTGCTAACCGAAAACCCATGTACCGGAAGAAGGACGCAGGGGCAACAACCTAAAAGCAGACTCAATGTCCAATTTCGTTAACAGCGCACCCGCGCCACATTGCTGAACTAGCGACAAGGCATCCTCAAAAGACTGGTAACCAACCGAACATTCAGACTCCGCAATCTCATCATTCACAGATGTGCCCTGCGGGTGAGATAAATGCTGGATTAGCCGAAACTTCCCCGCCTCCTTCTTTGGCACCACCCCCACCGGGGAAAGAACTAAATCCTGAACTGGAGGAACAGAAAAGGGGCCACACATTCCTCCCAACGACAGCTCCTTACACACTTTCTCATGCACTACCATCGGTAATTCCGTAGCCGATTTCAAATTCCGGGGCGTACCAGTCTGCACCACACCTGTCACCGGCAGTAAGAACCCATCATTGAAATCATTCCATAAAAATTTAGAAGCCCGCCTATCAGGGTACCAACCCAGCCATTTCCCAAGCTCAACCAATACAATGGGCGATGCTGCCTTACCGAGCTGCGCCTCCAGTTGCGGGTCTATCAATAGAGGCAAGACCATTCCTCCTTGGGCACTCTCTCCTTGGGTGACCCCCACTGCAGGCTGAACACACATGCCTGAATCTGCAGGCCGCTCCTCTCTCACATTGGCCCCTGTTGAAAGCGAAACACTTGCCTCGAAAGGGCTGACCAAACCGCACAGGGTGCTGCCTCTGTCTTGCCACACCCACATCAGTACCAGCCATCCTCGGCTGCGTCACCTCCAACCACACCTCCACATCCTTGCACCCAAAATCCATCAATGACATTCCATCCTGCTTCCTCCGGAAGGCCTCATCGTACCGTCTCCACATAATTCCCCTGGATCGGGTAAACATTCCCTGTATTAAGTATATGTACTTAATCACGCTCATGTGCTCAGCTGGCCTTGTTTCAAGATAACACGCAGCAAAAACTAGGAAGCCCTTCAACAAACTCTGAAAATTCCGATATGCTTCCTCCCCCACGCCAGAGCGTGGCCGTGCTGCTATTAAGCCATCCTTAGCCTTTTTTGTGATGGCAAACATGTCCACAAACCAACCAGCGCGTATCTTACTGCGCACACTGCTCATGATATCAGGCAGGACCGCTGCATTAGCACAACGCACAACATCACCTCCCGAGGCACCACTGTCATCCCGAGGCTCCGCGCCTCCAACCTCCGCCCTACAGCGGGAACTATGCAATTTCCTCCTCAGGAGCCTCACCAACTTCGCGTCTGCACTCTCAGACCTCACTCTCTGAGACTGAAGAACTGAAATCGGAGCTAGAACCAGACCCCCCCGCTGGCATGCTCACCGATTACACGGCCACCTCCTTCCACACTGGATGATGGGCCCACCGTGGCCGATAATGCGGCTTCCGCATAAGAAGCATGCCCAGACCTCCGACCCGATCTCACATGCCCCGGCACACCTGCAGACGGGGAGACAGAACAAGAAACCTCCGGCCCGGGGCCCCCAGCCCCCGCTCCTGCCGGCAGTGCCACGCTCTGCTCTCTTAAACTACGGCCAGATGCCACCATAGCCCCTGCTTGCTGATTCTGTGAACCAGATGTCGCTGTGCAGGGGACGACCCGAGGACCCGTTGGGGAGGACGCTTGACCCTGCCTCAAAACTGGCCCTCTAGTCACCAACTGCCCATCTCTAGTCCCTACAGGCACTGCCAGTGAGGAGATGGGAACCTGAGGCCCCTCTGAACCTGCCACAACCGGAGGTGCCGCCACTGTGGAAGAAACATTCGGGGTTACAACAACATTACCCGGACAGCCGGGACCAGAGAAATATGGACCATAAGCAAAGGGAGGTGGAAAATACCCAGAGGGGAATCCCCATGGAGGGCAAGACATCCCAAACGAATAAGGTGGGAAACCCTGACTGTGCGGCATCCTGCCAGAACCAACCCCCTCCCACGGAAAAGGGGGCTGAAGGACACCCTGGAAATGCGTCTGGGACCATACCCCGACACCCAAGGAGGAATATAACCTGCCCAAGGAGTGCTGGACATGACTGTGTGGCCCACACTGACATTCTGGTTGTGCCCTGATAAGGGAAATGTGCCCCCCCGGTATGCCCGGTGCCAACCCCTGCACAAACTGTAGAAGTACTCTGGGTGGAAGACACGGCATTACCTAAATGAGGGACAGACATGACAGATGATAAGGGAATATTATATTGTGGGAGGGGGGGGGAAGGAACAGGTGCCCCAGCAGAAAAAAGGGGACCAGAAGTGCCAGGAGGGGGGGGGAAACTTGATGGGGGGGCAAAGAAATTGTAGAAAATGTGGTGCTTGATGCAACACTCGGGGGTACTGGAGAGGAAGTGGACCCCTGGACAGACAAAAGATCGGGGGAGCCTGGGGAAGACTGACACCAGACCCCTCTGCTATTTCTGCAGAGCCTGCAGCGCCCTCCCCACCCGCCGCAACGCCACTCAGTTTTCCGACAGGGGAGGGGTCAGTGTGCAACACCGCATCAGTAGAGGCAGCGTGAAAATCAATGGGCGCTCCTGGAGCGCCCGCATCCAACATGGCCGCCGGACCCATAGAGCACTGGCGCGCATGCGCTGTAACTTTCTTAGCCGCCGCGGCCGAAACACAGGGCTTAACCACCCCACTACCCGGGAGAGGTGTGGGGGGGGGGGGGCGAAACACCCGGCGGCGAGTCCCGGATCTGGGCTCGCCGCTTGCTAAGGGCCGGGGGGGGGGGGGAGACAAGTTGAGGGGGAACCCGAACTCTCTTGGCTCGGAGCATATTGCAAGTAGGAGGAAAGAGAAATAATGCAGGAAACACTGAGGAGGGGGGGGGGAGAGGGAAAAGTAAGGAAAGAAAACAGCTAGAGGAGAATAAAGAAGGGAAGGAAAGGGGGTATAGAAAAAGACAGGGAGGGGAACGAATTGGGAAACAAAGAGCGAAAAGAAAAACACAACTGGAAATACAAATTAAGGAGACACAATTACAGCAATATACGCAATACAAAACAGTATAACACAGTGTAAAACACAGTGAACACGGTTTATATAGCAATGCTTACCAGGACAGCAGAGAAGCATATACTCACTCTAACGACTCCAGATGGTAAGAGGAAGTACAATCCTTTTCCTATATGTTATAAGCCTCCCCTGGCATGCTAGGTCCTCCCCTTCCGTCCCCACTGATTTTGACTTATACAAATCAATAAAATATTTTTTGGTCAAAAAAAAAAAAGAAAATGTAGAGTTTCTCTTACCTTGCAGTGAAATATTGCAGAGTGGCCAAGAAAATGTGCTGGAAGTGTCTTGAAGAATCCATGTATATGCAGTGCAGAATCAAAGAGATTTGGGTCAGAGTTTATATAACTCCTTGATCCAGAATGCACAAGTTTAGGTGGGGGGCGGTGGCCTTCACCACCCCCTACAGCTGATTAATAACTCCTGGCTGTGCCTACTTGACTTCATTCATATGAGCTGGCCTCATCATTGGCACTGGGCAGGTTTCATGTGGTGCCTGTAGGCCACAGTGAGGCATAAGTGGCCATCATGAGAATCCCTTTGGGGTTTCCACCATCGCAGGGCGGTGTAGGCACATATCGGAGCTCTGGTGTTGGAAGTCCTTTACACACACTATATAAATAATGGTTAATAAATAAATAAAAAATGCATGTTTGCTCATCCCCAGTTAAACAAAAACAATGTGACTTGTTAGTATTATAAGAAAAATAATGGGCAAATAACAATTTAGCATGACACATGATTATCAACTTAATTTGTAATAAGGAGTTAGTTATTTCAGGTATCAAAAGATATATATTTTGTTCTAATGAAATTCAGATGCATACCATTTATGGTAATATTTTTCATACCACAAATGTGCATACATAATGAAATGACTTTGTGTGTCAGTAAAAAAAAATGTTAATCTACAATACACAGAGAGAATGTAGAAAAAAATAAAGATTTAATTCCTCACACATAAATTTAACAAATGTATGTAAAGGTGCACCATTGCTGTGCAGATACAAAAATACAGGTGAAAAATATAAGCACACTTTATACAGACGAGATATAAATCACATTACTAGATATTGGATATTAGATTCAATAGCCATCTATTGCGAGAGGATGACCACATTCAGATAGGTATCCAAACCAATGTCATAGAAATAAGTTAATTAAGTCTCCATTTAAATGAAGTCACCATGTTGTGGTAGATGGCAATTTACAGTTTGTTCAAAATGGGCTTTGAGAACATCATGTTTTTTTTTTTTTTAATATGATATATCAATATACACAAATGCGTCTTACTGTGATTAGTATCTCTTTAGTGTCTAAAGTGTGCTCCTGCTTTCTAATTACAAATACAGGATGCAATTTTATTTTATAAACACATATGACAGGAAAAATTTAAATATATATGTATTATATTTCAAGGTATTCAAGCCAGACAGGCTGTGGTCAGCTCTGGGCCACGGTGTCAGATTGACACCTAGTGCTCTGCTTCTCCTCCCAGAAGCACCCCTCATACTATTTGTTTTAGGTTTAACCTAAAACAAATAATAACCTTATTAGTATATAGGGTGAAGCAAAAACAAGCTCTTTTCCTGGAAAACACATCAGATTTTTAAAGCAAAATGGCTTTTTGCATTTTGATAAATCAGCCCCTGGGTTCAATACTGTGATAGAACATTATTATATGATCGATTGCTATAATATGATTTATGACCCATTATATAATCAGTCAGGTATGTGTAACAAAGAAAAAAGGGAGAAGGAACATATAAAATAAATATGCAATATAAAGTGAGCTTTGTTTTTCCTTGCATTATTTGTTTCCGTTATTTAAGATTTATCATTTATAATAATAAAGTATTGCTGGGTTAAGCAACACTAAAATAGTCTCTTTTTATATTGATAAATATATATTCTACCAAAAACCACCCTTTAAAGGATGGGCCGCTACTTATGGGCTAGCACTGTGTGCTTGCCCCCCGGGCTAAAGTCTGCCAGCCAGCCCCTGATTGGGAAATTAGGAACATTTGTTCTAGATAAGATGAGGTTTCTGAGATTTGTAAATGACCCTCACTCTGTTCTAAATGAAATATGTGGAGCTTTAATCAGGATGAACCAATAAAAGCGTATTGTCAATGACAATGTATATGGTTAAGCAATGATTATATAATTATATATATATATATATATATATATATATATATATATATATATTATATATATAATCTGATGTACCCTTGTTTTGCAGGATCATATTTTTTGCACCAATAGTTAACAAAACTGAAAAAAATATTTGATTTTAAAATAAGAAAGATAAGTTCTTCTATGTCCCCAGTGATACATGTGTGTGAGGGGGAGGTTAAAATTGAAATACAATATGAGAAGGAGTGCGTGGAGATGTCATTCTCTGGGGTATATAAACAATGCTACTACTGTAATTTTGCTTTGTTGGCGAGATATCCTTAAATATCTTACAAGTGACTATAGCCTTAGTTTGGAGTATGGCTTCTACTTCAATATTACTTGCAGCTCTACTATTAGTGTACAATACAATTGAATCTCAGTTTTATTATTGGTTTTCCTTTGTTTTTCCTCATCAGGTTCATAAACAGGAAATAAATATTAATTGCTGAGCTCTCGGACATGTCAAGCACTGTGCAGCTATTATGCCTTTTCCATAGTAGAATATGTTGCTCTTGATTTATTTTAGTTGGTTTCTGTTTGAGAACTATAGATTTTGGGAAATATTTTTGAAGCTTTATTTATAACATGTCACAAGTTCAGAATGGTGAAGATGATGAAGGATTTTTATAGCAGTGTATAGTTGCTGATCATTTACTGCACTACAGCTCCATGCATCTTGACTGCACTGTGGACTGTTACTGCTGGGTAAATTCCAGAGCCCAAATTCCCGCTTGTTTATGAATCAATACTTTACCTACAGGGTATTCAGGGTATTACATAAGCAAGAACTAAGAAAGCATTTTAATCAAAGTATAGTTATTTTTTGATCTTCCCATGCTGCTCTGTATGCCCAGCAGATAAAGCATTAACTCAGAGGGCTGTCATACAAATATGCTGTCCCAGAATTACATCCTTCTAAATATTATTTTCTATATTGTTACTAGAGTAGGTTAAAAGTCTCCCTAATCCTATGATTATGATTTGGTTTTTTGCTGAAAAGGTTTCATAATTAGCAAGAGTAATTTATTCCAACAACCTGTCTTGACATTGATGTCAAAGAAAAGTTCAAAGAGAGGAATATTGTTATTGTCTTATGTACATTACAATGTATTAAGAACATAACTGTATGTTCACATATAAATGTGCTTTTCCTTATCAAGTGTGCAAATGGTGCAAAAGGTGTCCCTATCTCAAGAGACATGCAAAGATCAACTGCTAAACAGGGAATGTCTCTTAAATATGCAAAGTCTACCTCATACTTACCGACTTTTGAAATCCCCCCTCCGGGAGTAGAGATCTCAGTGATGTGATCTCAGGGCGTTGCTAGCGGACCGACTTCATTAGGCCACGCCACTCTGCACAATGAAACGATTTTCAGCCTATTGCACCAGGAGGCATCACTAATACCACCCCCCCTGCTCAAGTCACTTAGGAAGTGACAGGATTCGGAAGGTTGCCCTGCTCTCCTGGGAGATCGTGAGAACTTCCGGACATTCAAGTAGAGTAGGCAACTATGGTCTACCTCTTGAAGTTAATTTAAATATCTTGTTCTGCCAGACAAAAACTAATTATAACCCCTGTTTGCTGGGGTGTGTTGTGGCAGTGTGTTTTACATATGTCCTCCCTGGGCTTACTACATTTATATCAGCCAATGGGCTGTAACTCAAGGTTGTATTTTAAAAAAGAGCATGAAACTTGAGCATAGTTCCGACCTTATTCAAATTGATGTGGATCTCAAGATGCATTTCGATTTGAATCTGGGTGTAAGTATGTTCTGTCTAAATGGTACTTCCCTTGCATGTGCAATATAAGTTCACATCAGAATGCATACAAAAAATATTATAAAAAATATATGAACAACTATTAACAGTATAATCAATAATATAAAAATTTTCCCCATATTAAAAACATAAATCAAGATGTTTTTAATGCGCACTGTTCATGTAATGTATTTTATAGTCTATATTGAAGTGGGTTTCAGCACTCTTATTACTATTAGTGAAGTCACAAATATTGCATTTTGTGCCCATCCATACAGCAATATTTCTGTTACAACCACACACATAAGAGAACAGAAATTCTGGGATATTTTGGTATATAATACACCAAACACTGCCATAAATCCTTTAAGTCTTTTTCTGACCTCAAAAAGGGTCAAGAACCAATCAGGAAGCCCTTTTATTCAGGGGTAGGATTCCCAGCCCAAGATCACTGAACCTTTGGAAGATCCCAAAGATAAGGTAGTGCACACAGACCCCAAGGCAGTGTGAGAGGGGCAGTTTCAAGCATTTGGACTTTCTTCAAAAAAGAAAAACATTACAGTTTACCTCCTTCATCCCTTCAGCCCTTATACTCAGAGACACCTGCAGACAAACGAATGCTATGAGAATTTTGATCAGGGTTAAACCTTCCATTGCAACTCTTTCCTTGACAGATTTTTCCTTGTTTAAGTAATTGCAGTTCTCTGCTAGACGAGGTCTTAGCCCTGAACCAAGAGAAAATGGAACTGGACGATTTGCATTGTAAAGGTTCAACTAGTCACCTGTTCCCTATAAAAAAAAAACCAGATGGTTCTTTCAGACTGGCCCTCAATGGTAGGTCTTTACATCATTTTTTATATCAAAATGTTTCAAATGGAAGATTTACCAGATATGCCTTACTTTATAACAAGGGGATGTTATAGCAAAAAAAAAAAAAAAGATTTAAAAGAGGCGTTCCATTCTATATCCATTTACCTAAATCACAGATCGCTCCTGATGTTTTACTGGAACAATTGCCTTTTTCAATGGACTATCATGGTATTTGGCTTTTCCTTTGTCCCCCTAAACTTTGACTTGAATCTTGAAAGCAGTTGGAACACATTTAAATCAGCAGAATGTTCATAGCATTACAAGGAAACGTTGGAGATCTGGAATTGGTTTGTTCAGAAAAACTATTTTCCAACCACAAACATATGTAAACACATTTAGCAGGGAAACTCAATGAATTTGCAGACTCATTATCTCACCAGTGAAAGCAATATCCTTAGAAGTTTGTCAATCAATTTATAGGTTCATAGTAGGTGCTTGAAAGAGTGGGGTTATCCAGAAATGAAAAAATACAGGGAAAAGCCCCCAGTAACACTGCTGTAAACCAGTAAAACAGCGGCTATTCTATTTGTACATACAAATGCAGAATTCTCAGTTACACACATTTGCAAATGCATGATAAGCCACCGCCACTTCACGGCGCTTCTTCAAATAGGGTGGTCCTGAATATAAACAATGAGAGTCCCCATATTGGGTCATACATTCATGTTCATTCAGTTTTTAAATTGAAAGCTAACTTTGAGCTAACTTACCAAGAGGTACCCATTGAGCCTCCAAATGACAATAAAGGAATAGCACTCCCCATCAGCTACTGATACCAAACATTACTCTCTAATAACAATACAGAAATTGAAGTTGCTTAATCAATTTATAGGTTCATAGCAGGTGCAAACCTTCAGGAGTCCATAGGTGGACCTGTTCATGAACCCTTCCAATGCACAGACTCCTCAGTTCATTTCTAAAGTATGGACAAAGGGAGCATTAAAGATAAATGTGTTGTCCTTCTCTTGGGTAGATCTGGGGTGTCTCTGTAGCTTTCCCCCAACAGTCCTATTTTTGAAAGTCCTTCACAGAATCAGGACGGAACAGGTAACCCAAATAAATCTGGTATACCCAGTTTGGATAGCCAGAGTTTGGTTTCCCCTCTTCACTCAGCTGCGCAAGGGTCTCAAATTTCCTCTAGAATTCTACAAGCTCTGCTTCCAGGGCACTCTAGATATGTTAGGAATACTGCCTCAATGCATATAGATGGTAGAATTAGTAGGTTGTTAACAGATTTAGCGCTGCCATAACCCACAAATGCTTTATTTAATTATTCCTTTAGGCCCCATTCCAGGGCTAGATATTGTACAACAATCAAAGAGTTTACATCTGCAGAATACTTTAATACATAAACAAAGCTAATTTTAAAGATATACATACAACATTAATCTGTTTATTAAAATCTTGTGGGCAAAAGGACATGTGGGGAAAAAGCTGTTTGGCAGGGTGCATGTTTGAAAAAATCTGGTAGGCAGGCTGTCATTTGAGAGAAAATTTGGTGGGGAGGGATGCGAGTGTGATAAAAGCTGGTGGGTAGGGGGACATGTGTGAAAAAAAGCAGGCTAGGGTGCCTAGGGGAGGGGTACATATGAAAGAAAGCTAGTGGGCAATGAAAAAAACTGGTGGAATGGAGGTGGCATGTGTGATTAAAGTTGATGGGTACAGGTGGCATGTGTAAGAATAGCTGGTGGGCAGGGGACATGTGTGAGAAAAGGCAGCGGGGGGCATGATAGTATGTAACAGGTGAGTGATGTCAAGTTTTTTTTTTGTTTTGTTCTTAAATCTAACATTTGGAGCCTCCCCTCTAGATATCCTGCGTTTGCAGCAGCAGTGAAGCCTGGACAGCATTCTGCGTCAGACATCAGTACATCACTATCTGGACTGCAGCCTTGCCAGCCAGAAGAAGGTAAGAGTTACTATTTTTATTCACAAATGTCAAGTGTTTGAGGGGCTAGGAAGTGGGGTTTGGGGGGTAGGAGGGGTGGTAGGCTGAAGCTTTGCCTAGGGCGCTGAGAAACCTTGCACGGGCCCTGACCAGCCTAGTTAAATTCAGCTCCCAATTTATGTGTAGGATGTACCTATGTCTTTAGGATTTCCTTATACATGCAACTTGTATGTCAGTCTTTTTTATTTAAGCATTATTTAATGTCTCAAATAAGTGTATATGTTTTAAAGTTGCTGTTATCGAAATTTCTTTAAAAAGTTATTTTTGTATTATTTTAGAAAATGTAGGGGGAAAAACACGTTATATTGTAAGTATGCTTTAAACATTTGAAATAAATTATTGGTGGAGCAGGCATGCCCTCTGCTGGCCATTTAACAAACATTGACTGATTTTTTTTTTGTAGGCCACCTGAGAACTAGGGGTCTGATTCACCAAGGAACGTAAAACAAACGTAACGTGCGTGTTTAAAAAAACACATGAACATCAGTCATACTCACATCCATATTCAACAAGGAGCAGATATAAAGATATGTCTATTGATAAATACGGGTCTAGGTATGCGCTGCAATTAATGGCACTTGTTAATAATATAGTCACTAATGACCAAACATTTTTCTCCATAAAGTACATTAATTAGGATGTTATGAATGACAACTGTACTTAAAATGCATTTTTACAGTTGCTCTTAATTGCAAACACATGTTCTAGCATACATATGTGACCATCATTACTAGTAATCGGCATTAACACGAGACCAGTAACTGATCATCATCATCATTTATTTATATAGCGCCACTTATTCCGCAGCGCTGTACACACCTCATTCACATCAGTCCCTGTCCCATTGGAACTTACAGTCTAAATTCCCTAACATGCACACAGACACATACAGAGACGGACAGACACACAGACTAGGATCAATTTTGATAGCAGCCAATTAACCTACTAGTATGGTTTTGGAGTGTGGGAGGAAACCAGAGCATTCGGAGGAAACCCATGCAAACATGTGGAGAACATACAGACTCCACACAGATAAGGCCATGGTCGGGAATTGAACTCATGATCCCAGCACTGTAAGGCAGAAGTGCTAACCACTAAGCCACCATGCTGCCCTACTGATGCAAGTGAAAATATTATCTTTTATCTCTTTTAATATAGAAGGTTTTACATGTTTTGAAATACATATCTAAAGGCAGGAGTGTAGGAACCAGGGGGGGCAGAAGGGGCAGTTGCCCCCCATGATTTCTGTTGGGTGGGCAAACACTGTGTGCCCCCTCACACCCCATGAACTTCTACACAAAAGCCTTCATGCTACTTTGTGATGTCATGGTGTCTGTTGTAATCTTGTGAAACTTTTTTTAAATGATAGCTTGTCTTAGTATAACTACCAACTGGTCTTTAATATAGATTGCCTTAGTATAATTTTAATACAGATTGATCGATTTGTTTATTTAAAAATATCTAAGTGTTGCATTCATAAACATTTAATAAATAATCTGTATTGATAATGAAGAACTATTCACTTTACTTTTACCCTGAATTTCGTGTGGTGCATCCAGTAACATACATGAGATAAAGCAATTTAAATCTATAGCACATATCATAGGCAGTGAGGCAGTGACTATAGATTTACAAATACTCCCAATCAAATGAGATTAGACTGTCAATGAAATCTGAATAAAAACTAGGTTAATGACTGAAAAATGTATTTTTTTTAAATGAACAATTGAATTTATCTAACAGCTATTGTACTAATTGGTAATGAATATTAAAAATAATATTTACTGAATCAAGTATGAATACATTTTTGGCCAACCCCTGAAACACTGAAAAAATTAACACAGGATTGGGAGTCTTCGTATATCTACAGTCACTGTTACAACTGTCATAAAACAAGATACTAACGCAAGAAAAGGAGGCTCCGAGCCCTATAGTAGTCCTTGGCCTTTTCCTCCCCCATGACAATTTTTGTTCCTACGCCCCTGTCCAAGGGGCAGGAAAGTGCATCGCCAGGCTCCTTAGAAAAATTTGGGTAGGGGGGCCCAGGAATAGTGCTCTAGCCTCCCAAGCCCTTTGCTCTGTTCTCAAATGAGCTTAAAGCACATTATTCCCTGTTGTACTGACTAGTATTGTATATATCACATCTGTAGTAATCCACCCATTATCAGACTTAGAGAGTGCACACATGTTTACTTGACTCAAGAGCTGACACTCATTCACTTTGAGGGCTTTCTCTTCCCACTTGACTTCTCACTTGCACTGTATCTTTAAATGTACTTGGTTACCCTAAATTGTGCAGATTGAAGCAGAATGGAATTAACTATGCCCTTACATTACCTGCACAGTATTGTACTAATGCATTCTCCTATTCTGACTCACTCTTAACTTGTGCTCAGCTGTAACTATCAAGCAGGTGATCATAGCTTCTGGCTCACATGGATACTTGTCTTAACATACACTGGCTCTGTCATTATTCTATTTTATCTCTCGCTGGGCTTTTACCTTGGTCTCGAAAGCTTCTCTCATTCCAATCTCTTTTTCTCAGCACTGCTATGATCTTATCACTGCTTCTCAGCTTATCTTGACCCAGAACTTGAGTCTCTTTCAGAGGTTAGAACATATCATCCACATCGTGCATCACACACTCTTATCTCTCCGGGAGTGTTACACAATTTTTGTGTGCAGGCACAAAATTAGATGCATCAATGTGAGCTTTCAATATGCAAATAGGGACACTGACACATTATCCACCCAGCTCCTCCCATTAAATAAATATACGTGCTTCACACAGTTGCCACCATCTTGACAAGGTAGCTCATTTGCAGTCTTGTATATATGGACATAATCTCCCAAAAACATTACATAAGAAAATAAAAAATAACAACTGTACTGTTGGCTTGTATTTTTGCATTTTCGCCAATTAATTAATATGAAGAAAAATCCAACAAAGCTTTATTTGTGTCATGTGATGCCATGCTTGAGGTCAAGAAGAATGCACAGTGTGCTGAAGGAGGGGGCACAGTGTGCTGAAGGAGGGGGCACAGTGTGCTGAAGGAGGGGGCACAGTGTGCTGAAGGAGGGGGCACAGTGTGCTGAAGGAGGGGGCACAGTGTGCTGAAGGAGGGGGCACAGTGTGCTGAAGGAGGGGGCACAGTGTGCTGAAGGAGGGAGCACAGTGTGCTGAAGGAGGGAGCACAGTGTGCTGAAGGAGGGAGCACAGTGTGCTGAAGGAGGGAGCACAGTGATGAGGGGGCAACGGTGTGCTGAAGGAGGGGGCACAGTGTGCTGATGGCAGGGCAAATGTGTGAATTCTCTAGTGAGAAGGAATAATAGGAGCAGGAACAGGAATAGATAGAGAGGATTAAGGAGTAAGGGAGGAGCGAGAGAAGCAGGATGTGAAGCACATGGGACAGCAGGTACGGAATAAGAGAGTGGGATACCTGTAATGAAGATAAGGGCACATAGGAAATTAAACCAATAAAAGAAAGATGAAATGGAAAAAAATGGAAAATGGAAGATTTAAGGGAGACATGAGAGAGAGGTAGAGGGACACAGAGGAAAGGTAATTGGACACAGGAGAGGTGGGGATACAGGGTGGATAGCCTGGCATCATTTAATATGTTTTATACATTATGAAATAGTGTTAAAATGTATCTAAAATGAATTCCACTCTATCAAAACCCCTAAATTTCCGGGGGCCTAGGCGGACCCTGGGCGTTTATTACAAAATAAAAGCTCCATACCACTTCTAAATTTCCACTTCGACTACTGGTGTGAAGCCATCAATTCACACAGTTCATTTCTGCAGAATCTGCCTATAAGTCTGTCACTCATACAATCAAAAATAACAGAAAAATACAGTGCTGACCACTGAGACAAACACACCCACTACTTGATCCGTGATAATAAAAACAATTTATTGATAGAAACATATATCATAGCATAAAGCAAACACTGGCCAGTGTGTTAAAACAATGATTATGATCATACAATTTCACATCAAAATGCTGCAACACATTGATGGCACCTTAAGAGAACTACTAAATTAATGCGTGATCATAAAAAGAGCCCAAAAAAATATATATTGAAAAAAAGTTCAATGTCCCAATACTGTGGACAATAATCTCCAATATCCCAAGGGAACAATAGGAATAGTTGAATGGAACGGTGTGTCCACACCAACGTGAGCAAATATAAAGCGAATAAGGAATTCCCTCGCTATTCAGTATAAAGTCCCCTTCAATGAGTAAAACGTGTAGGCATAGAAAATGTACTGACCGTCAAATCCATACCATAAGATATTGCGAAAACATCACTTCTCTCACTGCTGATGCAGTTAACAAAAACAGACCTGGTCCGATGAGCTGTCCCTATTTAACTATCATTTTTCTGTGCGCCAGGTTTGGTGTTGTGTCACTCATACAATGCTGGGTCCGATAGAGAAGTACCTCACTCCTAACATGCCAACCAGCTGTAAAAGTGTTCAAGAGAACATGATGAATGGATTTAGTAATATTTCACTCAGTTCAGTGCTACATATTCTTTGATATATTTATATAAATTGTGACTTTGCTTTTTAAGAACACTGATTACCAATCTTATGTAAAAGAACCAGGATTGGTAATCATACTATTCTACAATGTGTCATAAAAGTGACTGAATTCAGAACAAACTAGCGGCTACCAACAAAAGGTAAGTGAAACACGCTATGGTAAAAGAGGCTACGATGAGGGGGAGGGAATCTATTATGAGACCTAAGGTGGGGGGGCAGTAAGACTACAATGAGACCTATAGAGGGCTGCAATGTGACATATTAGGAAGAGTCGACAATGTGACCTATGGGGGAGGCTACAATGAGACCGATGGGGGAGGCTACAATGAGACATATGGAAGGGAGGCTACAATGAGACCTATAAGGGGAACTGCCATGAGACCTATTTGGGGGGGCTGCCATGAGACCTATTTGGGGGGCTGCCATGAGACCTATAAGGGGGGAGTGCTGCAAAGAGACCTGCAATGAGAACATTAGAAATACAATACTGTTTCAAATAGAAATTTGCACTGCATGATCATTTCAACTGTAAAGCGCTTTATCTATATATTTTTTTTTTATCTTTAAGACATACTTTAAAAATTGTTATTTATCAAAAACAAGATTGTCAAGAAACACAGATTTGTCCGAATATGAAATGACATTGATATTTAATAGTTAATGGCATTTCTAACTGTCTGATAGCACAGAGAGGGAGTAAAACATGTGCTGTGTAAAGAGTATTAATAGAGTGTTGTGCAATTCTAAACAGTGAATAGAAACTGCAAGATGTTGCCAAACAGAAGTTAATGTAATAGGCAATGTAAAAAGTCAGTGCAAATGACAAAATTTCTATAACAAGCCAAAGTCAGTGAGGAAAGCAGGCAGCAATGACTAACAATCTGAGTGCAGGTGCAAACTTACCAACCAGAGTACCTATAACAATCTGAAGTTAGTGCAAATGGCAAACCAGAGTAACTGAGACCAACTGAATTCAGGACGGGAGACAAACCAGAATATCCTATAACAAGCAGAGGTCAGTGCAGGCGACATCCAAGAGTAAACATTAAACAAGCAGAGGTTGGTACAGATGGCAGAGTAATTGTAAACATTATTGAAGCATGAAGAGGATAGGAAGAATTGTGTATTGGAAGGCACTCAGCGATCTACTTGTTAAAAATAAAAAACTTGTACTTTATTAATATACTTAAAATAGACCTCCTAATTGAATAGCGAAATATTAAAGTGACTAAAGTGAATTAAAATAGCAAATTAAATTGCTATGCCCTGCTACTTGTTATCAATATATATAAAGCTAATCTATATATAATAGTCACTCCTCTTCTAATTATATATGACTACCTAAGATACCATTGCAACTGAAAATGTATGCTGTGTGTACTGAGGTTATCTTTATTGGAACCAATGGTCATATGATTATAGTTGACACAATTTATAAGGTAATGAGCTTATATATTGACTCAAACCTCTGGTGATGTAAGGAACATTTTATTATATAAGTATATTCTCATGTTTATATAAGCTCACACCAAGTTGAGTATTGATATATGTTATTATTAAGTAGTATTTCTGGGGCTAAAAGGAACTCTGACTAATGTTGATTAGTTTGTATAATCTAGTAATCCTTTGTCCCTGTAATATACTACTGAACTGCTAACAAACAGGCGCTTGATATGTCTGTAGTTCTCCTGCTAATATTGATAGTGCCGTTTGTGCAGTCCTGCATACACACACCAGTGGACTGCTACCAATCAAGCACCTGATATATCTGTTAGTTCACCTCCTAAATAGCGGTAGTGCCGTTTGGCAATCATACACACACACATACATTTAGATTAATAAATGACCCATACAAGGGTGAGTGATAGTTAGGTTAATACAGGTAGCAAGGAGTGAATATTTGCAGCAGCAGGGTAAACGCCAACGCGCGTTTCGCTACATGCTTTTTCAAGGCATGTAGGCAACCTTGCCTTGAAAAAGCATGTAGCGAAACGCGCGTTGGCGTTTACCCTGCTGCTGCAAATATTCACTCCTTGCTACCTGTATTAACCTAACTATCACTCACCCTTGTATGGGTCATTTATTAATCTAAATGTATGTGTGTGTGTATGATTGCTAGAGATGGGCGGGTCCGGTTCTCCGAGAACCGAACCCACCCGAACTTTGGGTATCCGAGTACCGAGCTGAGCAGCTCGGTACTCTCCCGCCCATTCCGAATCCAAATCGAGGCCGAACGTCATTGTGACGTCGTCGGATCTCGGGACTCGGTTCTCGCGATACTTCAACTTTATAAATACACGCCTCCACAGCAATCCATCGCCATTTGACAGAGGGAGAGAGCAGGGTGTAGTCATAGGCTAATTAGAGCAGGGACAGAGAATACCATATTGTTCTTGCAATTGCTCTAACCAAAATCGCTAGTGCAGAGAGGAGGATAGAGGTTTATTATTTTTTCTTCATATTTGGCACTCCCCAGCGCTTTTGGGGTGTCCCCCATAATTGTGCATTAATATTTCTGGCTGTCAAAAGTCATATCTGTCAGCAGTATCTACTCAATAATTTTTAGCACTCCTCAGTGTTTTTGGGGTGTCCTCCCTAATTGTGCATTAATATTTCTGGCTGTCAAAAGTCATATCTGTCAGCAGTATCTACTCAATAATTTGTAGCACTCCTCAGTGTTTTTGGGGTGTCCTCCCTAATTGTGCATTAATATTTCTGGCTGTCAAAAGTCATATCTGTCAGCAGTAT
This sequence comes from Mixophyes fleayi, assembly GCF_038048845.1. Classification (NCBI taxonomy): domain Eukaryota; kingdom Metazoa; phylum Chordata; class Amphibia; order Anura; family Limnodynastidae; genus Mixophyes; species Mixophyes fleayi. The sequence continues at coordinate 292,417,905 of NC_134405.1, read as the reverse complement.
CTACTCAATAATTTTTAGCACTCCTCAGTGTTTTTGGGGTGTCCTCCCTAATTGTGCATTAATATTTCTGGCTGTCAAAAGTCATATCTGTCAGCAGTATCTACTCAATAATTTGTAGCACTCCTCAGTGTTTTTGGGGTGTCCTCCCTAATTGTGCATTAATATTTCTGGCTGTCAAAAGTCATATCTGTCAGCAGTATCTACTCAATAATTTTTAGCACTCCTCAGTGTTTTTGGGGTGTCCTCCCTAATTGTGCATTAATATTTCTGGCTGTCAAAAGTCATATCTGTCAGCAGTATCTACTCAATAATTTGTAGCACTCCTCAGTGTTTTTGGGGTGTCCTCCCTAATTGTGCATTAATATTTCTGGCTGTCAAAAGTCATATCTGTCAGCAGTATCTACTCAATAATTTGTAGCACTCCTCAGTGTTTTTGGGGTGTCCTCCCTAATTGTGCATTAATATTTCTGGCTGTCAAAAGTCATATCTGTCAGCAGTATCTACTCAATAATTTGTAGCACTCCTCAGTGTTTTTGGGGTGTCCTCCCTAATTGTGCATTAATATTTCTGGCTGTCAAAAGTCATATCTGTCAGCAGTATCTACTCAATAATTTGTAGCACTCCTCAGTGTTTTTGGGGTGTCCTCCCTAATTGTGCATTAATATTTCTGGCTGTCAAAAGTCATATCTGTCAGCAGTATCTACTCAATAATTTGTAGCACTCCTCAGTGTTTTTGGGGTGTCCTCCCTAATTGTGCATTAATATTTCTGGCTGTCAAAAGTCATATCTGTCAGCAGTATCTACTCAATAATTTGTAGCACTCCTCAGTGTTTTTGGGGTGTCCTCCCTAATTGTGCATTAATATTTCTGGCTGTCAAAAGTCATATCTGTCAGCAGTATCTACTCAATAATTTGTAGCACTCCTCAGTGTTTTTGGGGTGTCCTCCCTAATTGTGCATTAATATTTCTGGCTGTCAAAAGTCATATCTGTCAGCAGTATCTACTCAATAATTTGTAGCACTCCTCAGTGTTTTTGGGGTGTCCTCCCTAATTGTGCATTAATATTTCTGGCTGTCAAAAGTCATATCTGTCAGCAGTATCTACTCAATAATTTGTAGCACTCCTCAGTGTTTTTGGGGTGTCCTCCCTAATTGTGCATTAATATTTCTGGCTGTCAAAAGTCATATCTGTCAGCAGTATCTACTCAATAATTTTTAGCACTCCTCAGTGGTTTGCGCTCAGAATGGATTCAAAGCAGTCCACATATGATCTAAATGAGCAACCAGGTTCTGTCACCAGTCCTGATGTTAGTGTTCCCAGTACGTCATCTGGCCAAGGCGATGTCAAACAACAGAGTGTTTTCAAATTAGTGCAAAAAACAAAAACCAAAAAAAAATTTACTGTATTGAAGCGAAAAAGAAGTGTAACTGAGCAAAAGTTAAGTGACGATAAAAATAAAATTGCAAGCATGCCATTCTACACACGCAGTGGCAAAGAGAGAATGAGGCCTTCACCTTTGGCTATTAGTGGCAGATCCCAAAAAGTTACCCAGGCTACAATTGGTGCACAACTACTGTTACGCGTCAAAGCTGAGCTGCAAGATACCAGTGAGGCATTACAGGAGAATATTTGCTCTGATTCACAAATGACAACAATCCCTGTGGAGAGTCCATCCAACAGTGGGATGTCTAATCGTGAGCATTCTGCTGATGTGTGCCTTAATAGCCCGAGTGTAGCCGGTGATACCCAAATTGAGGATGCCACTTTGGAATTAGAAGAGGATGAGGGGGAGATTTGTGTAGGCGACGAGGGCGCTAATGAGGATGTTGATGAGGATGAGGTTGTTTGTGTAAGTCCTGCACCAGTGGCAGCAGTTCTGGCACGTGACAAGAAAAAGGCCATTGTCATGCCTGGGCATAAAACAAAAAAATCCACTTCTTATGTGTGGAATTATTTCTACCCAAATCCAGACAACAATTGTATAGCCATTTGTAGTGTATGTGAAGCCACAGTCAGTCGAGGGAGGGACCTTAACCATCTTGGAACCTCGTCTATGTTACGCCATTTAACGAGAGTTCATGGCAAAGTGTTGGGAAAAGCTGAAAGTTCTTCCCAAAAGAATACAAGCACTCCCTCATCAGCTAAGACCCTCCGCTCACCGACATACCGACGGCTACAAAATACACCCACCACACCATCCTCATCAATATCCTCAGTAGCGCTCGGAGTTAGCCCGGCATCCCACTTAAGGCTGGATGACTCCGGCACTATTATTGATTCCTCTGAAGAAAGCGTTAGTCCTGCTGCTGCTGTTGCTGCTGCTGGGGGTGAATCGTCATCCCAGAGGCAGGTGAATAAAATGAGCAGTCCTACATTTCAGCAATTAACTGTGAAACAATCATTTGCGAGGGGAAGCAAATATGACAGCAGTCACCCAGTCGCCAAGCGAATCACAGACGCCATGGCTGCAATGTTAGTGTTAGATCTGCGTCCAATCTCCACAATAAACGCAGCTGGTTTTTCACAGTTAATTGAGGTTTTGTGTCCGCGTTACAGAATTCCATCGCGACACCATTTCTCCCGTAAAGCTATTCCACAACTATACCAAAAAGTGTGTAAAAATGTAGAGATTGCGCTGAAAAATGCCATTCTGCCCACTGTTCACTTAACCACAGATATGTGGACAAGTGGAAGTGGCCAAACCAAAGACTATATGACTGTGACAGCCCACTGGGTTGGTCATTCACCTTCACCAGCAGGAACAGCAGCAGCATGTACACCACTACGTAACATTTGTCACAGGCAGGCCACTCTTTGTATCACCGGCTTCACTAACAGGCATACGGCTGACAATTTGTTACGCAAACTGAGAGATGTGATTGATGCATGGCTTATACCACTCGGACTCTCCCCAGGGTATGTCATTTCAGATAACGCCAACAATATAGTGCGAGCATTACAGCTGGGTGATTTCCAACATATTCCCTGTTTTGCTCACACCATCAACTTGGTGGTGCAGAGCTTCCTACGAAATAACCGTGAGGTGCAGGAGATGCTTTCGGTGGCCCGTAAAATTTCAGGCCATTTCAGGCATTCAGCCACAGCATGTAGGAGATTACAGCAGCTCCAAGAGCAGTTTAACTTGCCCTGCCACCAACTTAAGCAAGAGGTGGTAACTCGGTGGAATTCCACCCTGTACATGCTTCAGAGGATGGAGGAACAGCGCAAAGCCATCCAAGCATATTGCACAAGTCATGACATTGGGAAAGGAGGGGGGATGTATTTCACTCTTGCACAGTGGGGAATCCTTTCAGTGCTGTGCAAGGTGCTGAAACCATTTGAAGTTGTGACATGTGAGGTCAGTGCAGACTCTGCTAGTTTGAGCCAAGTCATTCCTTTAATTAGACTATTGGAAAAGCAGCTTGAGAAAATGAAGGAGGAGCTGAAAGCAAGCAATTCAGCAAAGTATGTTGGCCTTGTCGATCAAGTACTTAATTCGCTTCACAATGATCCTCGAGTTATTAAGATCTTGAACTCGGATCAGTACGTTTTGGCCACTGTGCTTGATCCAAGGTTTAAAACCTACATTGAGTCTTTACTTGTAAATGAGCGAGATGTGAACTTTTGCAAGGAGCTATTGCTCAGCAAGTTGGCCGCTGAACTGGGCCTCGGCTTGACGACGTGTCCTCCTTCACTTTCTCAAGCTGTTGCTCGTAAAAAATTAAATTTCCAAAAAAGAAGCAGGGAAGACACAGGGGGCAGACGAGAACAATTTAACATCTGGGCTGGTTTGAAGGATTTTTCAAAAAAAAGTGTCACTTTGCCCATAAGTCCATCCAATATGAGTATAAACATGCAAAGGATGGTGGAGGATTACTTTCAAGAGGTAGTTGATATGGAAATGTCAGACAGTCCCTTTCCTTACTGGGAAGAAAAGCAAGCCATTTGGAAACCCATGTACAAACTTGCTTTGCAATACCTAAGCTGCCCACCCTCCAGTGTGTACTCTGAACGAGTGTTCAGCACAGCAGGGAACTTAGTCAGTGATCGCCGTAGAAGGTTACTTCCCAAAAATGTGGAGAAAATGATGTTTATAAAAATGAACTACATCTTCCACGAGGAAGGCCTTCACCATCCAAGACATCCAAGCACTGACTGTTCTCTAATGGCGGATTCAAGCGGCGATGAATTGATAGTCTGTGATGATGACGTACACACTGATGAGGGTGAGGATGAAGCTGAAGATGATGCCGATAACATCTTTTTAAAACTTTCTATGTAAGTGTAGGGTGCAATCTACCCCCAAAGAGGAAAGGGACTTGTGGCATTTCCATATCACATACCATCTTGAAAGGCTGCTGTTAGGGCAATTTATCCTTAAGGGTAGGGTGTCATAGACAGAGTGACCCTAAACTGGCTTTGTCCATTTTTCATAATATTGTACAGTCTATAATGGCTGAATTTTTTAGTATTTTATACAAGTGGAGGGGGGCCTAGAGAGACAGAAACCAAACTGGCTTTCTCCATGTCAATTAATATTGTACAGTCTATAATGGCTGAATTTTTTGGTATTTTATACAAGTGGAGGGGGGCCTAGAGAGACAGAGTGACCCCAAACTGTCTTTCTCCATGTCAATTAATATTGTACAGTCTATAATGGCTGAATTTTTTAGTATTTTATACAAGTGGAGGGGGGCCTAGAGAGACAGAAACCAAACTGGCTTTCTCCATGTCAATTAATATTGTACAGTCTATAATGGCTGAATTTTTTGCTATTTTATACAAGTGGAGGGGGGCCTTGAGAGACAGAAAGCAAACTGGCTTTTTCCATTTCTTTACATATTTAACTATAAGTGTAGGGTGTAATATACATTCAAAGACGATGGCTGCATTGCCAATATGCATAGATGGAGAGGAAGACAATCTGTTTTGTGTGTAGAATAGGCCTACCAACGAAGAATTAAACAGTTTTTTTGGATGATTTATTACCTCAACAATTAGATTACTTGTCTCTAAAACAGTTGGAGCACTAAATTGGGTTAATTTAGGCCCAAAAACATGGATTTTCCCAAAAAATAGCAAAACAAAACCAAACAAAACCAAAACCAAAACCAAAACACGCAATGGCGGTTTTGCAAAACCAAAACCAAAACCAAAACACGACGGTAATCCAGATCCAAAACCGAATCCAAAACCAAAACACGGGGGTCAGTGACCATCTCTAATGATTGCCAAACGGCACTACCGCTATTTAGGAGGTGAACTAACAGATATATCAGGTGCTTGATTGGTAGCAGTCCACTGGTGTGTGTATGCAGGACTGCACAAACGGCACTATCAATATTAGCAGGAGAACTACAGACATATCAAGCGCCTGTTTGTTAGCAGTTCAGTAGTATATTACAGGGACAAAGGATTACTAGATTATACAAACTAATCAACATTAGTCAGAGTTCCTTTTAGCCCCAGAAATACTACTTAATAATAACATATATCAATACTCAACTTGGTGTGAGCTTATATAAACATGAGAATATACTTATATAATAAAATGTTCCTTACATCACCAGAGGTTTGAGTCAATATATAAGCTCATTACCTTATAAATTGTGTCAACTATAATCATATGACCATTGGTTCCAATAAAGATAACCTCAGTACACACAGCATACATTTTCAGTTGCAATGGTATCTTAGGTAGTCATATATAATTAGAAGAGGAGTGACTATTATATATAGATTAGCTTTATATATATTGATAACAAGTAGCAGGGCATAGCAATTTAATTTGCTATTTTAATTCACTTTAGTCACTTTAATATTTCGCTATTCAATTAGGAGGTCTATTTTAAGTATATTAATAAAGTACAAGTTTTTTATTTTTAACAAGTAGATCGCTGAGTGCCTTCCAATACACAATTCTTCCTATCCTCTTCATGCTTCAATAATAGCTATTTGTGTAATAGTGCACCACCCAGTAAACTATTCTAACATTTGTAATTATATTTTGATACTGGAATAGCGATACCTAGTGCAGTGGTACCCTCCTTGTAGTAATTGTAAACATTGCAGGGTCAAAACACAAGAAGACTAGTGTAATACACAGCACAAATACTAGGGTAGCAAACACTATAAATGGCAATGAGTGAATGGCACTGAGAGCCTAATAAACCCACCAGAACCAATACAAAAAGCCAATTAGTCCAGTTCTCACAATGCTAACGAATCTCCAGCACCTGGGTCAGAGTGTTTGAAGGAAGCCATATGCACAGTCTAAGCATACTGGGATGCAGTGAACCTCCTGTATCTATCACTGTTTCTGTATCGGCTTCTGTCCACAATCCTGACAGACGCACATTAAACCATGCAAAAAAATGCTTCACAAATGAAAACGTGACACATATTAAAAAATTAATATATATTATCCAATCTTACAAGCTGGTTTGCCTATGCTCTTTTAACCACAAGGGGTAATACTACCTTTTTATATTTATGGTTGTTATATTTGCAATTTTGTCAACTCTACTGGATTACTCAGATTCACCACATTACAGTACACGACACTAAATTACACCACACTACAGTTTATTTTTATCAGTATAGGTAATTAACCTGAGTGAATTATGATCAGAGCCAGTGCTACTATTAGGCGAACCTAGTAGGTTCTGGAGTTCCGATGTTTATGGGCCGCCTAAAACACTAGGGGCCAGATTTACTAAGCTGCGGGTTTGAAAAAGTGGGGATGTTGCCTATAGCAACCAATCAGATTCTAGCTATCATTTTGTAGAAGGTACTAAATAAATGAAAGCTAGAATCTGATTGGTTGCTATAGGCAACATCCCCACAGCTTAGTAAATCTAGCCCTAGGAGCCTGATTCATCAAGGCAAGCATCTGCCACTTTTCGTATGCAAAACCGCTCTGCTCTTGCCCAGAACGCAGCCCTTTCTGCTGCGTACGCAAAGAAAACATATGACTCCTACGATTTTGGGGCGTGAACGGGGTGTGAAAGGGGCGTTTTGCCATCATCAATGTACAGTAGGGGGCATGCCAAACTCAAGCACACACAGCCATGTCCGGATCCAGTTCTGAGCGTCTCAAAGTTACTTGTATTTCAACCATATCTCTTGCTTCAGCTAAAGGGCTAGTGCAAGATCTGATCAGTAGTGATGACAGTCTAGTATGCATGATATAACATGTGTTTGCAATCCCCAGCAACTGTAAAAATGTATTTTAGGCTCGGTAGACATTAAAAACATCCTATTATATGTATTTCATAGGGGTAAAAACTTTTTTAAAAAAAAAAAAAAACTGTTTTATCATTAATGCCTATATTGATAACAGGTAACATTAATTCAATATTTATTTTATTTTCCTGTGTGTTCTTTTGCTAATTAATGATCTACATAGGTATTGAATGTATCCTGCAGCGTCTTGTGTAGTAAAGCACAGCAGACCTGCATCCAATTCCAACAGCGCACGTATCTTGAGATCCGTGCCATGATGAATTCACAAGTATGAAAAGACTAAATATGCGTGTTTAATACTAAACACAGGTTGCGCTCAGAATGCTTGCCTTGATGAAAAGGCCCTAAGGGTCTATTTATTAAAGTCCCTAAGCCCTGTTTTTAAATCTAAATGGGCCTATTTTAGCCTATTGTAGCAGACAGCGCGGAAGCAGGGGTGCTCGTACCATGTGGACAATATAGAGGGGGGGGGAGGCAGGTCAGGTAGAGAATATTTTTTTTTTTACATATAAGTGTTTGGTGTACTTATTAACAGAGCAGTAAATAAAAACGAAATAACATAATAAAATATTGGTCTGTCCCTATTTAGTGCATTGCTCATTTGTGACCCTTTACCTGGTACATGTAGTGTTATATTTTTGTCTCTACTGAGGCATTCCCTAACTGTAGTTATAGAATTGTTCACAGATGCATGTTAATATAATATAAAGATATTAATACCAACAAATTTTTATTGGTCTCTTTAATTTTCTGTTTAACCAAAACTCCAATTATTGAGCAAACCATTGTTAAAGGAGATGAACCATCCAATATTTAAGTTTAAAAAAGGTAATAAAGAATCATTTGTAATTCCTAACATTAAATTTGTATTATTAAAAATACTGTATAGAACATGAATATAGCAACATATCTTGTTCAGTAACATAATACACTATTTCTCTTCTCCTGTTTTAGAGCTTGGCTCTTCTGTGAATTCAACACTGACATCTTCCTCTGCCACCCCTGGTGCATACACTGCTTCTTGATGGGGTAATAGTACCAGAAGTGGATTGCATGGTGGCTATACTGCTTTAATTTGGAGACAATCAGCAAGTGTGCAGCAAATCTTGGTGTATTTGGAAGCTGCATTTTGGACATTTGAGTTGAGCTCCGACTGATGCTCTGAAAGCATTTAATGCCATGGTCATCTGTGTTAAATTCTTATCTATGCTCTCCAATTCATTTGTCAGTCTTGTGTGAACAGTGGTGTTTGGTATTTTACTACCATTTTCAATTGTTGATTAATTTGGGTCAACTGCTGACTTTTGTCTGCATTGTGTTTGTGTGTTTCAAAAGAGCAGCTGCCATGTCAATTAAAGGGTAATGTGGAGGAGGAGGATTGAACACATTGGCAGGCTGCTTACATGGCTGGCTTTCTGCAGGCACAGGTGGGGCAGTGTCAATGTCCACAAAATTCATTGATCAAGGTGTCTTCCTCTATCTCTGCATTTGCATTCACACATTTTTCTGCAGGTTCCTGCTTTACAGCATGATTTTCAAGAGGTGGGATGGCCCTGTAAAATGAAAACATAGATGTAAGTCTGAACAATTTAAGCACAACAAATATCAGCATTTTCAATTTATAAAAGGGATGTGCACCGGCGACTTTTGGTGTCTCGTGTTTTGTGTTTTGGATTTGGATTTTCGTGATGTTTTGGGTTTGGATTTGTTTTGCAAAACACCTGCCGAAAGGTGTTGGTTCGGATTTAAGGTTTTGGATTCGGATTTTTTTTGAAAAAAGCATAAAAAGTTAAAAAATCAAGTTTTTGGGCTTATTTTCACTCCTACACTATTATTAACCTCAATAACAATCAATAACAATCATTTCCACTAATTTACAGTGTATTCTGAACACCTCACAATATTGTTATTAGTCCAAAACGTTGCAACGAGGTATCTTTTTGGACTGCGTAGTGGAGTGGTCCCCACAATATAATAAGAAAACCATCAACTGGTCTTAATCGCACCAAAAAATGTACCTGGACTGCGTAGAGGAGTGGTCACCACAATATAAATTAAAAACCCTGAACTTGTATGATTCGCACCAATAAATGTATCTGGACTGCGTAGAGGAGTGGTCACCACAATATAATAAGAAAACCATCAACTGGTCTTAATCGCACCAAAAAATGTACCTGTACTGCGTAGAGAAGTGGTCACCACAATATAAATTAAAAACCCTGAACTTTTATGATTCGCACCAATAAATGTACCTGGACTGCGTAGAGGAGTGGGTCACCACAATATAATTTAAAAACCCTGAACTTGTATGATTCGCACCAATAAATGTATCTGGACTGCGTAGAGGAGTGGTCACCACAATATAATTAATATAAAACTCTCCACAGCTCTGAATTCACCCAAAAAAAATTCTGGACTGCATAGTGGGGTGGCCCCGGTACTAAATTTGATACCGGGGCCACAATATAATAAATACACCCTCAACTGGTCAGAATTCCACCAAACAAGTGTCTGGACTGCGTAATGGGGTGGCCCCGGTACTAAATTTGATACCGGGGCCACAATATAATAAATACACCCTCAACTGGTCAGAATTCCACCAAACAAGTATCTGGACTGCGTAGTGGGGTGGCCCCGGTACTAAATTTGATACCGGGGCCACAATACCTCCTCCAAGTTCCAAGTGTAGTGTTTATAACATATTAACACTACACTAATTCTAGCACGTCAATACCTCTTGTTTTAAATAATGACAGGGCATTTAACTTTTGATTACATTTTTTGAATTTGTTGACATTTTCTTTTACTTTTTGAACATGGCAAACGACTGTTGAATGGTCACATAATGCCAAAAAAAAGTTGCAAGATGGAATTGTCCTTGGGTCCTCCCACCCACCCTTATGTTGTTGAAATAGGACATGCACACTTTAACAAACCAATCATTTCAGCGACAGGGCCTACCAAACAACTGTGGCTGAAATGATTGGTTTGTTTGGGCCCCCACACCAAAAAAACAATTCATCTCTCCCTGTACAAACTAAACAGGCTCTACTGAGGAAAGATGTCGTCCTCATCCTCAACCTCTGATTCCTCTCCCCCTACAGTGTGTACTTCCTCCTCCTCACACATTATCAATTCGTCCCCGCTGGACTCCACAACCACAGGTCCCTCTGTACTATCTGGAGGGCAGTGCTGTACTTCATTGAGGAATTGATTATTCATTTTTATAAACATCATTTTTTCAACGTTGTGAGGAAGCAACCTCCTTCGCCGCTCACTGACCAGGTTCCCCGCTGCACTAAAAACTCTTTCCGAGTACACACTGGAGGGGGGACAACTCAGGTAAAATAGAGCCAGTTTGTACAGGGGCTTCCAAACTGCCTTTTTTTCCTGCCAGTTACATTATGAACTGTCTGACATGTCTATTTGGATGGTGTCAGCAAAATAATCCTCCACCATTTTTTCAATTGTGACAGCATCCAATGCAGCGACAGTAGACATGTCTGCAATGGTTGGCAGGTCCTTCAGTCCGGACCAGATGTTATCAGCATCCCCGCCAGCGGCTCTTTTAGGAAAACTGAGCTTTTTCCTCGCAGCCATAGATGTGGAAGAAAATGAGGGTGGAGCTGTTGGCATGTCACGGTCCTCTTCAGAGGACAATCTCCTGACCAGAAGGTCTTTGCACCGCTGTAGACTTGTGTCCGCCGGAAACAGAGACACAACATATGCTTTAAACCGAGGATCGAGCACGGTGGCCAGAATGTATTCCTCTGACTTTAAAAAAGTGATCATCCTCTGATCCTGGCAAAGCGTACGAAGGGCTACATCCACAAGAGCTACATGCTTGGTGTAATCGCAATGGTTTACCAGCTCCTCCCTCACTTTCTCCAGCTGCTTCTGCAACAGCCTGATCAGGGGAATGACCTGACTCAAGCTGGCAGTGTCGGAACTGACTTCTCGTGTGGCAAGTTCAAACGGCTGGAGAACCTTGGACAACACGGAAATCAGTCTCCACTGCGCTTGACTCAGGCGCATCCCCACTCCTTTGCCTATGTCGTAGGTGGCTGTGTAGGCCTGAATGGCCTTTTGCTGCTCCTCCATCCTCTGCAGCATATAGAGGGTGGAGTTCCAGCGCGTCACAACCTCTTGTTTGAGGTGATGGCAGGGCAGGTTCATGCTTTTTTGATGTGCCTCTAGTCTACGGTAGGCACTGGCTGAATGCCGAAAGTGTCCAGCAATTTTGCGCGCCACCGCAAGCATCTCCTGCACACCCCTGTCACTCTTGAGGTAATGCTGCACCACCAAATTAATGGTGTGGGCAAAACATGGGACGTGCTGGAAATTGCCCATATTTAATGCCCGCACAATATTACTGGCATTGTCTGACACCACAAATCCCCATGAGAGTCTAAGTGGGGTAAGTCACTGGGAGATAATTTCCCTCAGTTTCTCTAATATGTTGTCAGCGTTGTGCCTCTTATTAAAGCCTGTAATACACAATGTTGCCTGCCTTTGCACGAGCAGCCATTTTGTAGATGCTGCTACTGATGCAGCTGTTGCTGTTGCTGTGGAAGGGGATGCATCTACCCAGTGGGCTGTCACAGTCATATAGTCCTTCGTTTGCCCAGAACCACTTGTCCACATGTCCGTGGTTAAGTGGACAGTGGGTACAACCGCATTTTTTAGAGCACTGAGGACACTTGATCATACTTCTCTGTACATTTTTGGTATCGCCTGCCTAGTGAAGTGGAATCTCGACAGGATTTGGTACCGGGGACACAATACCTCCATCAACCCTCTAAATCCCACTCCACTGATGGCGGACACCGGGGGCACGTCTAACACCAACATTGCAGTTACAGCCGCAGTTATACGCTTTGCAATAGGGTGACTACTATCGTATTTTGTGGTCATGGCAAACGACTGTTGGACGGTCAATTGTTTTGTGAAAGACTTAGCGGTCTTACGACTTCCCCTCTGGGAAGATGACCGACTAACAGCAGCAACGGCAGCAGTGGCAGTAGTAGGCGTACCGCTGCAGGATTCCTCGGATGAATCCCGTATTGGAGAGGACTCAGTCTGGCTGCTGACTTGGGCTGCAGGACTGAATCTGATGGAGATCGTGGAGGAAGTTGACGAGGAGGGTGTTGCTGGTGTGTATCCAACTGGACCACGGGATTTAGGTGTCCCTGTACCGATGACGGTCCTAGCCCCAGTTCCTGAACTAACCACTGAACTATGAAGATTATTCAGGTGACGTATAAGGGAGGATGTCCCTAGGTGTGCAAGATCCTTACCCCTGCTTATTTGAGCTTTACATAAGCTACATATGGCCATACATTGGTTGTCCGGATTTGGATAAAAATAACTCCAGACCGAAGAGGTGCATTTTTTGGTCTTATGACCAGGCATGACGATGGGCTTTTTCATCCCATGGACATCAGCTGTTTCCCCCCCTGTTGCCTCATTTTCAATAACCACATCACCATCCTCATCATCAAGTTCCTCCACAGCGCCAGCTACATCATCAATAGCCTCCTCCCGAGCCACCTCTTCCCGTACAGTGATGGGAAGGTCAGGCTTGACAACCACCAACACCCTTGGACTCGCCTTGGGGATTTGTGATAAATTCTCTTTAGAAGGCAGAGTTGTTTGCTGTTTTGTTGCTGACAGCATAACTCTCTTCAATTTTTTGTAGGGGGGGGAGGAGGAAGAGGGCTAAGATCCTTGGGTGAAGATGGACCACTAGTCATGAACACGGGCCAGGGCCTAAGCCGTTCCTTGCCACTACGTGTTGAGAACTTGGGCTTTTTGGATTTTACATGCCCTGTACTAGGAGATTGGGCATCGGGCTTGGAAGACGACGTTGATGGCATTTCATCGTCTATGTCATGACTAGTGGCAGCAGCTTCAGCATTAGGAGGAAGTGGGTCTTGATCTTTCCCTACTTTATCCTCCAAATTTTTTCTCTCCATTATATGTAGCACAAGATACTGCAGAATGTGTGAACTTGGTAATATTGCAGTACCAATGGGCTTATACTGCAGGATTGGTTTTGCAAATTTTGTTGTAATTAAAAAAATTTATAATTATTTTTTTGTATTTTTTTTTATAACTTTTTTCTAATTTTTTAAACACTTGGGAATATTGGGGAAATAACTATGCCCTTAGAAGCACAGAGCACAGGACACAGGACCACTGGACTGAACAGGACACAGCACACAGGACCCAACAGCACCACTGAACTCAAAATTGACAGAGCACAGCACACAGCACCACTGAACTGATACTGCAGAACACAGCACAGCACAGCACAGCACAGCACGAGATCTACCAGGACAGAGGACCACCTAACACACCCTCCCTCTACCCTGATCAATGCCCGAGTGAAGATGGCGACGACTAGCGGGGAATTTATAGGATCCGAGTATCGCAAGATCCGACAGCTGGATTATGTCTCAGAGCCTCGGTTTCAGGTTTTCATTTGGCGTCAATACCCGGATCTGTCTCGGATTCGTCTCGGATCGGCAACGTTCGGGTGGGCTCGGATTCAGGAAATCCGAGTGCGCTCATCTCTAATTTATAATAACAATATTATTCATTTATATAGCGCTTTTCTCCCAATATGATGAGGAGCTGTGACAAATTCTGGCATGTGAGATCATAGAGGGTATTGATGTACTATGACCTACTACCGGCACACCAACAGACTGGTGAGTATACCTATGCATAGAAAACAAATTGTAATGGCCTATTGTGATTTCATGTAATGGCCTATTTTGCAGTAGACCGCAAGCCATAGAGAAGCACACCACCAGTATTACTAAGGCAACGGCACCTGATTTTCAATAGTTAAAAGATACATTCTATCATACCCCTAGTGGTTATATGTGCTTCATTACATTTGAGCTGGTCAAAATTCTGTGGATGCAACAAATGTCAAATGTATGAATTGTTTTAGGTGGTGTCATTGGGCACCCCCCTGCCTCACTGGAGCTTACAGTCTAAATTCCCTACTATGCATAGACAGTGGGCCTGATTCAAATTAGAGCACGGAACATGAGCGTAATTCCGACCATATTCAAATCCAAGCTGATCTCAAGATGCATTTCGAATTGAGTCTCGGTGTAACTACGCTCTGCCTAAACGGTACTTCCTGTATATTAACTGACTGAACAGAATGCAGAATAATATACAAACATATGTGCATTATAAGGTTACATAAGAACGCATTAAAAACATTATATTATAAAATAAATTAACAACTCTAAACAAAAATTAATAAACTCCAAACATATAGGGGCCATGGTGGGAATTGAGACCTTTACCCAGTGCTGCAAGGTAGCATTGCTAGCTACTGAGAAAATCAGGTTTGAACAGAATTGAGATTGTTTTGTTTTAGGTGAATTCACCTGTTACCACCTCATTGAAGTGTTGCTGTGCTAAGGGTGGGGGCCCCTGTCTGAAGAACCTGTTGATTAAACCATGGGATAATTTATTTATGAGTGAAGATAATTAGCTATGTTTATTGTGTGAAGTAAACATGTCAGGCACTTGGTATATTTCACTGCTTACGTTTGTCAGTCTGTTTGCATTGGATTGGACACATTGAGCATGCCCTGTTATTGCATTTAAAATAAATAATTAAAACACATTAATGCCTTTTATGATGTGACATGGCAGGATATGTCTCGGCTCCGCCTCATATGTGGTGCATTGCATCAGCAGGGGAGATCCGCCTCCTGTGGCTGCAGCAGCCCTTTATTCCCCGCCCATTTTCTTTTTGATGTGTAAGAACTTTGCCCTGCAGTGTGACGACACAGTCTTCTTTAAGGGCCCCATTCAATGTCTGAAGGGCCCTCAGGGGAATACAATGATAGAGGCCCACCAAAGTGGTCAGCCACTAGAGAGGCATAACCAAACCACTAGAGGGGGTGTGGCAAGCCCACGAAGGACAGCTAGCACCATAATGTAGTATAGAAAGAATGCAGTGTGTATATAAAGAGTGCACAGTTTTGACATGCTGCTTAGATTAGGCAGAACAGTCAGCAAAAATCAGGATTGTCCCACTAGAATCAGAACATTTGACAGACTATCCTGCTCTCTCCTACCTGTTCTTGTCACTTTCACCACCTGTGGCTGTTGGTTTCGTTAGTTGTGGCTTGTCTGGATGCTGGAATGTTGTGGGCCCTATTTGGAAAAAAATGGGTACATTTAGAAAATTTCAACCAGCCCCAGCTTTAATCAATAGGATCCACAATTAATACTTAAGCTATCCTCCAGCCCCAACATTAAAATAATAGTATTCCCATTTGATAAATAAACCTATTTCCCTCCCTCCAAACAGTGTGATGAAGCGGGGAGCAAAAGCAGCATGGAGGGAGCAGTTTGATCATAAGAGGGCACAACATGGTGATGAAGGGGCACAGTAATGTGTGAGTGATGGCACAGGGAGCTTGTGGCAATGTAGTATGTGTGTGTGACAGTACAGGGGCCTTGTGACAATGTAATGTGTGTGTGATGGCAAAGGGGACTTGTGGCAATGTAATGTGTGTGTGATGGCAAAGGGGACTTGTGGCAATGTAGTATGTGTGTGTGTGATGGCAAAGGGGACTTGTGGCAATGTAGTATATGTGTGTGTGTGTGATGGCACCAATGAAACCAGCAATAAATTAATAGCATTGACGTATAATAAATATACCTATTTCCCGCGACAGTCACTGCCATTGAATAATTCATATTCACATTTAATAATTAGACCTCGTGCTGCTCAAACTCAGCCCCACATTCAATTAATAGCCCCCAAACATCCCATCTTAAATTAATTGTCCCACCATCATCCCACAAACAAAATAGCACTCATTAATTAGCCACCACATACCTCACACACTATATTACCACAAGCCCCCTGTACCATCACACACACACTACATTGCCACAATCCCCCTGTGCCATCACACACACACACACTACATTGCCACAATCCCCCTGTGCCATCACACACACACACACACACACTACATTGCCACAGGCCCCCTGTGACATCACACACACTACATTTCCACAAGCTCCCTGTGACACCACACGCACACACTACATTGCCACAAGCCCCCTTTGCCATCACACACATACTACATTGCCACAAGGCCCCTGTGCCATCACACACACATACTACATTGCCACAAGCCCCCTGTGCCATCACACAAACATTACTGTGCCCCTTTATCACTATGTTGTGCCCCCTTATGATCACACTGCTCCCTCCATGCTGCTTTTGCTCCCCGCTTCATCACACTGTGCCATGCTGCTTTTGCTCCCCACTTCTCCTGTCCCTCCTTCATCACCCTGTGCCATGTTGCTTTTGCTCCCCCTTCATCACACTGTGTCATCCTGCTTCCCCCATCACACTGTGCTATCCTGATTCCCCCCTTCATCACTCTGTGCCATCCTGCCCCCCCTTCATCACCCTGTGCCATGTTGCTTTTGCTCCCCCTTCATCACACTGTGCCATCCTGCTCCCCCCTATCACACTGTGCTATCCTGCTCCCCCCTTCATCACTCTGTGCCATTTTGCTTCCCCCCTTCATCACTCTGTCCCATCCTGCCCCCCCCCCTTCATCACTCAGTGCCATCTACTCCCCCCCCCCCTCCCTTCATCACTATGTGCCATCTTGCTGTGCTGCTCCTCACTGAATGTTGGGCATGGTGTGATGACGCTCCCCAACATCTGCTCATAACAGTTTACAAGTACTCAGTTTACATCATTTGAAAAGTCTATATTTCTCCCTTGACAACTCTCAATAAGCATAAATTTCAAATGTACTCTCATCCCTCTCCTTTTACCTAGCTGTTCAGACTCCTATCAAAGTTCATGTTAAAATCTTGCGGGTTTCAAAGCCGAAATGGCAATAATTAGTTTTTCAAACAGTGTTGCTTTCGCACCAAACCAACAACGGTTTTGGAGTTTGAAACAGCCGCCCAGGTTTTAGAAACAACCCCCAGGTGATTTCATCAGACGTGCAAGTCAGGTTTTCACATGTACAAATTATTTATAGACTTGTCAAACCAATCACATTTCATGCCATTCATTAACTCCATAAGATTATTATTCTATCAATCTATTAATTGAATTAATATATTTTGTCGAAGTCGTATAATTGGATGAACGAAAGTATATTGGTTAATATTGTTTTGTTGTTACACCTGGCATACTGCGATCGCACGGTAAAATACGCACACACTCGCGCTACAACATTTAGTTATTTATATATTTCATATATAAAATGATTCCGATCCACAGTGATTTATGAGCAGATAGTATTTAGTTTATTATTAGTTTATATATTATGATTATATGTACACTTTAGTGTTATTTAAGGTTCAGGTTATAGGAAATGTGTCATGTCTGATATCATTTTATTCCCCTATTCATCAGCAGTTGTCCAGTTCTTTCGCCGTAAAGATCGCATATTGCATACTCTAGTTATTGATGTTAGAGAATAAATAGTCAGAGTGATATCAAACTGTAAAATGCTAATGGACTAGTTGTAACTGATTTCTGGGCGGGAGAATGATCTGGAATGTTGAGGGGGTTGTTTGAACTAGCCTATGACCTGTTTACCCTGGACCCCACTGAAGTCTGGACCTATAGAAACAAGCCACATCATCTACATTGTTCTCTCTGTAACACTGAATGTATATAATCATAGCTGTGCTCCCACTAGCTTGTCTTCTCTGACCACAGTATTCAAGGGTGAACTACTGTCCACCGGTACCCGTGGGAGCGCAGCGAAGCGCATGCAAGCGCAGCGGTATGTATGTATCTTTTGGTATTGGTTGTGCTGTACTGTATTATATTATAATCATGTATTGAACTGTTAAAACTTTGCATCTGCTAAAATAAATTACTTTGTGCATTGGAAACACAATACAATCGCCTATGCAATGCTTATTTGAAAAAACGATAGAATTACTTTAATAATTTATAATTAGAAATAAACTATGATGATAATGATACATTATACCTGTTTACTTTATAAAAATTATTTCAGGGAGATTGTGGAAGTAACACCTAGGTGGCTGAAGGGAGCATGTCCTGCTCAGCACCACCACGTGGAACTTATAGTAATGTATGTTTATGTATGGTGGCACGCCACTAGAGTCAGAAACACAATCTACAATGATGCCTATTATACAAAACCCATTCTTTACTGTGTCACAAAACTTCTAATCGTGTAATTTTTTTTATTATTGTTGCATATAAAAAAGTGATCCATTTTCTGAACAGCTAAAAAGTTAACAATGCCGCTGTTGTAGCAAATCTAAAAGTGAGAAGACCCAGAGAAAAAAGATAAAACACAGTTTGCATTTTTATGAGAGTACAGGGAAATGTGGCTGGTGCAGTGTGTCTGCAAACTGACTGCAAAAATGCCTTTAATTAATGTAGCTTAGCGCTTTCCAATTGAGGGCAAACACGGTAATAAACAGTACTGGGTAAAACAGACAAAGAGGTAAGAGCAGGGCCTGAT
The DNA here is from genome assembly GCF_038048845.1 of Mixophyes fleayi. NCBI lineage: Eukaryota > Metazoa > Chordata > Amphibia > Anura > Limnodynastidae > Mixophyes > Mixophyes fleayi. The sequence goes on along the minus strand of NC_134405.1, from coordinate 292,399,132 downwards.
TAAGGGTTCTGGCCGCCCTAGGCTAATACGGCCGCAGCGCCCCCCCCCCCCCTCCTCCGAATATATAGGTGTATAGGAACACTCCTGAATATGAATGTTCAGGTGTATTCTCCAGCATTCAAATTTAGACAGATTGTGCCATTGTCTCTTACCTGTTCTTGCTCTTCTCTCTTGCAACTTTGTTATCCTCTCGCTGGCTTCTGGAAAGTTGGCGTCCTGTTTTGAAAATGCAAAAATGTATTATGATGCAAACCCTGAATGATTAGGCCCTTTAGTTAAAACAAAACACTCCATTATGGCCAGCTAAAAGTACCCCATTGGACCGGCATATATAAGCAATATCTGAATATTTGTTGTCAATCAAATACAAACCTCTACCAGCCCCATCTCACTAATATTTAGTATTCTAGTGATTGCTGAGATCACCCATGTGACCACCACACAATCATGAGATTCTGCCCCCAAAAGCTGCTGTATTTTTTAAATACCCCCTGCAGCCATTTTCCTTAACCACAACCCCCCCACAGCCATTTTCCTTAACCCCTGCTGCAGCCATTTTCCTTACCTCCACTCTGCTAGCTAGCTATCACCCCCCGTCACATCAAAACTCCCCCAGTCACATATATCAGCCCCCCTCCTCTGCCCTCCTTCATACATATCAACCTCTCTCCCTCCCTATAGATTTTCATGGCAGCCCCCCCTCCCACCCTATAGATTTGTATGACAGTCCCCCTCTCCCTCCCTATACATATGCATGACAGTCCCCCCTCTCCCTCCCTATAGATATGCAGGGTAGTCCCCCCCCTCCCTATAGATATGCAGGGTAGTTCCCCCCCTCTCTATAGATATGCAGTGTAGTTCCCCCCCTCCCTATAGATATGCAGGGTAGTTCCCCCCCTCCCTATAGATATGCAGGGTAGTTCCCCCCCTTCCTATAGATATGCAGGGCAGTTACCCCTCCCTATAGATATGCAGGGCAGTTCCCCCCCTCCTTATAGATATGCAGGGCAGTTCCCCCCTCCCTATAGATATGCAGGGCAGTTCCCCCCCTCCTTATAAATATGCAGGGCAGTTCCCCCCCTCCCTATAGATATGCAGGGCAGTTCCCTCCCTCCCTATAGATATGCAGGGCAGTTCCCCCCCTCCCTATAGATATGCAGGGCAGTTCCCCCCCCCTCCCTATAGATATGCAGGGCAGTTCCCCCCCCCTCCCTATAGATATGCAGGGCAGTTCCCCCCCCCCTCCCTATAGATATGCAGGGCAGTTCCCCCCCCTCCCTATAGATATGCAGGGCAGTTCCCCCCCTATAGATATGCAGGGCAGTTCCCCCCCTCCCTATAGATATGCAGGGCAGTTCCCCCCCCTCCCTATAGATATGCAGGGCAGTTCCCCCCCTCCCTATAGATATGCAGGGCAGTTCCCCCCCCTCCCTATAGATGTGCAGGGCAGTTCCCCCCCCCCCTCCCTTTAGATATGCAGGGCAGTTCCCCCCCCCCTCCCTATAGATATGCAGGGCAGTTCCCCCCCCTCCCTATAGATATGCAGGGCAGTTCCCCCCCCTCCCTATAGATATGCAGGGCAGTTCCCCCCCCCTCCCTATAGATATGCAGGGCAGTTCCCCCCCCTCCCTATAGATATGCAGGGCAGTTCCCCCCCCTTCCTATAGATATGCAGGGCAGTTTCCCCCCCTTCCTATAGATATGCAGGGCAGTTCCCCCCCTCCCTATAGATATGCAGGGTAGTTCCCCCCCTCCCTATAGATATGCAGGGCAGTTCCCCCCCCTCCCTATAGATATGCAGGGCAGTTCCCCCCTTCAATTACCTGTAGTTGTGCCAGCGTCGCTCCTCTCCTCAGATCAGCAGATAGGAAGTGAAGACGTCCTGCTTCCTGTCTGCTGCACAGCAACAGGCAGCCTGGCGATTGGCTGTGTGTTGCTAACCACTGACCACCATTGCTTTTGATTGTCGAGCCCTCCACCCCCCCCCTCCCCCACCCTGAAAAAAACCCACAGGGCAGCGCCCCCCGGGACCCAGCACCCCAGGCTGCAGCCTGGTCAGCCTAGTGGTTGATCAGGCCCTGGGTAAGAGGGCCCTGCTCGCAAGTTTACAATCTATAGGTCAATGGGAGTCGGATAGATGAGGTCAAATCTACATTCTGCATATTGGTCCAGCCAGATTGCAAAGGTAAAAAGTGATTCATATGTTATGCGATTCAGTCACACAGCAATGTTAGTCTGGAGTCAGAGGGTTGATGTTTTGGAAGAACTGTGTAAAGGGTGGTAATAAGATAACCTAGTGAGGTTAAGAGGCTGGTTGAGGAATAATATAAGCTTGCCTGAAGAGGTGGGTTTTCTGAGAATGCTTGAAGGTTTGTAGTCCAGAGGAAAGTCTTATTGTGTGAGGAAAGGAATTCCACAGAGTGAGTGCAGCTCGAAAAAAAAGTCCTGTAAGTGGGAGTGGGAGGATGTAATGAGAGTAGGCGAGAGACACAGACCTTATGCAGAATGGAGTTGCTGAGTTGGGAATTATTTTGAGACAAGCGAGGAGATGTATATTGGTGCAGTTTTGTTGATGGCCTTGTTTGTTAGTTGAAGAATTTTATATTGAATTCTATCAAAAACAGGCAACCAATGTAGAGACTGACAAAGTAGCTTAGCAGAGGGAAAACGATTTGCAAGGAAAATCAGTGTAGCCAATATGTGATAAATAGATCATAGGATTTTAAGTATGTTTAGGAGAAGACCAGTAAGGAGAGAATTACAATTGTCAATGCAGGAGATGATGAGTGCATAAATTTAATTTTCTGCAGTGTCTTATATAAGATATGTGCATATTCTGGAAATGTTTTTTAGAGGTATATAACCTGATCTAGATATAAAGTCGATGTTAGGAACAAAGGATAGTTGCGAGTCAAGGATCACACCTAGGCAGCGAGCTTGCAGGCTGGGATTTATGGTCATGTTATCAACAGAGATAGAAATGTCAGATAGGTAACTTCTGTTGGTGGGTGGGAATATTATTAATTCTGTTTTTGAAAGATTGAGTTTGAGCTGGGGAGAGGATATCCAAGATGAAATGGCAGAAAGACAGTCAGGAATGCGGGCAACATAGATGGCGAGAGATCATAAGAGGATAGATAAATTTGTGTATCATCCGCATAGAGATAATACTGAAATCCAAAGGAGCCTACTAGTTTTCCAAGAGAAGTGGTATAGAGAGAACAGCAGAGGACCTATCACTGAGCCTTGTGGCACTTGAACTGATAAAGGAAGGAGCAGAGCTGAATCCAGAGAAATGAACACTGAAAGAGCGATTAGAAAGGTAGGATGAGAACCAGAATAGGACAGTATCTTGAAGACCTAGGGATTGTAACGTTTGCATGAGAAGAGAGTGGTGAACAGTGTTGAATGCAGCAGAGAGATCCAGGAGACTTAGAAGCAAGTAATGGCCTTTGTTTTTAGCAGTGATCATATCACTGACAACCGTAATTAAAGCAGTCTCTGTGGAGTGTTGAGAGTGAAAGCCTAACTGAAAAGGATTCAATAGGTTGTTTGCAGAAAGAAAGTGTGTGAGGCGAGTGTAGTCAAATCTCTCTAGAAACTTGAAGTGGCATGGGAGCTGAAAGATGGGACGGCAATTTGAGAGAGATTTGGTTCAGAATTTTTTTTTTTCAGAATAGGAGTAATCACTGCATGCTTGTATAATGATGAGGAGATATCAGTAGTGAGAGAGAGATTACAGATTTTAGTCTACTAATTTATGATGGTATAGGATCAAGATGACAGGAGGTAGAGTACGAAGATAAGAAGAAAGTGGATATTTCATCTTCATTTGTTAGATCAAATAAAGAGAGGGTATCAGAGGATGATGGGTATCAGAGGAGCTGATTGCCTTTGGAGGGAGATGATACCATTTAAAGTTGGATCGTATCAATCTTGTCCTTGAAATAGGAAGCAAGATCTTGGGCATTGATAGTAGTCTGAGGGTTTGGGGTGGGAGGGTTGAAAAGAGATTTTACTGTGTTAAACATGCTTTTACGGATTGAAGCCTGAGCATAGATGAGAGATTAGTAGTATGTTTGTTTTGCAGTGTCCAGAGCATTTCAATAGGAGTGGTAGAAGCATATATGAAGAAATAATTAGAGGTCCGAGATTTACATCAGTGACGTTCTGCTTTACGGGAAAGTTTTTGAAGGTTTCGTGTTACCTGAGTTTGCCACCGTTGACATCGAATTCAACGTGAAGTATGAATATTCGCTGGAGCCACTTGAACAAGGGCTGTTGCTAGGTTATGATGAAAATGAGCTATGCCATATCGGGGGAGGAGAATGTAGATATTGGGGAGAGAAGAAGGAGTTGGAGAGAGGTGGATTATTGTTGAAGATTAATAGATTTAAGATTTCTGCAGGTATGAGAAGGCTTGGTAGAGTTTGACAACAGAGAAGTTAAAGTACTGGGGGCGAGCGTGTAGCTGATAAGGTGATGACCCGAAAGGGTGAAAAGTGTGTTAAGGAAATCAGAAACTGAGCATAGTCCAGAGAAACAAGATCAAGGCAAAGGCTATGATGAGCAGAGGATTTAATCCACTGGGAGAGGTCGAGCGAGAAGGTCAGAGAGAGTAGTTTGGAAGCAACATTGGAAAGTGGATTATGAATGCCGAAACCACCCATGATGATGGTGGATATGTCAGAAGATAAGTGAGGGAGCCATGCAGAGGAATCATCAAAAAAAGTTGGTGCGGCCCAATGGGGTGATAGATCACAGCAATACACATAGAAAATGCGTTAAAAATCTGAACAGCATGTACTTCAAAAGATGTAAACGTAAGTGGGGCATTAGGTAGAACTGTGAATGTGCACTATGGGGAGAGAAGGACTCCAATCCCACCTCCTTGTCTGCCTCTAGGTTTGGGTGAAATGGAGGCCACCATGTGAAACGGCTGCAGAGCAGGCAGTGTCTGATTGTGCAAACTATGTTTCAGCTATTGCCAGAATTTCAGTTTGTTTGAGAAGAAGAGATCGTGCATGGAGGTAAGTTTATTACAAACAGAATGTGTATTCCAAAGGGCACATTTAATGGACTTTGGAATAGAAGGATGACAGGTGATGCATATCAGGTTTACATGATTTTGGTAGTGTTCTGATATATGTGTATTGGAGGAGTGTAAGGGACCTGGATTAGGTGATATATCTCCAACTAATAGAAGCAGAGAGGGAGAAAGATAGGTAAGAGGATTGTAAAGTGTGTGACCTTTCATTTTCTGGTGAGAGGTAGGAGGCAGTTCCAGTTAGGGAAATTAAATAGGACAAAAGTTCATGAGTGTTAACTTAGGTGTGTGGAGTAATGAAGGGGCAATGTAGACTAATGTTTGTGCTGCAGTAAGAGTGAAGGATGATACAGTCCTGAAGATAATGCCATAAAAGGAAAGTTGTAAAATAAATTTGTTAAACATTGTGATTTAAGAGTAAAAGCCACAAAGTTAAGGGAGTTTAAAGAAATACCTATTTGCAGTGGTCTGTGTAGACAGCGAAGGAATGCAGAGATAGGCTGCAGCAGGTGCAGTTTATTCCTGGAGGTATTAGATTTCTTGCCTTTCTTGACATAAAATGAGTACACGCAAACCAGCAGTCCGAGAATCATAGCCAGTCCACCAATTCATATATATATATATATATATATATATATATACACAAGTTAACCCGTGCATGATACTCATGCATTCTAGTCAAATCAAGCTACTTAAGGTGTTAAAAAGGTTCTTGTCATGCATTTGGGCCATAGCCCAGGCTTCAACCACCAACCACTCCCCACTGTCACCCCCGGCAACCACCAACCACTCCCAACTGTCACTTCTCCTTTAAGAAATATATATATATATTTTTTAAATCTTTATAAACACTTTTAACAATTAACAAATTAAATTAACAAATTAAGAACATCTTAGTATACCAAATTTCAGCCCTTTCTGAATTTTTTTTTCCACACACACTAAGAATTTAGTAGGTCAGTGTATAACTCCGCCCAGCAGGTGGCGCTGCAGCTTGGTTTTATATTTTCCACACACACACACAGACAGACTAACACACGCCACTAGACATTTATATTATAGACAAGTTAACCCGTGCATGATACTCATGCATTCTAGTCAAATCAAGCTACTTAAGGTCTTAAAAAGGTTCTTGTCATGCATTTGGACCTAGCCCAGGCCTCCTCAGGGGAAGAGCGTTACTTCCCGACGCAAGCGGCCTTTTTAATGTGTGTTCATGAGGTAAAATTACCTCACGAAAATGAGTTTGACCCCTCAACTCGTAAATTTAGCCTTTACTACCCCTCCCACGGGGAGAAGGGGGGATGATGGAAGTTAACTGACTTGACTATTCTAATTTTTTTGTCAAATAATGTCAGTATACCAAATTTCAGGTCAATTGGATGAGCCCTTTCTGAGAAAATATTTTTTCCACACACACACACACACACACACACTAACGCACGCCTCTACACATGTGTGTTCATGAGGTAAAATTTCCTCACGAAAATGAGTTTGAGCCCTACCAAATTTCAGCCCTTTTTGAATTTTTTTCCCCACACACACTAAGAATTTAGTAGGTCAGTGTATAACTCTGCCCAGCAGGTGGCGCTGCAACTTGGTTGTTTTTTTTTTTACACACACACACACACACAGACAGACAGACGCCACTAAGCATTTATATATTATATATATACACAACAAAGGGATGGGGTGCCACAATAATGCAGTATAGTTAAGGACACCGTCTTAAACAGCTATGTTATACGTACCAATAAAAGGATGTTTTCACACATTTCAAGCATTCCTTTCAGCTTATTTCAAATCCTCATAACCAGTCCAAAGATGTGGTAACCAAAAATAGTGTGGACTGATGTCACTTAAAACGGTGACACTCGCATTGATAGTATTAAGGTGGCAATTAGAGATGTTTACTGACCCCCCTGTGCCATGGTTTTGGTTTTGGATCTGGATTAACTTCATGTTTTGGTTTTGGTTTTGACTAAACCGCTCTCATGTGTTTTGGTTTTGGACCCCTATTTTTTTTCTTAAATCCCTATTTCTTTTGCTAAAATCACATAATGTGGTTCTTTTTTTGTTCCTACATTATTATTAACCTCAATAATATTAATTTCCAGTCAATTTTTGTTAAGTGACAAGAACACTGCTACCCCTACTGTTTCTGTATGAGCAATGGCACTGGAGCCTGGAGAGTCACAAGAACACTGCTACCCCTGTTTCTGTATGAGCAATGGCACAACCATTCTGCTTTTCTAAGCATATGAAGGGGCGTACACACAGGGGCAGTGCTTTCAGTTCAAGTCTGATAATTTGTAAGAATTAGCATAATTATCACAGTGTAAGTGAAGTCCTAAAGCTACATAATGTTTATTAGATTTGAGTACTCTGTATGTACAAATCATTTAAATAAAAGATCATTTGTGAAAAGATCTTTTGATTACAATTCATAGAAAGGTTATAATTGCTACTATTTTAACAAGATCTCAAATACCAGATGCAACCATGTATTATAAAGTATTTATTGTATACTATTATACATAGTAATATATTCCTGTACTAAATGTTAATAAGTGTCAATAATATTTGCATTGTATGTGCTAAAAATAACAAAATCAAGATGTATTCTATCAATTAAGCATTCTTATAAAAATGGAAACTTTTGTTTTAAATATATAGAAAACAAGTGTCATGAAAGTAATGCAAAGTAACAAAGCTCCCACACGTCACACTGCAGTTTGATAGTTATTTGAATGCCCCGCCCCCTCACAAAAGCGGAGTTCCAACAGCTGCTGATTCGGATTGTCTCTTTCTCTTAGTAGTTGTTTAGATCAGGTTATATTATTTGCTGTTTATTGCTTAACTGAGCAAGAAACAGTCAATGTTTAATAGGAATAATACAGATTAAGAAGTAAACACAGCCTGTATGCAAAGGGCAGCTGGTGGTTCCTTCCTCCCCCCTCTCTCGCCCCCTCCCATCTGATTACTGCTGAAAGACAAAGAGAAGTATAGATATGCAGCTTCCTTAACCTCCACACTAATTTAATAATACAACGTCTCAAAATGCCTGAAGTGCTGATGGAAATAGACGAGGTAAGATGCAGACTCCAGTGTTGCTATTTGCAATTGTTTACAGTTTACCTTTTAGTTTCAGACAAATAGATTAACTTAGTTAAATTCATCTATGAGTATCCTTATATTAGATTTTGTTTGACATAGATTTATCCCCAAGATTGCTGTGTGATGTTTAAAGTAAGGGTGAGTTAACAATGCTTCAGAATAAAATTTTAAAATATGCAGTGACAACAAGAAATCTAAGTGCATACATTAAACAAGTGCAATATAAAGTGTGTGTACATAGAATATTAGTATGTTATGTTTGTTGCACCATAAAAAAAAACATTAGAAAAGATGTGATTGGATGAATACGATTCCATTACTAGCTATTTATCTATCATGACCTTCAAGAATCTTCTTGTGGGGATTTTATGACATATGTATGTGTTTATATTTTGAGGTTTCCTGTAACTTTTTAAATTTAAATGACCTTTGTGTTAAATTGTGAAATGCTGTATTTATAGTTCTAAACGTTTTATGTGAAACCGCATTCATTATATATATTTTTGCTTTTGTTTTCATTATGGTCCATTTGTCAGTGGAAGAGATTTTGTTTTGTTATTAGACTTCCACTGTATAGTTGTCAAATGAGTTGATGTGAGAAAACTAACATGTCAAAAATGTTTATAGTATTAACTACACCCTACCAGGCTTGGCTAACCTGTGGCACTCCAGGGGTTGTGAAACTACAAGTCCCAAAATCCTTCCAGGAATAAGCTGCTATATGTTGGCAAAGCATACTGGGGCTTGTAGTTTCCCAACACCTGGAGTGCCACAGGTTAGCCAAGCCTGCTTTTAAACCAAGTTTGGGTTCATTAAGTATAATTATATATTTACTTCCTGCTTTCACTATTTTGATATTTATAAACAAAAAGTCCCACATTGTGCTGAAGACATATAGGTACAGTAGATTGTGTAAACAGAGGAGTTTGTTTTTTAAATTGCATGTGATAACATTAGTTCATTTAAGTAGTTTTCTACAAGATATCAAACATATAGGGTGCGATTCAGTTGGCCGTGGAACTCCGTAGTGTGTGGTGTAAGTAATCTATAATTTCTAACTATATTAGCAGGGCCTGATTATCCAATATGCTGACGAGGCTGCAGCCTAAGGTGCAACATTTTTGAGGGTGGAAATTTATGACAGGGAAAGGTATAAACTGAAATTCATTTTACATTACAAGAAAATAGTTGTTTTCCAAACTAAAAAGAAAATATGGAAGAAAAATGTAAGGTTTTAATCTTGATGTATTCCCTTGGTGAAGGCTAAAGAAATGAGTTATCCTTGGATGGGCGTTTGAGAATTATTGAGTCGAATGGATGGCGACAGGAACTGGGGAGGTGGGTGAGATGAAGGAAGCCAGATTTTAAATTAAGTACGAGTTCGTCCCTACCTACTGGGTATTAGCTTGGTATGGAAGGTGAGGGGGCACTGTGAGCGTATTAGTCTAGGGTGGTCTGAACCCTTAAACAGGCTCTGACTATTAGGGCTCATTTAGATGAGTCTTTTATCAGCAGTGACTTAGAATTTGCCCTAGTGGTTTCCAAACAGAAAGAGACTTGTGCAAACTGCTTTGAGTATTGCGCAGGTATGGATTTAATTGATGCCGTTACTTGCACCTCTCTGCTGTTCAGTTGACCAGCAATAGAAACCGATCTGGCCCAAACTAAAGAAAGTCAAGGATGCTCAATTTTTGGGCATTTGGGATTCATATCAAGTTTACAATACTGATTATTTGGGGTTACAGATACTGGGATCAATGATCCTGATGCTCAAGGTAACTGTTTGATTGCATTTTCCACTGTTCTGATAGACATCTGACAGTCCATGATCAGATATTGCTTGGGATCGCCTGTCCTTTTGAGAGCGCACACAGCGTTTTGTGAATAACCTAACTGCCAGTCCAGAAGATTGCGTGCGATGAAGGGGCCACAAAGGCATTCATTAGTATATGACAAGTTGTTGCCTGACCCAAACATGATTCATACAAGCATTTATCAATGACTTTAGCTTGAAGGAAATCTTTTATAATCATGGTATATATATTAGGATGGGTCAGTTCCGGCTAAAAGATCTATGGTTGGATTTTCCACCATATTTGTCATATTTTCAAATGGTATCGGATGCATTAATGAAAAGAGCTGATTTATACATGGCTATAGAAAACCACACCCTAGGTAGAATAGGGTCTTCTACATTCAAGCTTTTGCATCCTTCCCATAAACGCTAGGGACAATCAGTGATGTGAAGGTAACAGTAAATAGTTCCAGCGAAGAGAACCCAATTAGTTGCTACTTAGGCGCCTGGGTATCACTCAGGGCCTGATCAACCATTAGGCTGATCTAGCTGCAGCCTGAGGCGCTGGGTCCCTAGTGGGGTGCAGCGTCAACACAATAAACAAGGATTTTAAAAAAATGTCCTACCTAAACTGTTGGCGCTGCCTTCTCTGTGATCAGCCATCCCTGGTCTCAAGGGGGTGGTCCCGGCTGTCAGTGTAGCTAATTACAATGTAGTAGGCAGCTAACAGCAAATCTAAAGCTGTTAGCTGCCTTGTCAGTGCAGCTGCGGTGCTAAACTTAGTGTGGTCATGTGAGATGACCACACTTGCTGCACTGACTAGGCAGCTAACAGCATTGGATGTGCTGCCTGTCAAGAAGACAGAAGTGCTGGAGAGAAGAGGAGCAGAATACTTCAAGGTAGGTTCTATTTGTTAAATATCAAGGGGGGTGATTTACTGGAAACTGCTTGATGGTTGTGGGGAGGGGGGGGGTTAAGGAAGTAGCTAGGGGGGGTTAAGGAAGTGACTGAGGGGGGGTGGGGGGTAAACCGGTATATTAGCCTAGGGCGGCTGTGACCCTTTAGCAGGCCCTCGTAGCACTAGATAGGCAGCTGTCTTAAAGTGAACATACCCTTGAAAGCTGTTGTTCTAACTCCCAATACTAACCTCAATAGTTGCATTCAACAGTAATCGGCCCAAGAGGAAATATTAAATTCTGGGCTATAGAAAGAGGCATATGAATGGGGCTAGTAAATCTTGAAATGAAAACTGCAGTTTGCTTATATGTCCTAACAATTAATCATTTAGGATCTGTTTTTTTTCTGAAAACAAAAACCATGTAAATTTCATAAAATTTGATACACTTATCTTATTTTTAGCTGATTGCAGAATGTGATGATTATCCTGTGCTGACATATGTGAGATGGCAGGGAACAAAATCTGCATATTTTATATATATGATTCAATAATTATGGAGTTAAAATTCTACAATGTTTTTGGGTGACTCACTTTGTCAGTAAAGCAAATGTAATAGGATAAATGGGTAGTTCAGCGCTCCCTAGAGTAAAGTGTAGATAGTAGCAGCCTCTTGGGATCAGGGAAATGGGGAAGGGAGAGGCAATGGGGGTGGGATGGGGGGAGGGCGGTAGGATGAAAGGGTAGCTCAGCCCTTGATTGAGTATACAGAAGTATTAGTAAATCCCTGGGCACATGTAAGACAGCATAAAAATAAACATTTATTGAAGTACATAAAGGTACAGAGAGTTGCAACTCAGTGAAGTAACTTGCATAGTTACAATATAGCAGATAATTCCCAACCTCTGCTTTTCAATAGTGCAGTCTATCAATTGATGTAATAGCGCTGAGGTGTTATTGTCCAGGATGTAAATGTCCACAGTTAAACAGTCCTGTGAACGAATAACATAGAAAACGATTCCTCAAATAGTCACTGTTTCCAGGGCTGTAAAGAATCAGTCCACTAGTGTGCTGGTAAACAGTAGTAAATCTCGTAGCGGATCCTTAATCAAGAGATAAGGCAGATATAACCATCGGATAAAGCCAGAAGTGGAGTCTGGTATTCGGACTTACCCTTTAGTAGAACAGGGCTACAGCAAAGCTGCCAACATCATCCGTTTGCCTGGTCGCTCCCGTCTGTAGAGGCTAGTTGCCGTGGGGACGCTTCAGCGTCCTGCTGCCGGGGCGGAAGTCTCTGTCTTCCAAGAGTGATAGTGCGCATGCGCTTGACGTGTTGCCGCTGGTCAAGCGGTTTTAAAGTGGAGATCCCTGAGGAAGCCGCCAGGGCGAAACGCGTTGGTTTGTGGTTCAAACCCACTGCACACTCTTACTGGACTATTGCAACATCTATATATCCTTACACTGTGGACTTTAAAACCGCTTGACCAGCGGCAACACGTCAAGCGCATGCGCACTATCACTCTTGGAAGACCGAGACTTCCGCCCGGCAGCAGGACGCTGAAGCGTCCCCACGGCAACTAGCCTCTACAGACGGGAGCGACCAGGCAAACGGATAATGTTGGCAGCTTTGCTGTAGCCCTGTTCTACTAAAGGGTAAGTCCGAATATCAGACTCCACTTCTGGCTTTATCCGATGGTTATATCTGCCTTATCTCTTGATTAAGGATCCGCTACGAGATTTACTACTGTTTACCAGCACACTAGTGGACTGATTCTTTACAGCCCTGGAAACAGTGACTATTTGAGGAATCGTTTTCTATGTTATTCGTTCACAGGACTGTTTAACTGTGGACATTTACATCCTGGACAATAACACCTCAGCGCTATTACATCAATTGATGGACTGCACTTTTGAATAGCAGAGGTTGGGAATTATCTGCTATATTGTAACTGTATGCAAGTCACTTCACTGAGTTGCAACTCTCTGTACCTTTATGTACTTCAATAAATGTTTATTTTTATGCTGTCTTACATGCGCCCAGGGATCTACTAATACTTCTGTATAAAGAAAATGTAATACCTGTCTTGAAATAAAATTAAAAAAAATATAATGATTGCACTTGATCACAATTGTGCTTATTCTTCTGGTGTTTAAATCAAATTGTATGCTTTTATTCACTTATACTTTGTTTGGCCAGTGACCAGTTTGGGTGTTTTAGATCAAATTGGCATGACATTGCTGTGTATGTGGGCACACAATAATCACCTCTGCCAAATGTGTGTATATTATTATTAATAGAGATGCTCAGGCTTAGTTCCCAGAGAACCAAACACACCCAAAATTGGCAGATCGCTCAGCTCGGTACTTTCGCGCGCCCTTGGAATTGAAAATGAGGCAAAACGTCATTGTTACGTCGCTGGATCTCACGAGCTTTGGATTCTATAAGTACTTCCCTCCACAGCAATCCAGCACCATTATACAGAGGGACACAGAAGGGGTAGCACAGTTCTTGGCAGTCTCTAGTGCAGTTGGGTAGTGTCATAGGTAGAAAAGAAAGAGGAGGGGTAGCAGTGTTCTTCAAAGTCTCCAGTGACATTCAGGAGAGCTCCATTGCAAATTGTCATTGCTGAACTACAAATAATAGGTCTGGCAGGCTTGTTCTTCTAAATCTGCAGTCTTTGTTTAAAAGTGTATGAAAATAATATTGTGACCTGTGAGGTGGTCAATATTGACTGCAAATGATTTGAAATTAGTTTTATTGAGGTTAATAATAATGTAGGGGGAAAAAAGCAAAAATATCTGATTTTAGAGAAAAAAATCGTGAATTTAGAAAAAAAATCGGGATCCAAACCCAAAACACGCAAGGGCGGTTTTACCAAAACACGATGTTAATCCAGATCCAAAACCAGAACATGGGAGTCAGTGAACATCTCTCATTATTAATGAAATCTGAAAATCAGGTCAGCCAATTACCTCATTATCATGTCTGTGTTGTAAACTGCAAACCATTTTTCATTGAGCATTTGTGATCAGATTATTTGTCAGAGTGGCTAAACAACCGTATCTACCTATGATCTAAGACTAAATGTCATATTGTATATGTTTAATATACAGGAGCATAGTTATAGTTTTGTCCATTTTGGCTCAATTTAACAGCTCCCGAAGCAGGATATACACGGCGGTTTAAGCTACAATGAATCCTCCACTGTATTTCAGTGGTAGCGTCACACTTCGCACCTGCAAGCGGATCCCTGCACACTTACCTGCTCTGCGCCGGCATCCTCTTTGGCACCGAGCGCTGTGTCTCCCTGGTGCGTCTTGGTTTCAGGTCTGCACATGTGCAGACCCGATTCCTGCTTTATTACCTGTCACTCTGCCCTGATTGGCTTATTCACTTCCACAGTGTATTTTAGGCACCTGACACGGCAGTCAGGTGCCTGTTCTTTGTGTTCATTCCTCTATGGTGCAAGACGTGGCTCCTGTGCTCCTCTCAACTCATTTTTCCAGTGATTCTACACATGTGCTGTTTAGTGTCACCTCCTCGTGCTCAGTCTGTTGTCCAGCGATACCCTCTCTACAGTCAGGGTCATCTTAACAACATTATGGGCCCCAGGCAAAGCAGTGCACCGGGGCCCCTAGATATAAATATAGATATAGATATATAGATGTATACAGATATAGATATAGATATAGATATATAGAGATAGATAGATAGATGTACTTGCTCAGTGACCCTTGAAGGTTTTTTTTGCAGGTTTTTTTCTTTGGCAGGATTATCTATTCTCATTAAGAGCCATGCCTATGGGGCCCCATTGCCCGTGGGGCCCCCGGGCACCTGCCCATCATGCCCAATGGAAAAGATGGCCCTGTCTACAGTACATTCTTACTATTGGCTCTACTTGCTACTACAGTGACTCATACCTTTGCTGTTTGCTGTGTTCTTACGCTGCCTGTCACCTGCGTTTAAGTCTCTTAGCGGACCTTGTTTAGTACTCACCTAGAGGGCCGCGAACTGCGGGCCAGTGGCCGCAAAATCCTTACCTCCTTGTAGGGGTCCCTGGCAAAGACAACCTGCCTCGTTAGATTCCGCACCTTTAGGTAACAATAGTGTCAATCTAGACAGGTCTGGGGGATCCAAAGTTCTCTGCCGTACTTTGTGACATGTAGTGGGTTTAGATAAATACAAACAGTAAATTTTATATGTTGTGCGACAAGTATTCATTTATGCTGTTCATATAGTTTAGACGTGCTCCATCTCCAAAAAGTCTGTAGAAAGATTAGCTGTAAACTGGTTTTGCACGCTGCGGCAAGATTGATTTTTCTTGCAAATCGTTATTCCTCTGTTGAATCACTCTGTATGTCTCTACACTGGTTGCCTGTTTTCTACCGAATCCAATATAAAATACTTTTACTAACCTACAAGGCTTATCAACAAAGCTGCACCAACATACATCTCCTCTCTTGTCACAAAATATCTCCCAAATCGGCAACTCCGTTCTGCACAAGATCTGCGTCTCTCATCCACACTCATTACATCCTCCCATTCCCGGTTACAGGACTTTTTTCGGGCTGTACCCACTCTATGGAATTCTCTCCCTTGCACAATAAAACTCTTCTCTGGTCTACAAACTTTCAAGCGTTCTCTGAAAACCCACCTCTTCAGACAAGCTTATAATATTCCTCAACCACCCTCTTAACCTCACTACATTACCCTATTACCACCCGTTAAACAATTTCACACAAGACAACTACCCCTTGACCAACATTGTTGTGTAACAGGATCATTTAGCTTATGAGTCACTTTTACCTTTGCAGTCTGGCTGGGCCAAAATGCAAAATGTAGACTTAACATGTGTCAAACTCCCATTGTCCCATAGATTGTAAGCTTGCGAGCAGGGCCTTCCCACCTCTTTGTCTGTTTTACCCAGTTTGTTTATTAGTTTACTATGTTTATCCCCAATTGTAAAGCGCTACGGAATATGTTAGCGCTATATAAATAAATGATGATGATGAAACTGGCTGTATAGTAACAGTCACAGATAGCTATAGCTAATGACTTAAGGAGTCTATTTAATACCCTTAACAGTATGGTGCGAAATAGTCTAACAATGTTACACTGCAATCTGGCTGTCCATCTTCATGCCTGAAATGTGTGTTCAAATTTCAGATCACTGTATGTATGAGCAGCTTTATTCAAATGATTAGTGGTGGAACAAGTCCTGAGAAGACCCAAGTCGTGTGGTACAATATGGGCCATATTAAATGAAGCAGTACGTTGGCAAGAGGCTTTCTGCAGAAATACATTGTAGTTCTGGCGATATGTACTTTCTGTATCTGGGAAATAGAACATGAATTTAGATGTTTTTCTGAAATATTACAATGACTATAAAATACCAATTGAAAATTAAACTTTAACCTATTTTAAGCAGGGTGTGTTTTCTATTGTATTTTGAAGTTGATCGTTTTTCAGAATATTAGTCCTTTGAAATGTAATTCTATTTCAGACAGTGTTTTCATTTATCTGTTGGCAATCCTGTTTTCTAACTTATGTATTGTCACAACCACTCTGTTCTTGAGCTAAACATTTGATGAGATTATCAATTTGTTTACAGAATATTCCTCCAGGGAAACCTCAGAGCTTCTTCCTTTATCTTAATACTCCTTGGTGCCCATCTCGGATAATAGGAGATGAGCCGCTTTATCTGTAGGACAAGTCATTCTTTCAGCTAATGGAAATAGAATTGTGCAATTTCCTTAATATAGGCTGCACAATAGCTTGCACCAACCAACAAGAGGGCATAATGTAATTGTATTTGCTCTCTTCTATATAATTCAACGACTTTCATGCTGTCCCAGATGACTGGCTATTTTTCCTTAGCGAAAGGGTTGTGCTGACTGAAATGGTGATGATATGCGGTATATGCCTTCAAATCCACAGCACAGAGGTATGTCATGTTTGTCTATGTGGTTCTGCATGTAGCTAAAATTAATTTAAATTGGTTATTAAAATATTCAGCTGTTCCTTGAATTTGTAGACAAATCCCCAGTGATTTAAGTAATAGGCATAACCTATATAATGCTTTCACTTCTATACTATTACATGATTTACAACAGCTTTATTTTGTTAGAAGTCGTTTTCTTTGTGGAAAAACTTTGAAAATAAATGACCATAGATAGGTAACATGCTAAATCTCAGGGGCCTATTTACCAAATACATTTTCCATTAAAATCCCATGAAAACTGCTGTTTTCGGCTGATAGACGCATTTTTAAGTATCCTCTTAATTTATGACTAGTGCATCGCAGCAGATATCTCCGGTATCTGCTGCTGTCCCTGTCACTTCAAATGCAAAAGAAGTCCAAATAGAAACCATTTAGCAAGTTGCCTGATGACTAACGTCGACTTTAACCTATGGGGAGAGCACTGCAGTAGAGTCACTTTCAGATCCCTCACTGCACCTTACCTTCTCTCCCCTCCGTTCACTATTGCAAAAGTGGCCACTTTGCAATAGTGACCATGAAGGACATAGCACAGGTCTTCGCAGAAACAGCAGTTTTTTTTACTGCTGTTTCTAGTGACGAATTTTAATAGTCAAGATACTTCAATCCTTATCTTAGCGATAAGGATTTAAATTGTGTTTAAATGCGGTTGATAATAAATATATCCCTCAGTCTCTTATGTATTGAGTTGCTTAATTTATGATGGTCTTTATGTTCTATGCCCATTGTTGGGCTTGCTGTTCATTACCACTAGGGTTGATTTTAATTAGAGATGCTCAGGCTCGGTTTTCTGAAAACCGAGCCCACCCGAACATAGTGGATCCGAGTAGGATCACGAGCCGGCTAGTTGATTTTGCGCTTCCTCAGATCTGAATCGAGGCAGAACCTCATTATTGCGTTGTCGGATCTCGCTGGTTTTGGATTTCATAAGTACCTCTCTCCCCAGGAGATCCAGTGCCATTGCTCACATAGAAACAGGAGGGGTAGCAGCGTTCTTGTCACTTGACAAAAATTGACTGGAAATGATTGGAAATTAATGTTATTGAGGTATGGATAAAAAAAGAGCCAAATTATGTAATTTTAGCAAAAATAAATAAATAGGGATTTTAGAAAAAAAATCAGTTTACAAAACACAAGTGGAGTTTTGCCAAAACACAAAGTTAATCCAGATCCAAAAGACGGGGCTCAGTGAACATCTCTGATTGTAATACACAGTAGACTAGCAGGTGCATCATTGCATAATGAACAGACATTTCCTGTATGTTTAACTCAAGCATAAGCTATTATCTTTTAAACGGTTCCATACGCAAATTTATCTTTCAAAAATTGATAACTAAAGTAAACATAGAAAATGGCTTGGCAAAATAAAGCTATGTTATAGAAAAATAAAATAGAAGTTGTAAATAAATAAAATTTGTAAATCAGATGGGAAAGAATAAATCTAAAAATAAATCAACACATAATAAACATTCTAAAAAATAACAGCGCGGTTCTGGACCAGGACGTCCTGTCATATAGAGGAATCATAGGCTCTGGTTGTGGTTTATGCTCGCTGTAAAAGCCTATTGCACGTTACATACATGCGGAATTGCGGACGCCTACGTCACGTGTGAGTAATTTTGGTGCTAATAAAGTTTATTGAACAAAGTGATGTCACACTTGTTTACTGGGCTCCGCAGACAGACTGCAGGATAACGTTATAGCCACTTCACACATTCTATATGGGCGGTCATGGAGTTCGAAGGATACCAACACAGAGGCTTAGGTGACCTCGTGTTATCTCGTCTCCGATTGGTCAATACCGACCGTTCTGTTCGCCCCGCACCAATCGGATGATTCACCCCGCCCAGCCGCAGCACGACCAGTGCTGGCTGTCAAGGCAAGTTAGTGTACACTGCAGGGCGGAGAGAAGCGGTAGCTGTGTGCAGAGATGGAGGGGAGACGACCCGAGTATAAGATTCGATTCCGGCCGGGCTGGGTGGAAGTGGTGCAGGTGAGGACCGGACAGAGGCTGCAGTGAGCGGGGCTTTTTAGCTTCTGGTCCAGGCCTCTGTTCTTCCTGTGCTTTAGTCATACACTCTGCAGTGATGTTATGAGTTTCCTCCACGTATGCAGTGGATGGTTAGTCACAAATAAGTTTGTCATTCAGCGCTGAAGAAAAGGTTTGTGCAGTATTTTGCTGAATTGCATATGTCGCTATCGTTGTGCTTGAAAACAAAGATTGTGGCATGTTTGTGTTGTACAGACTGGGGTGTCCCTAAAGTCGTGTGCATGTGTGTATATTATATATATATATATATATATATATATATACATACATTTATTTTTTTATTTGGGTGTCACTAAAGCACTGTGTGTGTGTGTATTGCAGTGTTGTGTTGCAGGTGAACATGCTCCAGTATCTTGTCTGCAAATCAAGCTAGAGCTTCAGATTTTGTATGAAAAATGAATGAGGCCCGTTTTTATAATAAAATTTTTTTTATACACTCTTTATATTATATTTTTTACACATTAATATTTATTTTGTTCGGTTTCATAATATAATTATTAAAAATATACCAAAAGAGTGTCTGGGTCAATGGGGGAGTATGTAGTGTTGCAAGTATGCATGTAGATTGAATGCTGGTGGTATTAAATAAAGAAGAAAAATAGGTAATGCCATAAAATGGCTTACCCAGATTTCTTTAATGGTCCAAGCAGGCTCGCCTTGCTTCTGCTGCTTTCACGGTTTAAACAGGTAGCAGTGTTGTCAATGCCTGTGGTCCTTGAACTTCCAATATATGTGAATAAGAAGTTTAAGGAGGTGGGATATTTGACAACACACAGAAGAAAAAGCCATGTCTCAGAACAGTGAGCAGAGTGTCACTTATAATTAGACATCAGGGAAGCAGCTGAATTAGGAAAAACACAGGACTCCAGGTAAGTTGTATTCAGTATTATTGTTTAAAAATATGGTGGCACACTGGTTACCATTGCTTTATCATAGCGCTGGGGCAATGGGCTTGATGCTGATCAGGGCACTACTTGTGTGTATGTTCTCTCCATGCTCTGGTATTGGTAGGTTACTTGGCTTCTGATAAAATGGTCCCTAGCACATGCCTGTGTGTGTTTCTGTGGAAGTGAACTCAGACTGCAAGTTCAAATCTTGTAGGGATTAATGTAAATTATTCAATATTCTTTTGAAGTGCTGGGTACTATGGTGGCACTATACAAATAAACAATAATGATAAATATAAATAAAAAAATGCATGTATCGCCTTCATGACCAGACTAAATTTCACATTTTTCAGTGCCCTTAAATTAGGTATAACATAATTTTTTTTTTCCTTCGACCACAAGTGAATCTTATATTTTTCCTGGACAGTGGACTTTATTAAGGTATATTTATTTTTTATTGGCATTCATATAGGAGAAACTTTGTGTGATAATCACACATCTTAGCGTGACTGCATGACGCTCAAAATGCACAAGTGTCACACACAATGTGTGACATGGTCTAGGTATGAAAGTGGAAGGTGATTTGATGAATAAAAAATATTTTTCAAAGTGTTTTTATTTTATATTTAGAATACATTTAAAAAACTTTCTTTTTAACTCAACACTTTGAGGAGATTCTACACTGTTTCACTAACTATCCATGTTATTTGATTTTAATAGCAGCTTGCTGAAAATATGTATGTTGATATTATATCCAGGTTAGAGTAGATATAATATTAGTGGCAGGGAGAGACTGTTATGAAACACTACACTGCTGTTGGGATACCTGGTGAAGTCATCGTGATGTCACCAGGTTACTTGGCATTTGCCCATTTCTGAATGTGGAAGTGTGTACAGTTTCACTTTGATAAGCTTCCTGCCCCTTCAGGGTCTACTTAGACTGCCACTTACTGCTGTGGTCTAGCACTACCTATGTAATTTGCTTAGCCAGTTGTATGACAGTTGCTAAATTTCACCCAAAATGTACTTTTTAAAAGACAATAATTTACATATCAAACTTTCTTATTTTCAGGCTTATAGGGTAAGTTCTGGTGGTAGTAAACGGACAGATCAATGTATAATATGCACGACTACTCCTGTGCCTCTGTTGAGGCCCTGTCATTATAGTTGTGTTGCGTTTCCAGATACACGCCAGACACAAATGTGTATATGTGTTGGGCTCTACAGGCTCATGCTGGGCACAAGTAGGTAGCTAAAAGGAGGAAGTGTCAAAGACTAGCTTTAAGGGTGCCAAGTACAAGAACACAACAGTTATAACTATAAGCCAGGCCGCTCCCTTGAGATGATATCTAACCTTCAAATATAATACATAGACAAGAAGAGGCGATTCTAAGGGTTATATAGGAATAAAGGGGGGCAAAATTCTGATATAAATTGCCTGATATAAATTATAACAAAAATCATTTATTTAAATTTCAAAAATACTAGTCATATAATAAAAGTAATTTATATAAACACAACAGTGTGCACACCAATAGGAGGAATCTACTTTTTGGTTAATAAATATATCTAGCAGGCACAAAACACCAGTGTAGAAGCATACTTAAGATATATAAATAACTATAAAGAGACTCTTACATTATGAGAGAGATTCATATATGAGGAAATAGAGACCCATAGATAATGCACCATAGGCTCCAATTTATTCAATAGTTAAGCATGTTGTGGTTACATAAATTCCTGGCAGCTTCTACAGCACATACTCATAGGTGTCAGATTCACAAATATTTATTGCAGAACAACATTCAGCATTCTGTCGTTTCCCAGCGCAGGTTA
This sequence comes from Mixophyes fleayi, assembly GCF_038048845.1. NCBI lineage: Eukaryota > Metazoa > Chordata > Amphibia > Anura > Limnodynastidae > Mixophyes > Mixophyes fleayi. The sequence continues at coordinate 292,377,506 of NC_134405.1, read as the reverse complement.
CTTAGAGACTTCCCCAGCAAGAGTGTAGTCTGAATGCACTTGTAAGATATTGGGTAGGCAGATTCACAGTGTAATTGGTCTCAGACATGTAAACTTTAGACTGTCTCTCTTAGTACTATTAAGAGTACAGTAGCTGACACAGCAGATTTTGTAAACAAACTGAGGTTTCTAAAAATTCTTTGAAAGGCTCATTGTGCAGCCACTCTTATTTTTTTGATGATTCATGCTCCTGAATCAATCACAGATATATTGGCGTTGTCACATGTAGTGGGTAGGCCTGGCACAGATCTCTGAGGTATACTCAAACATGTTCAGCTGCATGTAAATCAGTTACACAGAATGAGCTCAAACATGCACAGATATGGCAGTCAACAGGCAGACTTGTGTCAAGCTGCTGTGCAGAGCCAGAAAGCTTCAAAGAGTCTTCTAAGGATACAGAATTAAAACAAATTAGCTGATAAGATGTGAGATATGGGGGGGGGGGTGAATACTTGTTTAAGTTATTGTATAACATACTGTGTATTATTGATCTAATTGTGTATCTGAAAAAACATATACACTTTGTGAAAGCAGATATTGTTAAACAGCTGTGTTGGAGCACAGTGCCTTTTCTTCCATTCGTCTGGGGTTCTTCAGAATTCTGAATGATTGGCTTGCAGTGTTCTAGTTACATATGCTCTGCAAAGCATATAAGTTTATTCCTGAATAGGGGCTTGGCTAGTGAGCACCCACATCTTAAATGCCTTTGTTTTGTTATTTTGAGCTCTTTATCAAACCTGCAGTGTATTGTTAAATATGCTATAAACATACATATTAAAAAAATAACTCCACCCAAATATGGTAATACATTTCTAGTGGAGTTCAAGCATTTATAATACATTTTAAAAAATCTGTTTCTAAGCAAGTTTAAAAAAACCATTTAGTTACCTTGACATGCCGGGCACCAAGATCCACCGGTATCCTACATACCACGCTTGTCATGTAAATGGGAAGTTGAGGGGGGAGGAGCATAAACAATCATATCACAGCGACAAAGTAGAATGATGATGGTCCATTACAGCCTTTGTGGACCCTGGTGGGTCCAGAGAATGGTGCATCTATGTTAAGAAGGATTTATTTTTTTCTCTTGCCTGTAGCTCGTGTAGCTGCATGCAAAAGCATTTGTTTAGTTTTGTATACAGTAGTTCTCAAGTTTATGTATCTCATGCCAATTCAAATGTATTGGCCTTAGTGCCCTTTGGAAAGTGGGTGCTTACAGGTTCTATTAATATAAACCAGCACATAAACTTCTTATTCACATATATTGAAAGAAAACTGGGGGTATATTTACCAAACTGTGGGTTTGAAGAAGTGGAGATGTTGCCTATAGCTAACAAATAGGTTCTAGCTGTCATTTTGTAGAATGTACTGAATAAATGACAGCTAGAATTTGGTTGCTATAGGTAACATCTCCACATTTTCAAACCCGCAGTTTAGTAAATATACCTCCTGGAGTTCAACTTGAACCTTTTTTGTGTTTTCTAAATGACACATTGTTTCCAAAAGAGATATTAAATAAATGGTGATAAATACTCTATATAAAATAATACTCTATATGTTATATATAAATACAGAAGTTGTATTAATGGTACAATCCAATGTGTATTATATAATCATATTAGCTATTGAGTTGTGTTTGTATCCTTGGTGAAATTCTGAATCTGGTGTTGTGATTGCATTGTAGGAGGATGTGACTGTTCCCAGCAGAAGGGCTCTGATAACTGGTGCAACTGGCCTCCTTGGTCGAGCTGTGTATAAAGAGTTCAAGGACAGCAACTGGCATGTATTGGGCTGCGGTTTCAGCCGTGCTAGGCCTCGGTTTGAGTTCCTTAATCTACTGGATGCATCTGCTGTGAAAACATTGATCCAAGACTTCAAGGTAACATACTAAAGCAGTTGTTGCAAAAAAATAATTCAAATCAAAAAACTATAGAACATCTCTTTTTAATGGCAGGTTTTTACAGACTAGGAAAGGCTTAACATAGACTTGAAGTAGAAATATATTCTATTAAAGGAGTTTCATATCCATTTTATTTAATCCTTTCACTTCATAACAATAGAAGTTTGGTGATGGCGCCTACCTCAGAGTTCACCATTCGCTATATTTAGCTTGTTTCTTGCACTTGCATATATCTGTGGCCTCTGCTGATCCCTGTCGGAACTGGTAGATGGAGATCAGACACCGTGGCTCTAGGTTGTCATGGAGATGCTGCATTGGATCGCTCATGTCTACAGACAGCCAAGCAGCGCCAAAGGGTATTGGCAGAGATCCCATGTATATGTTAATGATATCTTGCGAAATTCAGCAAACGTAAACTTAGAGATGAGGTGAAAAACCAGTTCAATGTCTTGGGGCTATACACCACACACGAGACAGTTAGAGAACTAGTCATGTGCACACTAAACCACAATGTGAATAATATAATATCGGTAAGCATTTTTTTAAATATACTGTCTGTTGCCAAATTGTATATGTTCTTTCATAATCGCCTCTTTATGGAACAACATGGAGTTGGAGGGGGAGACATTTTCATGTGATCTACCAGAGTCAACTGGAAGCCTAGATTGTGAGAATGAGGACAAAGGAGGTAAATTGTGTAAAATTAGCAGTTAAATATAGAAAGTGTACACTGGCGAAAGAGAATGCATATAATTAGGTAAAATGTTATTGAAAGTGAGGAGAGTGCGAGCAAGACAGTTTCCCACACACAAATAATATCTACCAGAACTGGGAGACCCGTCATTTATTAGCATCAAAAGTGCAAGTTCCAGGTTGGGGAAAAATGAAATTAAACCGTATAACTTGTTTACACTGTAAGGTTTTGATCAGTTTACATTGAGTTTAGGAGCTAGCATAAACTAGTGTACAGAAATCTAGATCTATGTTGGGTATACCTAATATCACTGGAGTGCTGTATTTTGGTAAGTTAAATTTCTTCATATTGGGGTTTTCTAAGCACTTACAATATGTTTGTCAGGGTCAAATTAATTTCAGCAAAAGAGCAAGCAATATAGAAACCAAACCAAACATTCACAGCAAAATTTCTGATGACACATGTACAGACTGGTGCTTATCAATACAGAGCAATGGTCCACATTTAAATTGTGCTCATGATATGCTAAGGGCACGCAATGGGTAAACAAGGGAAAATTTTCCACATCCAATGTCAAATCTATAAATAATTACATATAGTTGTGTTCTTTTATATAGGAAGATCCTCTCTTTTGGTCAGTATTTTAACTTCTACTTGAATACCAATGGGACTGCTTTGTTTTTGACTTTGCAGCTCCTTTCTATTATATATTGTCACATTTGAGCTTTTATGATTCTCTTATATCTATTAGTTCTAAAAAGTATGTTTGTGTATGTGGCGATATCTTGGATCCCTGCTAGGTGGTTGTCCCCTCAGTTTTTGTCACTTGGTTTCCTCTAGGTCTGGGACTTGGACTGGTTGGACAATAGTGAGCAAACATTGAGTACAGTATCCATTTAATACTTGTGAAGGGGCTTGTTAAGGCTGGTCAGTGATTTTAATCCCTCTTGGAAAGACCATGTTTATATCCTGGTCACAACAGACTTCCCCAAACAGTGTTTTAACAGATAGTTTGATAGATAAACACATGCACCAAAGTAGCCATGAACAGTGTTTCCACATGGTGACTAAAACCTCAAAACAACATAAATCCAAGGTCGGAGCGGTTTATTAACTTGGGATAAGTCCCAAGCACGCTTGACCTGTTACTAATGCAGTGTTCTCCCCAGCCCGATAGCATTAAGTAGTAGCTGGGTGGGGGCAGTGTGTTTGCAATAATAATAGAGAAAGGAGGTTATTATATTATTTAGATTATTTATAAAGACTCTGGAGGTTATTGCCCACTTGCTGGCTGGATTGGACACACTTATTTTATTTTATCTCTAATGAATTAATTTTTTCATACCTGGCAACTGAACCTCACTGTCTGCCTGCCTGGACTGGTCAGACTTGTGATCAGTAGTCTAACACACTCTGCTGGCTGCAGTGGTCACTCAGTGCTTATTATAATAGGACAAACCATTGTTTATCTTATTGTAATAGGACTGTGGCAAATAAAAACAGCCGAGTGGAGCGCCCAGGGAATAAGTCCTGGGGAGAGAACACTGTTAATGTTTCTAATCCCCACTTATTATTGCAGTATATCACTAATGTGCTGGCATCTAATGTAAGTATTTTATTTGCAGCCACATGTGATCGTTCATTGTGCAGCAGAGAGGAGACCAGATATTGTTGAGAATCAGCCAGATTCTGCCACCATGTTGAATGTGGGGGCCTCTGAGAATTTAGCAAAAGAAGCAGGTAATATGACTCGCTGCTTAGTGACTATAGTCTTTACACACTTTCCAGGTGATGAAACAAATTTCATTTCATGGTTGTTTGTATTTCCACCAGTAACTATAACTAATAAATTCAGGAGTTGTACAGCCTTCTTATCTGCTAGCTGAGCAGTGCCCAATACAAGATATTTCAATTCTGTGATGCATATAATGTTAATATCTGCATTGGATGGAGCAGATTCCTAGACAATTTAGGCCTCATACCTACTGTTTTCAAAATAAATGTTTGCTACTGTTTTTAACACTAGTGCAACCAATGTAAATGGGGATTACATTAGGACTCATTGTTTCCAATGCCACCTTAGCCACTTCCGTTCCAGAGCGTTGTGCGGCATATTTCGTGTCCTCCATTAACCTTCCTGAATGCAAGTGCTTGTTAAGTATCTTGTGTCAAACATGTTGACATTTGACATGCAGTGTTGCTGGTGTTTGAACTTCCCTTGTTCAAATGCTTGTGGGTACCCTGGCCTTAGCCAGTTGGTAAAAATGCTGGTATTGGCTTCTTCCTGTCAGTCAGGACATGCAAACTGTCCATTTTATGCCAGTGAGTCTGTCTTGTAAGCCTGAAGAATTTAAATCGCTGGGGTTTGCATTTCTGGAAAGATGTTACTACCACCATTTTGTTCATTTGAGGAGGAGGCAATAAAACTATTATATCTGTGGATTTCATGTAGGAGTGTATTAGATACATGTGTTCTCCGTAAGATGAGAAAGACATGCGTCATTTGAAGAGAGTCATGAATCTGTTTATCTCAATGAGTAGTCGGTGCACCTGTGTTTGTTAGCTTTTTTTTTTGCGTTTCACAGGAGTGATATTAATTGACTGGGCTCTTTTATTGCACTGAACAGATCACTAATCATTGGATTGCACATGCACATTCCGAATGTGGAGACATGCTGAAAACAATTCTAAAAGACGCCTCACACCATAGTGTAACATGCCTTAAATGTAATAACTCTCCCTAAATAAGTGCTATTATAATTAGTTATTGTTTTTTATTTCCCCCCTTCTATTCCAAAGCTGCATCGGGTGCATTCCTGATCTATATTAGTTCTGATTATGTTTTTGATGGAACAAATCCACCTTACAGAGAAGATTCCATACCGAATCCCCTGAACCTTTATGGTAAAACAAAACTAGAAGGAGAACGAGTAGTGCTACAGAACAATGACAGTGAGTAACTTAAAGCAAGTGATTTATTTTATACTACTAGCAACATCAATTTCTGTGTAATAATAGCTATTATGAGCAATCAATATGTGACGACATTAATAGGTGTTTTTTACAGCAGGCTTTCTGTTGTTTTGATGAAAAGGTGCTGCAGTACTCAGAGTTCCTGTGTTATACGGGGAGGTGGAAAAAATAGAGGAGAGTGCAATCACAATCATGTTTGACAAGGTGCAGTACAGCAGCAAATCAGCCAATATGGACCATTGGCAGCAGAGATTTCCAACATATGTCAAGGATGTTGCCAGTGTTTGTCTTCAGTTAAGTGAAAAAAAATTGCAGGTGAGAATTGGGGAAAAAAATTACATATTCTATAAATGTCTGCCTTGAAGAGTTTATCCCTACTATTTAGAGGCATCCAGTTATTTTGTTGTTTGATGGGGCTTTTGGTTTATCAAATTACAAGTACATGTAGCTTGCTCATTAAAATTTGTACTGTTGATTCAGTATTTTCTTTATAATAATGTAAGGTGTTCTTATGTCAATTTTTTTGAAGACCATAAACAAGCTTGTTTAACACATTAAAGTTTACTGCATAAACAGGTTCTTAATTGTAAGTAAATTATATATTTGAAGTTTGTGTGCAGTTGTAGTCTCGATCTAATGATGTTTGGATGTGGTAATTAGTTGAAACACGCTTTTTGGTCGACAAAAAAAAAAGAGTTCTAATCAGAGTTTCCTGTTTTCACTGTTTATTTTGTTTGAAGTTCTGTGTATATTAGTACTGGGTTTGTTTTACAGTGCAAGAAGAAACTGACTAATGTCTAGTGGGTCAAACTGCTTAGAGGTACTCTCGAGACATACAAATTTCACTTATTCTTCTTAGAAATACAAAATGAATCTCTTTTTGGCTATCCAGCACTGGTTCTGTGATGGTGAAAGCCCTGGGTGGGTTATGAATATGCTTGTCAATACCATCCCAACTATGTGGCTCAGGATCCAATGAACACACATATTTTCTTACAGGCAGATTTATCACTTATATCCAACAAAAGCCAAATTTTGCAGCATAATAAAGTCTTGTTTTCATGCCCCTCTTGCAATCCACACAGACAGCAGAACCCCTGAACATTTCGGGGACTAAATACAATTTGCTTTTCTCCAGTTAATTTTGTTGTAAGAACGATTGTTACTGCAAATGAAACGTAAACACATACTCCATTTCACTGCTGTGTATAAGTGCATTGTCACAGGTAATGCTTATTAATTATTAATACAATATAGGTCCCTCAGGAACTTCACTTTTATTTACCTCATGTACATATGCGTTAAAATAAAGCTCTCAAAGTGTTTTTAATCCTTATCCACAAAGCCTAGTAATCTCTCTGGGACACTGGCGCTCCAAAAATAATGAAAGCAAAATAGACTTATACACATACTTTCTATAAAGCAGTCACTTTGCATTAATTTTGGCATTGCTGGCAGTGTTAACTAATGCCCAGTAAAATATAATAGTCTCATGGATGTGCTCATTGTACAATACTGCAGGGAAACATTAAGAACACTGCTAATGCTCAAAAATGCTGACTTTCTGTTAACAAGCATTGTTTTTCAACACAATCCTTTAGAGCCTTAGCGATTGTACCCCCTTACCACAGCTGCACTGTTACAATCTATAAACTTGAGATTGGGGTGGTCAATGTTGGCAGAAAGTACTGGAGGACAGCCTATGATAAGTGCCTTATGGCAAAATTGAAATAGGCACAAGTGGGAGAAAGAGGTGTCCCAGCTTTAAATCTCCAGAATAGTTAATTTAATTAACTTCCTGTAAACTGGATTATTCTGATATTGTGATGCACTTTTGCGTATTGGACATGGTTTTCAGCATGATCGCTACACTATAAAACTTTGTCCATTATGATAATGGAAAATAAATGTTCCTCCGGTTCCTCTCTCCCAATGCCTGGTGTTGCCTTGCTCACCTCTTCAAACTCTCTCTCTCCACTGGTATCTTCCCCTTTGGTCTTCAAGCATGCTCTCTTCTCAAGAGATGCATCACCTGTTCATTCTCCCTCTCCCTCTCCCCTTTTCTTTGAAAACAAATCGTTTAAGAATTTTAAAAGCAGTCATCTGACCCACTTTCTCTCTTCCCACTTTCTTCTTGACCCTCTCTAGTCTGACTTCGGTCTCCTTCATTGTCGTCGTCCTCATCATTTTATTTATGTAACGCTTTACAATCTAAAACTGCCTTTGCTAAAGTAACAAACGACCTCCTCAAACTCAACATCTCCAAATCTGAGCTCCTCATCTTATGTGTCTTACCTCATCTATTTGTTACTTGCTTCTGTATCCGGCGCTATGGAATCTGTGGCGCCTTTTAAATAAAAATAATGTTTTGACCGTAGTGTGTATTCTGCAATTATTATTATTAATAATAATAATAATAATATCATTTATTTGTTAGGCGCCACAAGGTTTCCGCAGCGCCGTACATAATACAAACAGGAGACCATACAGGGTGACATACATAGTACAGAGCAATAAACACAAAGTACCAATACTTCAGAACTCCGGGCAGACATATGAGCGAAGATGGAGTAGAAGAACAGGTATGGAGACAGGAGGGGAGAGAGGCCCTGCTCATACGAGCTCACATCCTAAGGGAGGGTGGTCAAACAGGCACAGGAGGGAGCCATTAAAGTAAGGGCGAGAAAGGCGGGGCTGGTGGAGAGAGGGGAGAACGAGAGAAGGATGTTTGCGAAGGTGCAACAAGGTAAGGGTTAAGTGGATTGTTGGTAGGCTTTGAGGAACAGGTGAGTTTTGAGTGCCCGTTTGAAGGAGCACAGACTGGGTGAGAGACGGATGGAGCGAGGGAGGTCGTTCCAGTGGAGGGGAGCAGCTCGGGAGAAGTCTTGGATTCTGGAGTGGAAAGACGTGATCAGAGTGGAGGAGAGGCGACGGTCATTGGCCGAGCGCAGGGAGCGGGCAGGGGTGTGAATGGTGAGGAGGTTGGAGATATAGGGGGCAGTAGACTGGGAGAGGGCTTTGTAAGTGGTGGTGAGGAGCTTGAAAAGGATCCTGTAGAGGAAGGGGAGCCAGTGTAAGGCAAGGCAATGTAGCTATCTCATGTCCTCAAATTGGATGATTATTGTTGTTGCTCTGAAACAGTACTAAAGAAATCAAAGGATGATAATGTTGGTTTGGTTAATAGAGAAGGAGGGATTCTGGCATTTGGTGTCACGCTAGGCTAGGAAAACAGGCATCTCCTTTAATTCTTGGTGGACAGTACAATTTTCGTAGTGATTTATAAAGTAAACATACTTATTCTTACATCCTAGGATCCCTCTCTAAAAGGCATTTTCCATTGGTCAGGGAGTGAACAGATGACAAAGTATGAAATAGCTTGTGCTATGGCAGATGCATTCAACATTCCCTGCAGCCACCTGCGCCCAGTAAGTATTGCCACGTATAAATACAGAAAAGTGAATGAAAATTGTGCACTTTACAGAATAATCTAAAGTTACTGTAGATCTATCTGAATGGTGGAATCTATGTCTTTATAATTGTTCTCACAGCCAAATGAATAAATCCTCACTAAACTTGTACTAAGATTCCTTAGCAGCTTTCCTCCAGGGTCACATAAGTTGTTGTAGTAGAGAGGAGGTAGCTAATAAAAAATAAAGAATAATATTAATGACTCATGTGAAAGTACATTGGCTTCACCAAGACTGGAAGAGTAATGTTTAAAGGAATTTTAGTGGCTATGTACAAATATGACTAAAATCACATGCACCTTTTATAGGTTCTAATACATAGAAATAACCCTATTTACTTAATAATTAAATATATTGCAAATCATTAAGTGACAATTGGTCACTTTAATATTAATCAATGTATTTGATTATGGTGTAGCCAGTTAAGCCAGCTTTTGTCGTCTTTTTACATGTAATATGAGACTCAAACTACAGAAAGTATATAGAAACATGATGGTAAATAAATTGTATTTGTTTAGATCACAGATGAACCTGTTGGGGCAACTCCTCGTCCTTGGAATCCACAACTCGACTGTTCCAAGCTGGAGGAACTCGGCATTTGTCAGCGGACACCCTTCAGAATTGGCATTAGGGAATCCCTTTGGCCATTTTTAGTGGACAAAAAGTGGCGTCAAACAGTTTTCCATTAGAATACTGGGGGAGGGGGGTCTTCCTCTAGGTGAAACTGATATTTCTATTTTTTTTTTCTTAAAGAAATTTAGTTTTGTATTGGTGTTATAACAATTGCATTAATAAGCAAAACTGTCAGTTACAGTATAGTGTATGTTTGTGGTTTAAAAAAAAAAAGTAACTTTTATTGTTGCAAAAAAAAAAAATGAAGCTAAATATGTCAGCACACAGAATAACCAGACAGCTGGCATTTTGCAGTAAGTTGGTTATTGAGGGTAAATGGAAAGGTGGTTCTGCAACAAAACATGATATGGCATACACCAGGTATTCTACAGCTTCTGTTTATATTCTGCTAACCAGAATGAGATAGTCTAAGACCTTTGAGTAACTGGCTCAAATGCTGGGCAGATTGAACTCTGGGAATCACGGGGTGTGGCTTTATTACAGAGCCATGCTGGCAACAAGTTACAATAATGTCAAAGTACTAGATAGTTGGTGAACACATGTGTAAGTTAGTTGTGTACATCAAATAAAGATAAGCTAAAAGACATTCAGGAATTTGTGGCTTTTGTACCTTGCATACACGAGCTACACAAAATCAGCGTCTCCCCGAGTCCGATCTGCGGCATATGCAAAGTCCTAAAATATTTGCAGTATTCAGACAGCTCTTTATTTGTTATACTTGGCATTAAACAGTTAAGTCTCGTTGTGTTATGCTCTATTTTACTGTCATGTAGCTCATCTGTGGCAGCATTTATTAGAAATAAAACCGTCCGTAATGAAAACTGAAAAATCTTAGATGCCACTTATTCTGTGTTTTCCAAACTGTTCCTGTATCTTTTGTATTAACAATGTTACATGTCAAAATGAATGGCTTACGCATTGCGTTCTGCATAAGTACCTGGAAGGCTATTTTGACAGAAATGACGTGTACTATATGGCAAAATACCTTTTAGTTGTGTATAATGTCAGATGGTATATAGCCTGGTTTGCATTAAATCTTGTTTTGTTAGTTATTCATTCCTTCCATTTACAGAACACTGTACTTTTCTCCTGATTTAGTGAAACCTTCAGCACTGGTATTTTTTCTTTTTGTTGAGTACAAAATAAAATATATTTCTGAAAATGGGCTCTGTCAAATGTTTTATTGAAAGCATAAATATGTCCATTTTTCTCATGGATATAGGGAATTGGGGAACAGTAATCTGTAAAATATTATCACTGTACATTGTGTATAAATATGCATATTTCATTTAATAATGTTTGGTAATCCCTAGGAAACAAAACCCAGTTTTATATATTAAAAACATTTTGTTGTTTTTTAATCCCCTTTAAAGTTAACAGGGCATGTTTTTATGTGTATAGTTTACAGAAACTGCTAAGGGACGTAATAGATCCATTGGCACGCCATGTACTCTTCAGCCAGTAGCGTTAAGCTGCAGATTGGCAAAATAGAAGAACTGTGCAGCCAGTCGACATCTTGCTCTCACTAATAAGCCAGGTCCATCAACCACACATTTCAGAGCATCAGTATGAAAGATATAGGCATCTAATTTGTTGATTCACCGCATGCTGTGCATACATCAGACACACTTCTTGTAAGCATACCAAAGTGATTCAACTTTTTTATTACTACAAATTGAATACAGTCATGTGTACAAGGGGCAGCACAGTGGCCTAGTGGTTAGCACTTCTGCCTCAGCACTGGGATCATGAGTTCAATTGCCGACCATGGCCTTATCTGTGTGGAGTTTGTATGTTCTCCCTGCGCTTGCTTGGGTTTCCTCCGTGTGCTCCGGTTTCCTCCCACACTCCAAAAACATACAGGTAGGTTAATTGGCTGCTATCAAAATTGACACTAGTCTCTCCCTCTCTGTCTATGTGTATGTTAGGGAATTTAGACTGTAAGCTCCAATGGGGCAGGGACTGATGTGAATGAGTTCTCTGTACAGTGCTGCGGAATCAGTGGCGCTATATAAATTGATGATGATGTGTATTGCCAGAACACCAGATCTATCCTAGATAACTGACTATCATGAACGGGCAGAAAAAAAGTAAGAACTATGGGGTACCTTGACCTCTGTAGTAACATTCCCATCCCCACCCCTTTCATATTAACACATTTCTTGCATTCCCTGTAGTTGAATCATTACCCATCCCAGCACTACTCTGTACCAACACATTTCCTGCCATTGCAACAAATTTCCTGCATATTACTTGTCCTGTTGTGAGAGGTCTCCTTAATAGAGAAACTTACTAAGACTAAGCTCTCAGGAGAGAAATGGTGAAAGGAATCACCTTAAGAGATTGTTGATTGAGGCACTCCAGTCCCTTGGAAAATATTTATTTAAGAACAAACTTTATTGAAAATTTATTAAAAATTGATGTGCCAGATAACATCATAGTCGGCGAATATTAAAATAGAGAGGTGATGGAAAATAAAGATAAGTGATAGAAATAATTAAAAATACCCTTCCGGGAAGCCGGTGGTCACAAAATTGTGACCCTTATGATTTATTGGGAAAGATACCCATAATTATGGACATTGTATCAGTGAGATTCAAAATAAACCAATTTATTGGGATTCAATTATATTCCCTATGTTCATCGATACATAATATGTCACATATAGCCAGCAGGTGTGTCCACTCTAAATTAAGTAATTGTAGTGTAAGAATGCACTTGTAGGGTTTATAATTTATCAAAAACACTCAGGTATAGTAGTCTGACATAGACATACAAAGGAACTGAAGTAAATATATATGGTTCCAAAGACTCAGGATTGGTACTCTAATCTAGTACCCTCTCATACAGTGTGTAAGAGAGAGGGATTGACTAGGACATGACCACAGAGGATTCCTTTCTAACACATATCTGCTACATAGGAGATTAAGTCAGTTCTACCTATAATAATATTGCTGGTAAAGATCTGATTAGCGATATGAAGGAACCTCAAATCTCCTCTTTTTTGTCAGACAAAAATGCCCTGGTGTTAAAGCCCTAAACAAAGCGCACTGCTAGGTTCAAAATTGTAACATTAATAAGAGTGTGACACGATCGCGGCTAACTCCGCTGACCGGCTTCACACTTCCGGGTGTGTGGCGTCACACGTGACCCGACGTACGTTTCGCCGTAATCAGCTTAGTCATGGGAAATTACCCATCTAGGATAGAGCTATCCCTTTATACTATAGGCGTCCAATGATATTAGATAGATGTTGATTGATGGCTTTTCAAGCCAATTGTGTGTTAGATCACAAGGATCCCATTATACTGGGGACATATATATCCGTTTCTTCAAAGAAAGATAGTAGGTGACTGAGGGATAAGGCGATTATTGATAGGATTATGTACAAATACATTAGAAAGCCACTTCATTAAGCTACTTATATAAATAAGAGAATTATGAGATATGGATAAGGAGAAAGTGTGAGTGCCACGTGAGGGAAAATATATATTAAAATAATACAAATAGTAAAGGGACTAGGGTTATGGTGACAAATAAAGTGCAAGATAAGTTGACATATGGATAAATATGGAAAAGAAAACCCTAAGACTCTGAAAAGAGAGATAAATGTGTGCAAAATGAAACCCCAGAATATAAGGTAAGTAATCAGTGATTAAATTATAGTGTATTAATTTTCTATTTTGGTATCCATTCTTCATTTATTATTTCTTGCTTATTCACTTCTCTTTAATACATTAACTATTTTGTGACTTATAATTTAATATTTACTAATTATTATCTTTTGGTTAATTTTCATGTGTATTACTTATTTATTATACGTTTTATTCTTCGAATTATTATTTATTATCTATTATTTATTATTTTTATGAATGTTTTTTCATTATTATTTCATTATAGCCTTCTTATTTTTGAGTTGTTTGTTTTATATATAATTATATATCCCTTTATTGTTTATTATTTGCCTTTCTAATCTTTCACTATTTTCAATTTTTATTTTGTTTTTTATTTTTTGTTTTATTATCTTTTATTTGTTATTTTTTATTTATTTATTATTTGTTCTTTATTGGATGTTTATTATTTATTTTTATTTTTATATTACTTGTGCATATATTCTTATAATATTATGTGTATTTTCTTATATATATTACAAATATTATTAAAGTGAAATATTATGAATTCTAATGCGTGTGATATATGTAAATGTTATTATATTGACTCTTTCAAAATAAATAAACTAAATTAGAAAGTAAGTGTCTAATATTCTATTATTTATTTTTATATTGTTCATTAATTTTTTATTTATTATTTTTTATATTTTTTATTTTTTATTTCTTATTAGTATTTTTATAACTTTTAATATAGTTTTAATCTTTTATTGATTATGTAATTGCTTATTGTGACTAAATAATTATTAAATAATACATCTAAGAACATGTTATAAAGTTAGCTAGATATATCCAAACATGGACATGATTATCATATAGGTATAAATAGAGTGAAATGATAAAAAATATAAAAGACAATAAAAAACAAATCCACAAAAACAATAAGGGTAAAAATAAAGATATACATAATCCTATTCGCCCCTCTTTTTTAATATATAGTGAAGAGGAATATTCCCAGTATATTGTGATCATGCAACAGTATAGCTACACATATGTATATCCCCATTGCACATCTCTGGACTCATGTTTGTACAAAAATATAAAGAGTGGTTCTCATTCCTTTAAAGGAAGATGTTCTTTTCTCTTTGAGATCTCCAGAAAGTGTTTCTACAGAAAGCAAGAATAATTAATATTTTCATTAAGTCCATGCGGCATAATGGAGTGGAGTAAAAATATCCATCTGCTTTCTCTTTTCAGCAGTTCCTTCATAATGTCTCCTCTTATCCCTATGGATACTTTTTCTATGCCAAATGCACATAGATGTTCAGTTTTTCCTTCATGTACTTGTAAAAAATGGCGTGCTACCGTGGTGAGTGGTTTGAAACGTTGTTGGTCCAAATGAGCATGTCTGATATTTCCTACATGCTCTAAAATCCGTTGTTTTAGAGGTCGGCTGGTCATTCCTACATATGCCATGTCACAGGGACATTTTAGTACGTATATGACTTCTTTCGTGTTACAGTTAATAAAACTGTTGATATTATGTTGATGTCCATACCTGTCATATATTTGTGTGGTTTTGGCCATTATTGAGCATGCTTTGCATGACCCACACTTGTATGATCCTTTTATATTTGTTATTCTTTTTTTAGAAACAAAATGACTTTGTACAAGTTTATCTCTTAAGTTGGGTGCTCGCCTCCAACTAAAATTGGCCTTCTCACCCAATGATTTAGCCAGTAGTTCATCCGACATCAAAATCGGCCAATGTCGTTGTATGATCATCTGAATTTGCTTCCACTGTTGGCAAAAATCTCCAACAAAACGGATTTTATTGTCAGGCTTGGTCTTACTCCTAGGATATATAAGATCCGTTCTGTCTATAGTTCTTACAGAAGAAATGGCCTTTTTAATGGATCTCCTACTGTATCCCCGTTGTAACAATCTGACACTTAGTTCTTCTACACGTTTGTCATAATCCTCACGATTGGAGCAATTTCTTTTTAATCTGAGAAATTCTCCTTTAGGAATATTATTCACCATGGGTGGAAAATGTGAACTATCCCTGTGTAATACACTATTGGTCGCTGTCTTCTTCCTATATAGGTCAGTTTCCATCTGGCCATTAGTTGTTTTTCTAATGGTGATATCCAGAAAATTAATTTGATCTTTATTCATTTCATATGTAAGTCTCAAATTATTATCATTGCTGTTAAGAATATTGATAAATTGACCAAAAGATTCTTCATCTCCCTGCCACAGAATGAGTATGTCATCTATATACCGCATCCATATTATGATGTTATTCGTATATTGGGCTAGGTCCTCATTGAAGACAGTGTCTCTCTCCCATAACCCCAAATATAAATTAGCAAAAGTCGGGGCACAAGCTGCCCCCATCGCTGTGCCCCGTACTTGCAAGTAGAAGCGGTTTTCAAAGACAAAAAAAGTTCTTCGTTAATATGAATTTCAGGAGGTCCACAATGAACATTCCAAATTTGGTATTGTTATTTGATTGCAGGAAAAATTCTACTGCTTTAATACCAATTTCGTGTTTAATGCTGGTATATAACGATTCCACGTCACACGTTATTAACCATGTGTTCTCCTCTAAAGTAATTCCATCTAGTAGTTTGAGTATATCGGTGGTATCCCTAACGTATGAAGGTAAAGATGTTACATGCTCTCTCAAATGAGTGTCCACAAATATGCTAGCTTGTTCTGTAAGTCCGCCTATCCCTGATAGTATCGGCCTACCTGGCGGAGTTCTAGCATTTTTGTGGATCTTTGGTAGTAAATAAATGGTGGGTATTTTAGGATGGTCCACTTGTAGGAAGATATATTCTGATCTAGTAATAATTCCTTCATTGAATGCCTTCTGAATTAACTTGTCATATGAGGATTTAAATTCCTCCATCGGATTCTGAAACAGGGGTTTGTAGCAACTGGCATCCTTAAGTTGTTTGTGCATTTCAATTTTGTACATTGATATGGGCCAGATTACTACATTACCCCCCTTATCTGAAGGTTTGATAATCACTTCTTCCCATGTTTGTATATCCTTGAGGGCATCTCTCTCCTCTTTTGTTAGATTATCAATTCTATTGTGGCAGGGTTTGAGTTTCAATTGGTCCAGTTCCTTGGATACCATGTTTTCGAAAACTTTAATCTGTGGACATGAGACATCCTTGGGAAAGAACGTAGATTTCTTACGACAAATAGTCCTCCCATTGCTTTTTTCAGTATTGCTTGGTCTCTGTTCTAATATAAGTTCTTCTAACATATTCAGAACTGGTACATCTGTTTCATCCAGTTTTATATCAGGTACACTTTGACTATCTACATTGGTATCCTGTGTCAAAAAAGGGGGGATTGAGGCACCTTCACAAGGTTTTAGTGAGTTTTGTCCATCTGTAGTGCTATCAGATGTTGGGGAGGTTATTGTATTGGTTTAAAAAAACTTGGTAAGTTTCAACTTTCTGGTAAAAAGATTCAAATCCCTTTCCCAGGAGAAGCGATCAAATTCAGCAGTGGGGGAGAAAGAAAGACCTTTCCGTAATAACTTCATATGTGGCATAGTTAGAATTCGATTAGACAAATTGATAATCTGCAAATTGTGATCTCATCTATTTGCCCTTCCGTTGTCTCCTGTGCATGGGAAGTGTCTCTTTCCAAGTTCCTGGATGTTTGTCGCGTAGACCTCCTATTACTTCTCCTGACTCGTTTGTGTTCGTGCCTCCCTCCCCTTGGGGTCTTGGGGTTTCCCCTAAAAAAGGAGGAAATGGGGTAGATTTATATGATTTAGAAGAACCCTTTCCCCTATAATGAGATCTACTGTCACTCTCATTCCCAGAGGACTCCATTTCAGAGGATTCATAACTTCTAGTTCTGTTTTGCATGTTCTTCTGGTATGTAATCCTTTTCCATCTAAAAATGTTACCAGTTGCATAGTCTTTTTTATCACGTAAGTATTTGGATTTTTTTTCTCTCTATAATGTTTTTTTCAAAGATTTCCAAATCTTTTTTGTGTTTCTCATACATTTTCAAAAAGGAATCTGAGGTTTCATATTCTTTGAGTTTCAAACTCAAAATCCCTATATCCTTAGAGTAGGAATCTAGAACAATCAAATCATGTTTAAGTGTAATTTGCATGAGTTCCATAGAACATCTCAAAAGAACTTTCTCCCACTCTTGTTGTAATTCTGATGTCGCTAAGTCATATGTAGGATGTAATTTCGGTCTCAGACCTCTAGGGGTAATGGACTATTTCAAATAATTTTGTGTGGTGGTCATGTTCCACCAAGTTCTTGATTGTTTTTGCAGAAGAGTTTTTAATTTGTTGAGATCTTCTAGCCATGTGTTGCTAGTGTCAACCATATCAAAATCTCCCTCTTCTGGAAAGATAGATTGTAGGTTATCCTTCCATTTTTCACATCTAGAGTTGAGATCAGCTTGTAAATTAAAGGTAGCCATTATGAGAGAGTTGATAGGATGTATCTTATATACTGAGAGAGGAGGACCAAAAATTAGAAAAAGAATAAATAATAAGCCCTATCCAAAGAAAATGGGTTTTATTATCAAAAAAATACTGTATCCCAAAGTTATTTGATAAATACAATGCTTATATTAGCAATAGTGATTCATAGAGATGAGATCTGGTACATATTTCTATATTTCATATAGTTATATATGTATATGTATAATCTCTACCTGAGCTGAGAAAGTGGTGCTATATAAATTGATGATGATGTGTATTGCCAGAACACCAGATCTATCCTAGATAACTGACTATCATGAACGGGCAGAAAAAAAGTAAGAACTATGGGGTACCTTGACCTCTGTAGTAACATTCCCATCCCCACCCCTTTCATATTAACACATTTCTTGCATTCCCTGTAGTTGAATCATTACCCATCCCAGCACTACTCTGTACCAACACATTTCCTGCCACTGCAACAAATTTCCTGCATATTACTTGTCCTGTTGTGAGAGGTCTCCTAAATAGAGAAACTTACTAAGACTAAGCTCTGCAGTACAGTGGCATCTGGCAGTGAATTAGCGATTGCTCATTCATTCGGATTTGCTGACCTCACTGATGAGTGGCCGCTTACATCTGTAGACCGACAGGAAGAGCCGATACAGGGGAATCCAAGACACTGGACACGCATACTGCCATAATATTTCTGTCCCATGTTCTGTATCTTTCCTGCAGCTCAAGATAGGAGGGGGGGGGGGGGGCGTGTGAGTGCTCTTGCGGCCCATTGGTCATGCATTAGCGGGCAAGGCAAACTTAGACTAATGAATGCAAATGTCTAGTTACTATGCAGTTTTGCACCATGTTAATAAATGATTCCCCCTTATTTACATCAAATGGCTTTATAATTGTTGAGTTGGAATAGTAGTATCTAGGGCGTTGTCATAGGGTGCCCATCTCTTTACTTCATGTGACATCTTGTCACAATTATAAGTTATGTACTGGAGTTCAGTAGCATTTTTTGCTATAAATGTAAGAGAGCAAGGGGTATATTTACTACTGTGGGTTTGAAAAAGTGGAGATGTTGCCTATAGCAACTTATCAGATTCTAGCTGTCATTTTGTTGAATGTACTAAATAAATGCTAACTAGAATCTGATTGGTTGTTTTAGACAACATCTCCATTTTTTTCAAACCTGCAGTTTAGGAAATATACCCCCAAGTAATGGTAATATTTACTGCACTATGGACCTGATTCATGTTCTGACGTACGTCCATTTGTGTAGCGTATCTTGCATGAAATAGCTCAGCATAAGCTCAGAAACGGACATTATGCCAATGAATTGCATATAATTGCATTTATTTCCAAATGCAAATGATACGACCGCCTACGACTTGAGAAGCGTAACGGGGGAGAGAAGGGACGAACTAACATAGGCCATGTACAGTAAGGGCACACCGAGGGCGCTCAGATGTAGATGCGGCCGATCTGAAGTCCTGGGTGTCTTGTAAGTGTTTGGCATGTCAGGGGGCCCGGCCCGGGCCCTTGCGCTGCCGATTTTTTCTTTCTTTTTTTTTTTTTTTTGCAAAACAAATTTTTTTTTTTTTTCTTTTTTTTTTTTGTGGCAGGGGGGGGCCTCGGTCGTTGGTGGGGGGAGCAGGGTAGTTAAAAAAACCCAAAACAAAACATACTCACGTGATCGCGGCGCCGGTGTCCCTCCTCTCTGCTGCTCTGTGCTCCATTCAGACTGTCTGGAGCAATGGAGCACAGAGCAGCAGAGAAGACCATAAAGAAGGGAGAAGAAAATGTAAGTGAAGGAGTAAAATGGGGGGGGGGGCAGCATGACAGGGGTTAAAAAATGGGGGGCACAGAGGGGTTAAAAATGAGGGGGCAGCATGACAGAGGGGTTAAAAAATAAGGGAGCGCACAGAGGGGTTAAAAAACGGGGGTGGGGGGCAGCATGACAGAGGGGTTAAAAAAACCAAGGGGGGGCAGCATGACGGGTTAAAAATGGGGCAGCATGACGGGTTAAAAAATGAGGGGGGGGCACAGAGGGGTTAAAAATGGGGCAGCATGGCGAAGTGGGGTTAAAAAACGGGTCAGCATGGCACAGTGGGGTTAAAAAATGGTTGTCAGCATGGCACAGTGGGGTTAAAAAAGGGGGGGCGACATCACACTGGGGTTAAAAAAACGGGGGTGCATGGCACAGTGGGGTTAAAAAGGGGGGAGGCATGGCACAGTGGGATTGAAAAAGGGGAGCAGCATAGTATAGTGTGATGAAGGGGACTAAAGCAGCATGGAGGGCGCAGTGTGATCATAAGGCATGGCGATGATGAAGGGGCACATTATTGTAATATTGGAGCTGGAGGAAGGCCTAATTATTAATCGTGGATGGTATTGATTTAACGCCAGGGTTGTTTGGAATTATCTAAATGTAGCTATTTTTTTTCCAAATTGGGCCCCCAGCATTCCAGGATCCAGACAAGCCACAACTAAAGAAACATGCAGCCACAGGTGGTGAAAGTGAGAAGAACAGGTAGGAGAGAGCAGGACAGTATGTGAAATGTTGTGATTCTAGTAGGGACAATGTCAATTTTTGGTGAGTGTTGTGCCCAATGTAAGGTGCAGGCCAAGACTGAACTCTTTGTGTACACACTGCATTTTTTCTATTCTACACTGTGGTGCTAGATGTCCTGAAAGTCAGGAGTGCTTGGACATATGTGACGCTTGGGCGAATTGAGAGCCTAGTGATTTTGATGTGTTAGCCACGCCCCAATGTCACATTTGCCACGCCCCCAAATGCATGACCACACCTCCAAAAAATGTAGCGCCGCCGTAAGGCAGCGCAAATTTTTTAAGCATACTCCACTATAAGGGGGGCCCCATGAATTTGTTGTATCGGGGCCCTGAATTCCTCTTGGCAGCCCTGTTCATATAACATTATTTATAAGGATGGCAGAATAGGTGAAGGGTCCTTGTGGTTTTGATTCAAAGCAAGTGAAATGATGTACTGGTGTTTTTCTACATTCATGATGCTTATTTTTATCAATATATTTTCATGGCTTCACAATTGAATATGAAGGAAGTGGCAGTAAGCTCATTCCTAAGGTTTCTTGCTTTTTGATACTCAAGGAACCGAAATATAAGTATAACTTCCTGGGTTCTTTGTGATTTCCAAGCCAGTAAAAAGTATATATTATAATCTAATACAGCACACCCTAACAGTACACAAAGTACAAAAACCAGGTTTTTATACTTTTGTACTGATGTTCCTTATACAAAGTTATGTCCCATTCTGATGACAATTATGTGATATAAAACCCACACCTGTTTTGTCAATATACATCACAGAGCCCAATTTGATGAACATTATATAATTCAAGATAGCAATTTAGTAACCTGTATAAAATGCAGAGCCTCATCTAATGTTCAGTATGTACTGGAGACCAGTAACATGCAGGTCCCTATTTTGGTGACCAGTATACAATACAGAGCCTATTCCGTAGCACTTTACAATTGGGAACTAACACAGTAATAAAACAATACTGGGTAAAACAGACAGAGGTAAGAGGGCCCTGCTCACGAGCTTACAACCTGTTGGACAGTGGGAGTTTGATACATGAGGTTAATTGCTACATATTGCATATTGGTCCAACCAAATTGCAAAGTGCTATATGATCCGGTCACACAACAATGTTGGTCAGTGTTTCAGAGAGCTGTCTTGTGTGAACTGTGCAAAGGCTGAAAATGGTGTATTCAGGAGGTTGAACAAGACTAGAAGAAAGTCTTATTGTGCAAGGAAGAGCATTCCAAGAAGTGGGTGCAGCCTGACAAAAGACATATATCCATGAATGGGAGCAGGTGATATGTGGATGAGAGTGTTATATCTCATACTTGCCAACTCTCCCGGATTGTCCGGGAGACTCCCGCATTTTGCAAGAGTCTCCCGGACGAGTGTGGCAATCTCCCTGATAGGAAGGGGGAAAAATTTAGTTTAAACGCCGCGATTCACCCGGAATCGCAGCGTTTAGCCCCGCCCCCACTGTAAAATGACGCGATTTGCGTCATTCCGTCACGGGGGCGGGGCCAAAATGACGCGATTTCGCAGCCCCACCCCCTGCACGCCCACGTCCCAGCCGGCATCTCCCGGAAAAAGAAAAAAAAATGTTGGCAAGTATGTTATATCTGTACTATCGTTACCAAGGTTCAGCTTCTATAGCGCTTTCATCATCTATATAACAGTATAACCAGTACATGTCCGTCTGTCTATGAGAAATATAAAACATACAAAAAAATTCACATTTTCTAAAGGAGGGGGTCACTTATATCAGGGCTGTTTAGTAAAAGTTTGATTCAAATATTCAATACAATCATGCTTATGTGTATACAAGCCAAATTCACCCTCAGCCAGAGTCTCTTCTCCTTTAACCCTTCGTGCATCTGGAGGCATACTTTGTGCACCTTGCTTAGGTGACATGTAATTTAGGCAGAATTTAGGAGGGCAGATACTGCATGCAATGTATAGACACTTGAATCATGTGTCTATGTCAAGACTCCTGCTGCACAACCAGTAGCTTCTGTACAGTACAACTCAAAGGTTTTTCATAATCGGATATCCCCAGAGCAGGTGCTTTTAGTCAGACACTCTTTAATGTTAAAGAATGTTTGCTGTGACTCTCCAGTATGTGTGACAAGCTCAGGCCTTGAGGATGAGACTAACCCCTGCCATGGTAAAGCCCTCACACAGCCCTAAGAAGATACAAATCTGTTGCATTGTTCTGCGGCAGTTTTGTGTCTCTTATGGCCTGAATCCTGTCCGTTGTCAGGTGTCTCAGCCCCTAGGTGAGACAGTATCTCAAGTATTTTAACCCTTGTCTGGCATGGCTGTAATTTATTCTTTGCAACCTTGTGTCCTGTCTGAAATAAAGTAACAAGTGTTTTTAGTATGATGAAATACACAAATCAGAACACAGCAATACTACATTTACATACTACTTAGAACTACTTAGAACTGACCCATTGCTTTGGTTGGACAGATTAAAAACAGTCATATCAGGCTTGTACCAAAATACTGAGACTCTATGTATATTGTACCTCTTTATAAGAGAAAGGTACTGGACAGTAAAAATGTAAGAACGGAGGTTAAAACAGCAAGACATAATAAATAATTGATCCCCTAATATTCTGACTAATGTATGGATGACCATTTAATGACGTTATTTATGACTTACCGTCAACCAACTCCTCCATAGGTAATTCTGATTTAACCTAAAATATAATTCTTATTTTCCCTTAAATCCACAGGACCAATATTCATATAACTTCTGCTCAAATCTTCAAGAAAAACTACGCAAAAAAATATAGCTTCATTTAAAACGTGTTGTATTATTAACATTCTAATTGTAAAATTTAGGTATATATTATAAAATAGTATACAGTGTAACAATATTTTACACAATGTGTAGATTTTGGTGCAATACATTACATTCATTGCCTGTTATATAAATATACAAGTCATTGTGTGTATGTGTGAAGATACCGGGTTTATCTGGTCCAATGCTACCCACTTCACGCTGGCTGGCCACCCACGGGTGCCTTCCTATGCCAGGGAAGTCTACCCAGTACCTTCTAGGATTCGTATGGTCACTCAGGCAAATGCAGTTATAAAAATACAACAGTACATTTATTGTCATACAAACAACACTAGAATATTTTGTACACACAGTAAATAAATGGCAGGCAGATTTACCACATCATCTCTCCCTTAGCCCACTAGTTTAAGGAATTATAGTCACCTGGCTGTCCAGACTTCAAGACCCGTGGATCTCTCTCAGCTGCATATATAGACGATAGTTAGAGAACGACAACTCAAAACTCGGATCTTGCAGTCTTCATGAATGAAATCCCAGAATGAACACCCTTCCCCCCCTGGAGTTGTTCCTTATATCACAGGTCTAATTTCCACAGTCTTTCCCCTCCCTGGGCAAACCCCTGGGTCTATTCGACTTAACCATTGGTCAGTGCTGGGCTATGGGGGAGGGGGGGGGGGTTGGGCAGGGCAGTGAAGATGAGCTGTCCTTCCAGAGAACCTCCCCTGTTAGATGGCCTGTCTGGACTAGCCTGGTGAGAACAATGGACACTAATTAGTTTTCCAACTCCAGCACATGGCAACCTGATCCCTACCCACAATCCCCCTGGCTTCACTTTAAAGACAATGAATAGCAACCTTACTGCAAGTCATCAATATACATATTTACACTGAACTACAATGTCCCCTTAGCCACATGTTATTGGACAATGCAGTTGTAGTCTGGTGAGCTGGGGAACAAAAGCATGGGCTATAAAAAGTACTTGCTATAATCCACATTATGTGACAAATGAGAAACTGAATGGTCACACGGTTATCACACTCATTTCGTCACAGTATGTTTTGACTAACTATAGTCTCAAGTTCAGTGTGTGTGTCTGTGTGTAGGGGGAGGAGGGGGAGACCTGTGTGGGTGGGGGGAGGAGGGCAGGCAAGACTCCATCTCACATATATATGGTTACCATTTATTCTCCGATTATTTCATTTCGCTTCTCTCAGTCAAAGTCCAACAGCCATTATTCACTATCCACATTCCCTTCACATGGTAGCTTCTAGATCACCTCCATGTTGCCATATTAACAATATCAATTTATTCAGCAATATATATATATATATATATATATATATATATATATATATAAACACTATATAGCTATAAGATCACAACAATAAGAGAAACAAATAACAGAAATGTCCCATCATCACACTGTTGCCCCTTTCACTACATTGTTCCCCCTTCATCACATTGTTCCCCCTGCATCACAGTGTGCCCCTCATCACACTGCAATTCTGCATCACACTGTGCCCATCATAACTGTGCTCCTAATTGCACTGTGCCCTGCATCACACTATGCCCCCTCAATGCTGTGCCCCTCATTACACTGTGACCACCATTACACTTGCTCCCTCACTACACTGCCCACTCATTGCTATGCCCCTCATTAGACTGTCCCTCATCACACTGTCCCCATCATTACTGTGCCCCTCAATACACTGTCCCCCTCCATAAACACAATTGTTAACTTGCCTTCTTTCATCTTCTCAACTCCAGCCACTCTTGCAGCTCCTCACAGAAATGTGGTGCTACAGGGCTCCCGTAGTCTATGGGGAGGAGCCCTGTAGCACTGTCATTCCAGAAATGCAGTGCACGCAGCCTTTGCAGTCTGTGCATATACGGCCTCATTGCATATTGCTCACTGAAGCCACATCTCCCATTCATAGAATATTGTACTACAAGATCTAGTACAATATTCTATGAGTGCATGATGTGGCCGCAGTAAGTAGTATGCGATGAGGCACAGATTGCATAGGCTGCCTGCACCGTATTCCCATGGACCACCAGGCGGCCCAAAATACATTTTTAATGTCCGGTCTGAGGCATATACTCTCCTACCTCCTGGCCCAGCCCGCCCCTGATCCTTGCCAGTAAAATGTATGAAAAATTGAAATCTCAGTGATGCTGTGTCATCTGCTCTGTCAGTATACATCACAGAGCCCAATTTGATGACCATTGTACAATGGAAAACATGTCTGGTTTGCATGTATGGCTTAATGTGACTATATCTGTGGCCCCAAAAACATTTTCATGTTATTCATCTGCTTTATAATTTTTATGACACGTTATTACATTTTAATGGTAATTGTTTATTGTCATAAATAATAATGGATGTCCAGGAGACTCCCGAAATTCGGGTACGTCCCGGGAGAGCAGGCAAGTATCCCACATACGGCAACTTGCTGTCAAAATGATGCAATTCAAGGTGAATCGCATCATTTTGACGCGATTCACTGCGCCCCGGCCCTTCCCGCCCTCAAATCACTCCCCCCTGCCCGGGATCTCCCAGAATGAAGTTTTAGGTTGGCAAGTATGGATGCGCAGTGCCTTGGTTTTGTACCAGTGCACATTGGTGATCCACACACTCCCCCCACTTTTAGAAGATGCCTCTGCAAACTAGAAGTGGCGCCTGTGTGCAATGTGGCAAAAATATCTGAAATAATCAGAAAAAAATGCTGGAAAATCTAAAATACTGCTATATTTATCCTCATTTATGGCTTAAACAAATCATGAGAGAAAGTGGACAAAGTGTTTTTATTACTTTTATTATCATGCATGTGTGTGAAGTTCTTACTACATTGCTTGAAGTGAAGCTTAAAAGCACAAAATATGCCCCCTCAAAAGCACAGCGCAAGATCGTAAGACCGCCACCTTGAAGCTGGTGCAAAATTCAAGCCTTTTTGCAGAATGAAAATAGCCATGTATATCTCCGCACATGAAGGAATGCCCCTAAAATGCAGTCTCTACCACTCATCTCATTTCAGTAATCCCACCCAGCAAAATAAAAACCTCTTACTCTGCCCCACAAAGTAGGCACACCATTGTTTACTCTGTACTTATCAAGGAATGCCTTCACTCCACCCAACTACTCTCCTTGGCATGTGCAAAATTCTTGCCGCATAAACGTATGCGGTTTGGCAGAAATCTAAGTGAACATCTAAGTGAACATTTGTAAATTGAGTCACACAGCACCTCCAGAGGATTGTGCACTGCGCCTCGGCCCTTGTTCCATATTGTAAATTACTTTCACTCTGTGTGGAAATTAGCAGTGGGCTAGAAAGCTACTAGGGGGTCTGAACATCTAATAATTATATTCATTAATTTGTTTTAAAGTGGATTCTAAAAAGGAGTTTTGAATGACTTAGTGTTGCAGAGATAAGTATTTCCAAAGATGAGCGTAGATATATTAAGAAATGCAGACATATTTTTATTGTTCAGAAGTGGAGGTTTTTCTCATCCTCCAAATCACATTCCCTTACATTTCTCATAGAACAGCCTTCATCATCATCATCATCATCAACATTTATCTATATAGCGCCAACAAATTCCATAGCGTTGACATTTATTTGCACTTTTATTATTTACCATTTGTGCACCTGAACCCTTATGGTATAACTGCCATTGGGTTTGCTCATATCATTCAAATCCACCTCAGCTTCCACATTTTGTTTGCACCCTTTTAACTGATGTGCTACATAAGCAAGAGGGTATAAAGGTGTTTGAAGGGACTGCCATGTTAAGCATACAGAAAATTAGTAAAAATGAAAATCAGAAAAATGATCCTGCCTGCAACATAAATGGTTTATGAGAATTTATCAAGTGCTAACAGAGATGAATGCTCCTGCAGCTAAAATTCTGCTGGTTCAGCAAATGCCACTTTACCTTAATTCATTGGACTTAAAATTAGATCATTTAATGCTTAGGAGATGAAACACAATTAATTTAAGCTAAATCAATAGGCATCAGGCAGTATGCAAATATCTTTCAATAAAGATGGAAGAAAATATTTCCTTAAAAAAAATTATTGTTTAATTAAAACAATTTCCAGAGCATGTTAACAAGACACTAAGGTCAAAAATAAATAATGCAAGTACGTAACCAGCTCTCATTGAATCAGAAGGAGTGCTTTAAAAAGTCTCATAAAATCCTTATACCTCGTACCCTAGAGGAGGAATCTATCTATAGACCAAGTTCGCTTGTATCCAATAGTTCTGAGACAGCAGCAAATGTCTAAAAAATTACAGTATATTTTGAAGAGCTAAAGATCCCTGCAGTTATTTTTCATATAAAGTTTGTTATGTAGCTCACCATACCAGAATATTGCATTAAATATGAACTATGGATATTTAATACCAGCATATAGGAGAACAAATACAAGCTGAATTGGCCAGATCAATTGATGTAGTCCTCACTGACTTGTTTTGGCAGTCTTTATTAGAATTAATCCGCACACAAGTTTCCGCCAGCAGTTATTAGTGTGCTTAAACACGATATACAGTACAGTGATATAGACAACTGGCATTTTTAAATGTTGTCTTGCATCAAAGTAAATAAGGGAGGAAATGAAGGAACCATGGTTAAGAATTTTTTTTATTAGTTGTACATTTGTTTTCTATGCAATAGAACTAAAGTAAATAAAGTTATTTATTCCAATATGCTACCAAGTGAAAGCACTGGGCTTTATTTAGAGTTATCCAGCTGTAAGATACAATTCTGCCCCTTAGCAAATGTCACGAGATCGGACAATACAGCCGTAGCTGCAGGGGTATCCTGGGCCCTGTTTAGGATGTTACCAGGTCACATAGGCAAGGAAACAATTGGACGATACGACTGTATCTTTTTTACAACGAACATAATATATGATACAGTAACAATAAATACTAAAAAACACTTTCAATAGCAGCCAGCCAAGTCACCAGGGTTTGAAGGACCCTTACCCCACAGTATCAAACAGTTGCAGACTTGTAAATAATATCTGTCTTGAGGTCCTGGCCACTTGGTCTGTGTTAGACCAAATTGGTAGGACTCCTTTTCCATCGCTCCAGCAAGTCCACTCAGAGTTACAGGAATTAGGTTCACCAATGCAGTCAATAGAAGGTATAATTACAGTCTGGCAGAGGTCAGCACTTCAATGCTAGCATCCTAGTGTAGAACAAAAGGTCACAGGAATAGATTCCCTGTCTCAATCCCTCTATTCCACCCCCTTTCCCAAAGTGGGATATGTGAGCAGTCTGGGCCATTAGTCATTAAGCAGAGCAAAGCATAAAAAGGGAGTATCTTTGCACCTGGGCAAAACCATGTTGCATTGGAGGGGGATTTTTAGATGGGATAGGACATTTCCTAGATCACCTTTAAACTTCAGTGTAAAAATAAAGCTATCAGGTATGTATGTGGTACATGAAAAACCAGCCAGTATTTATCTCACGTGCAAAATAATAAACTGATTTGCACCCCTTGCATTGTAACATGGTTTGTCCCAGAGAACATTTACTCCTTTTTTTTTTTCCTTAATGACTCAGGCTCTCTATGTTTATTGTGCTCTCTGTAGTGGTCACTTCTATAAAAGGAGCTTATCCAGGGCAGTTCCCTCACAATCGTATACATCCCTGACTCTGACCTGCCTCATTGCCTCTTGTCCGGACACTTAATTTAAAAAGAGGGTGAGGTTAGAATAATGAAGATGAGCGCCCAGTTTTAACCCTTTGCATGCTTTTTCTGCCAAAGTGTGCTCCCAGCTGACTTCCTGCTCTGCTGTGAAGAGTGTGTGTGGGGGGAGATATGGTGCTGCAGTCCCCTTATCCGAGTCATAGAACCAGACCCCACCTGGAAACTCACCTGGTCACGTTTAAGAAACTAATATACACAATAAGGATACACAAAATAAATTATAAATAATTCCCCAAATTGCAGCAGGGACAAACATTAACCCACCAAATAAGTAATAACCTTCAGTTCAATTGCTCAAAGGGTATATAGTCCATGACTCACAGGGACCTGGGTGAGAGTGAGAGTGCCAGCGGGTTATAATCTTCAGTGACTAGAGCTGGGCACCCCATTTTCACCACATCCCCCCATTCTTAAAAGCGGGCCAGGTGTTTTTCACCTGGCAAGAGAGCCACCAGTTTTTCCAAGGCCCTTTCCTTTTTGTAATAGATGGAAGTTATACCCCTGCATTGCCAGGTTGTCCCAAGAAAAGCTCATACTTGCCTTTAGTTGGAGGGTAAAATCAACCCCCCCCAACCTTGTCTCATAAATATAACACCTCAGCCATATGTTGTCTGGTCTATAAACTAGTCCTTCCTGCTGTTCGTATCTCAAGGCCCCAGTGATGCAGACTAAATGCTCTTCCCAACGTTCACTAAAAATAGCAGCATCCTACAGTCCTGCCATCATTTGTAAGGTAGCTGGGGCACAGTTCTTCCCACATTTTAGGGTTTTAAATTAAATAAAACCAAAGGGGAGGATGAATGCAGAGCTCTCCTGTGCCTCTTTGGTAAGGGGTATTTGCCAATAACCCTTACTTAAATACAATGTGGACACATAATAGGTCCCTCCTAGCCTGTCTAACAGTTCATGTATTTGTGGAATGAGGTTGCCAATAGTTAATATCACACCATTCTTCTATAATGAACACAGGCCCAGAACATCTGGTCCTTCTTGGTGACTAGTATGACCCTAGGGCCAGCATCTTCTCTAATTCCTTTATCTGACTCAAGACCTTCAGGGATATCCTATGGGCCACCCCCAGGGTTACACTTGGTTTGGGCCCTCAACTCCTCCAGGAGCTCCCTCATCTGTTCCTGAGGTTTCAGAGCCAACTGTTTTCCCATCTGCACTGTCTCTACACCAATTTTCCTCTTGACGACCTCTAAAAGATCTAGTAGGGGATATGAATCAGACTCTTGCATATAGAACTCCTGATGCTTATCCCTTTATGCAAACAGGAAATGCAGCAGGGCCTGCTCCCAGTCTCTGTGTTCATATGCTCTCAAAAGGCATTTAAGGGTCCCATGGTTTGGGGGTGAAGGTTAAAGGCCTAACCCCCAAATCTTCACACAGGGTTTGCATCAATTACCCTAAAACTGGGAAGCCTGATCCATAAGGACCTCCCAAGGGTATTGCACTTGGCTGAATATATCCACCAATGCCTGGCCTGCTTGCTCAGTACCTATAGATGCCAGAGGTACGGACTCCAGGTATCGGGTGGCAAAATCCACCAGGGTGAGGATGAACCTCTTATCAGACCTACTGAGTCGCTTCAAGGAACCTGTTATATAAATAGCAATCATCTGAAAAGGCTCACCAATGATCAGCAGGTGTTGCAGTTTGGCCCTCCATATACTGACAGGTATCACATGCTCAGCATTTTTTACATAATTGGATACACCTGGTCTGAAGAAGATTCTTTTGTAGCGGGGCCAGGATCTTGTAGGTGTCAAAGTAACCCACAAAGGGAATGTAATGGGCTAGTGCAAGTAGCTGAACTCTGTAGGATCTGGATGCTACCAACTGTTTTGTGGCCAGCCAGGGCTCCATGGGAGACTGCATTGTGACAATCATGTACAGGAGCCCATTCTCCAAGACTTTCATGTCCACCGTCTGGTCCTTCCCTTATGCATTCACAGCACTCCTGATGAGTTAGAATGCTGTGTGAACTCATTCCTGTCCACTTCCAACAAGTCAAACCCAGTCTCTATGTCAGTGGTTTGCTGGTAATCACTGTTGATGGATCGGGATTGTTGGTTTTTCTCTCCCCCTGTGGCACAGAAGGTGCTAGAAGAGCAATGACATGCCTTAGTAGACGTGCTGACTGAACCCTGGGCTGTTTCTTAGACAAACTGCGGGTAAAATCTTGGCCAAAGTCTGTCACCAGTCCACTTCCTATGACATTTCCCAAAATCACTTCGTAGCCCAAACGTCCCATCATCACCCACACCTCCACAGGGCCAAAGTCCATTTTCCAGTTCAAATGAACCCAGGCCACCGGATTGTCCAGCAATAGTTCCCCTGCAGTGGGCAGTGCAATATTAGTGCAACATTTCTGTTTTCAGAATTCCTGCACCTCCTGGTCCCACAACCAACAGTCTAAAGGTGCCCATATATCTTGCTGGGCATGCATCTCCCTGATTACAACATCTACCTGATACACCACTTCCATCAGGTCTCCTGATGGAATGAGCACAGCTGGTGTAATTACAGTCTAGCAGAAGTCAGCATTTCATGCATCTTAGTGTAGAAAAATAGTTCCCAGGAACAGATTCCTTGCTTCAAGTCCTTTGCTTTCCCCGCTTCCCCAAGCCTGGCTATGGGTGATCTCTGTGTCTGTTGTACTTTCTGTTTTGAATCCTGCTCCAATTGCCTAACTTGGGATACTCTGAATGTAAACTTATAAGACCAGGATTTAGATTCACTGTCTTGTACTGTAGCTTTACATCTCTTCACTTTGTTATACTATGCTTTTCTTGTATTGCCGTTTAAATATACAGGTATTTTAATCTAGTGGAACATGATTCCATCTTCTCAATATTTTGATTTGTATTTGTACAAATATTGTGTGTACAATACACACCCATTTTATGAATTTGGTAGGTCTATGTGCAAGAGTAGTGCTTGCCTCCCCCTTCCCCTAATATGTGGCAAGTGAATAATAGTGAGGAGGGCAAAGAGGGAAGGGCATATATGAATATGCCATGCCCACTCTCCCTTCGTCACGTATGCTCCCTGACCATTCTCCAATTGTGATGTGTTCCTCAAGGCCCACCTCCATGGTTTCCTACCTGATACGGTGTCCACTGGAAATGGACTATTGTCTTCATCAGCAGCTTCCACCACTGCTGCACCATATGGGATGAAACTTTGTGCAGATTGCTGGTGAAATCCACTGTATAGACTTCCCATATTGAGTAGCAGCCTGAGCTGTGTAGTGCAGTTCAGTATAACACACTGACCCATCCTCCACAAACACTGCAGCTGGGTAAGAGCTGCTGGCAAGGGGGCTTAGGGAAGCACATTATCACGGAGCCTGAGTTTGGAGTAGACCTCGAAGTCCCGCTCTAAATAGACTTACCCCCAGAGAGGTGCGGAGTCTAACGGTAGAGAGATATTCACAAAGGATCCCCGCAAGGGAATATGGGCTTAGCTGCTCTCTAGCCGCAGGTTGCGATCCTTTAAGGGGGATTAGAGCATGAGATGGAGCAGGACTGCTGAACAATAATGCAGTGGTGCAAGTGAATCATCATCATCATCATCATCATTTATTTATATAGCGCCAACATATTCCGTAGCGCTTTACAATTGGGGACAAACATAATAAACTAATAAACAAACTGGGTAAAACAGACAAAGAGGTGAGAAGGCCCTGCTCGCAAACTTATAATCTATGGGACAATGGGAGATTGACACATGAGGTTAAGTCTACATATTGCATTTTGGCCCAGCCAGACTGCAAAGGTAAAATTGACTCATAAGCTAAATGATCCCATCACACAACAATGTTGGTCAGGGGGTAGTTGTCTTGTGTGAAATTGTGTAACAGACTAAAGGTAGTGAGGTTAAGAGGGTGGTTGAGGAATATTATAAGCTTGTCTGAAGAGGTAGGTTTTCAGAGAACGCTTTAAAGTTTGTAGACCGGAGGAGAGTCTTACTGTGCGAGGGAGAGAATTCCATAGAGTGGTTGCAGCCCGAAAAAAGTCCTGTAACCGGGAATGGGAGTATGTAATGAGGGTGGATGGCAGTGAATCGAAGTGCTGAGGTCTTTAGAATGCAAATATCTGAGAACAGGACTGATTATGAGGCACGAGGTTCCTGCAACAATACCGCAGGTCTTGATCGTGGAACAGGTAACACAGGATGCCAACTGAGAGGTAATGAACTGCAGAAAACTGATGCACTGAGATCCCTGGAAAGCGAATAGCTTGAGAATGGGGCAGATGATGAGGCACGAGGTAACACAGGATACCGATGTGCAGATGGGAGCCAGAGACAACTGTGTCCTAACAGGTAAAGAGACCTGAAGATCTGGCACCTTAGTAGAGAAGCAGGTGCTTTAAATAGACAGAGCTGACAGGCAATTAGCCAATCAAGAGAATGCAGGAAGTTTTGAAAAGACCAGGTGTGCACATGCTCAGTTCAGACCAGCAAGTCAATGCAGGGAGTGCGAACCAAGGGAAACAGGTAAGAACAGTGACCAGAATGAAAGGTAGCTGGTGCAATGTGTGACACACATGAAGTGGTTCATACCTCTCAACTGTCCCTGCAGTCAAGAGAAATTCTTGGCGATGTTGAATAGTTCCAAAATATTGGGAATGCCCCACTAGAACAGGACAGGTGGCAAAATGAGCTGTCCAATCTACCTCTTCTTACAAACTTCATAACCTACTGCTGATGGTGTCTTAAGCTCTGTTGCTTCTTGTCAAGACTCGGGAATGTTGAGGCCTTGTTTGAAAAAGGGATAGGTAATATTTTTCTCCTGGAAATCCAATCAACAAGTGAACAATCTAAGCTTCCCTATCCCAATCAGCCTTGACATTAACTCAATAGGAACCACATTTAATAAATAGGTTTCTCTTGACCCCACCAGCACTGTCATTAATTAAATTACACATACATTGAATAAATATACCACCTTCCCCCTAACTAGTCTATCATTAAATCATTAGTTCCCACATTTAATAAGAGACCCCACACTGCATTATTAGCTCATATAATATGTCTACTAATAGCTTCATCTACCCCACATTAAATAAATGGTCCCCACCTTCTGATACGTAGCCCCCACCAGCAGCCACATTACCAAACACTAGCCCCCCCCTTGTCTTATGGCCCTGTGTGCACTGTGCTCCCTGCATAAATGGTGGATGCATTTCTGTGGAAAAGTATGCCCCCACATTTGGGAATTGAACTCCCTATGGTGAATTGCTCATCACCATACTTGTGTAATGTGTTTTATATATATATATATATATATATATATATATATATATATATATATATGTGTGTGTGTATATATATATATATATATATATATATATGATACAGGAACAGGGGTTAATTAACCACGGTCTAATGACCAGAACAGGACCCATCCACCAGGGATAGGTATAGATGGGGTTAAGAATCCTGCTGTTACCTTAAGAAAAGATTTTGCTCACAGGTGCAATGGATGTGATTGTTGTGGTGTGTTTGCTGTGAATAAAAGATTATGGGATCTGGTGGGGCTGGTGTCTGA
Source organism: Mixophyes fleayi (assembly GCF_038048845.1). Classification (NCBI taxonomy): domain Eukaryota; kingdom Metazoa; phylum Chordata; class Amphibia; order Anura; family Limnodynastidae; genus Mixophyes; species Mixophyes fleayi. Next base: position 292,343,068 of record NC_134405.1, on the reverse strand, counting down.
TGCTGAAAAGCAGTCGGACGATAGCTAGGGGTGGTGGGCTTAGCTAGTGTCAGAAAGCCGTGGAACAATTGATGATTTTGCTACAGAGCTGTTGTGATGAAATAAAATAGGAACTTGTTTAGAAGATAGGAGTAATCAAGAGAGGCTAACTCCTAATATATATATATATATATATATATATATATATATATATATATATATATATATATTTGTAATCACTGAAACTGAATCTTTATTTCTACAGGTGAATGTAAGCTGAATGTTCAGCATGGAGAGATTTCTACATGGCTGCATTTCACATGCTTCCACATGCTTCAAAATAGCTCCACATGCCCTAAGACTCCCACATGTACTCCAAATTTTTTCCACATGCCTTTACATGCCCCTCAGACTTCCCCACATGCCTCTCAGACTGCCCCACATGCCCCTCAAGCCTCCCCACAGGCCCTTTATATGCCATCAGACCTTCCCATCTGCAATAAGGCCTCCCTACATACAATTAGACCTCTCCACATGCTCTTTACATGCCCATCAGACCAACTCACATGTCCCTGAGGAATCTTAAATTATTGAACTACCCTGACAATTGGCAACACATGCTATTACACAATTCCTGAGAATAGGTTCACACATTAATAATGTTCTTCTGCATCACTTCCTGGAGTGGAGGAGTCTGTCTCCCACAGCATTCTACAGAACAGTAAGCAAATTCCCAGGAAAAATCATTATAAACTCACACTGTTTCTGGAAATTTTTGATAGTTGGCGCTGTGGTTGTGGTGTGTAGTTAACTTGTTAAAAGTATTATTTCATTTTAATCCACTAAAGCTAATGTGATTTCATACAAAGGCAGTATAGCCTGCCTTTTTTTTATATACACCTTATTAGCAGTGTACCAGTTGTAGCAGAAGATCCTGACCTAGCTTCAAATTCCCTCAAGGCTTTGTTGCTCATACAGTTCATTCTATTTTATAAGTATAGTTCTGAAATTCTGATCAGTGAGTTGCTGTAAGCTGACATAATGTTTATTTTAACAATACCCTGAAGTCGCGGCTCACTTCTCTGTATCTGTGATTTAATTTGCTATGCAGGTTATCTTGACATGGTGAGGTGAATTGAGAAAAGTATTTGTATATCTTTAAAGGGAAATTACACTAAAACAATATTTATTTCAATAATAATGGGAAATAGTTATAAAAACTGGGGAATAATGTTTCTAGTAAATAAAACTAAAGATTTTTTTTCCAACATACATGTTCCATATATCTCATGTAAATGACATATATAGAGTATGTCTAAAAGGTGCATTATTTGCAAGCTATTGCTTTGTAAATACAGCCAAGTATTCCACAACCATACAAGTATTGTTCATTGAGTTATTTTTTACTAATTGTGCCGCCTCATACATATAATATTTGTTTGTCCCCTCCATTAAACCTAAATTAGGAGATAAACAGGGTTTACCTAAGTTTAGTATTTCTCAGCTTATTTATTATTGAGTACCCACTGATGAACATAAATGTTTACCAAGTATAAATAAAGTTTGTACAATTACTAAGTGCTCCCCATAGTGTTGCCAGTATTACAGGGATGCTTTGAGGTGGTACATTTAAGCACATCAGACATGATTTTGTTTTGGTGGACCTTCGAGTCCGATAAAGAAGCGAGAGGACAACAGTCTTATGGTTTTCCTGTTACAGTGGACACCGACCCAGACTGTGCAGCACTGGGGCTGGTTGAGGATTTGGGAGGAGGGCATGCTGCCTGTCTATTATTTATTTGGATTATTTGACATGCTAGATGGGAACATTATATTTGGCAGAAATGGAAAAATTAGTTTTTGTGTTATACAAAAGCAATTGAAATGAACGTCAAGGGGTGAAGATGGCGCAATAGCGTGGCGTTCCCAATCTAACTGGTGACTTACAGCTGTTTTACCTCTTGCAAATCTGCCTGATTTTTCCACAAACATTTTTTAGATCTGGTGTTGGTCATTACTTTCAATGGGATATACATCAACATGGTGTGCTTTTTTATGGAAAAGAACACTTATACCCCATTCACACTACCTAAAAAACCTGGGTCAAGGCTCAGTGTGAAAGGGGGTCAGTGCAAAATTCTGGGTCTGATGACCCGGGATTTAGACCCGGGACTTTTGGAGGTTTATTCCTGTGTCAGTCCCTGGTTGCCTGCAGTGTGAACGGTGTGACCCGGGTTTTTCAACCTGGGTCGCACATTAAGAAGCTGATTGGGGGATTAGGGACGCTGGAGGATGACGTAATTTCAATGCAGCAGAGAAGTGAGAAAGGATCAACAATGACACACTGGCTAGATGAGGAGGTGCAAGAGCTGTTGGCCGTTAGAGGAGAGGAGGAGATAAAGAAACAGATCACAGGCACTGTTAAGGATGCAGCAGTGCTTGCAACAGGTGATAAATTGAAGTCACTTCTCAAACAAGAGTCCAAAGTGCATGACCACAACCGGAGAAAGAGTGGTGCTGGCCGCATGTATTGGCAATTTTATTATCAATGTAACGTAATGTTCGGCAACTCTGCGCTGGCAAATCCCATTGCATTGCCATCCTCAAGCTGCCGTGCTGCTCAAAGTCCTACAGCTGAAAGCAGTTAGTCCAGTCACTGATGATTAGCGATGGTTCCTGGAAGAACATGCTGATTTGGAGTGTTCAAATCTGACAGAAGAAACCATTAATATGTCTGCAGAGGAATTGGCAGACATATTAATGTCAGGCTCACAACCTTTTCCAGCGGCACAACATTCACCAGACACCCAAGCGTTGCAAGAGACCCAACCATTGGCAGTGGCACAACTTTCGATATCGTCGCAGAAACCAACATTACGTTCAAACAGTAAGTTTATTAATGATAACATTTGTAAAGTAAATGAAATAAATATATGAAAGTTTAGCATGACTAAACTAAAAACTAAACAAAACTCCAAAACTAAACGTAAAAATATATTAAAAGATGAACACGTTTTCTTACAGCATTAAGCTACTGTATAGGAAGGAGGAGGCCTCAAGCTCATATCAGCTTACAGCACTGCTATTTAATTGTGCAGCAATATTCATTCATCCTCGGTGTCCCTAATGTATTTCCTTTCTTTTTCCCATTTGTAGTTTACAATGTTCCTAATAGGAAGAAGACGCTGAATAAGATGGAACAAGCAACAAAAGTCATGAGCACAGTAATGGCAGAACAGCTCAAGGAAATGGATCTGACTATGACGGCCAAATAAGACGCACTTCTCCAACGCTTCATGGACAATGAGCGCGAGTTGCAGGACTCTTTCATAATGCAAATAATGGGTATGAAGAAGCGGATTCTGAGAGAGAACTGTGAATTCATGACGGCTTACCTAAATGCCAAGAATTTAAGGACATGCACAAGCTCAACCACAACCTCCATACCACATTGAGGGCCCTTACCTCTTATGTAACAGAGGGCAATAAATATTTCCCCCCAACCCAGGTACACCACTAAACACCCCACATCATCCTCCACAAATGGTTCCCCATAACCCTGAGTACCCGGCTACTCCCCATAACCCTGAGTATCCGACTACTCCTCCTACCCCTGAGTACCTGGCTACTCCACAAAACCCCCATTACCCACATTACCGTCAGTTATAGGTAATGAAAGTGTGTACAGTGCAGTTGTAATATTTGGCTGTTTTTAAGGCAACAATATTTAAACTGTTTTGTATATGTAAAATGTTTATAATGTAAGCACTTTTTATTTTGCACTACTGTACTTGCACATGTGTGTCCAAACTGTATATTTTTATATGTTTTTTTACTACAATAGTATTGTGACCTTTTGGAACGCACTTTTTGATTTATATTTGATATATATTTATATTGGATTTATATTGGTACATATGACGTAATATGTACCCTTTCAAAAGTATTTTTTACACTTTGAATAAAAATATTTTGTTCAGGTAACCCTTCGTCCGCTCTACTCGATTATTGATGACAGATTGGCATTGATGGTGGTACTTATGAGTTCTGCAGCACATATAGTTCAGACTCCTGTACGTTCCACTTTGGTTGAAACTGCTCTTTCTGTATTTCACAAATATTGTGTAAAATACAGCAAGCAGCAACTACATGGGGCACAAATTTGATATCAATGTCATTGCTCTTCAATAAACACCACCAACATCCTTTCAATCATCCAAAGGCATTTTCTACCACCATCTGAGGAGAGCTAAGGGTATGGGTGAATCAAATTTGTTGCGCAGAAAGTTGATTTTGCTTTGTGAAGCCCTTCATCAAACATAGCCGTAAAGGGGTAAGCTGCATCCATGATGTGTCCTGGGATCTCCACCCCATTCATGGTCTTTGATTTCTGCCTCACCATTTTTCAGCCAATCAAAGCTCCACTTGTGATGACGGACACTTTATTTCCAGGGCAGACCTGTGTTCAGTATGAACGGGGTTGACCAGAGGAATTTCTGGGTCCAAGGTGCAGTGTGAATGGGGTGTCTGAGCTAGAAAGCTCTGTGACTCCACAAAAACCCAGCTTAAAAAAACCTGGGATATTGCAGGGGCGGCAATGTGAAAGTGGTATTATATGAATGCAAATACCATCATAATAAAATATTAAAATGTACAAATGTGATTCAGTGTTTCCATACTTAATGACTTATTTAAAAGATAAATTAGGAGGAAAAGGTGTTGTTTTTAAAACTTTTGGTGGCACCTGCATTCCTATGAAACCACAATCCTGCGTTACCAAAGGGTACAGTGGGACATGCACATGTATATGCATTCAGTGGCCAAATAAGCACATTGTGCAAAAATATGTCTCCATATTTCTTCCAATGTATAAATGACCCTAGAGGCCTCTATTCTTGTAAGTATGTTATATTCTTGCTTAGAAATTTCCAAGTATGTGAAATATTAACTTAGATGTGCAACCTTTCAAATTAACAGCTTCTCAGAAAAAGGTTCTTTATGAATGTTAGAGTTGTGGATTAAGTTGCTTGGCAACCCTTGAGCACTATTAGGAAAACAGGTGTTTTGAAATAAAAATAAGATCACATTTGTTTATGTGTGTATTTTTACTTTACACTGAGTATATGCAGAACAGTTAATGTGGCAGTGAAGGAAATGAAGCAGTATTCACATAACCTCATCTGCAAAACAGAACGGATGAAGCCTGGACCAAAATGTAAGAAATGTACAGTATGTGATCAATGTATATGTTTAATGTTATGTAGTTCTTTACTTATTTACAGAATTACAGTACAGGTAGCGGGTGGGGTACGGAATAATGATGCTGATTATTCCGACAAGACTTACCCCGACGGCAATGTAAGTATGCAGGCATGGACAATTTACTTTACAAAGCGTTGTACATTTTCCATGCCCGCATACTTGCATTGCCTCTTTAACAGCACAAATAACAGCGTTGCGGTTGCCAGTGACGTCATCAAGTTGTTCCGGCATCTTCATTCATTGCGATTGCTTCCAGTCGGTTGGCACATCAGTCCTGGAGCCTGGTCGGTAAGGAGCCCTTCGGTGTCAAGACGTTGTCTTGTTGGGGTAGTCAGCATCGATATGCTGACTACCACCGCAGGGAGCAATATAACAAATAGATGAAACAGCCTTGGAGAGAAAGTTGCTGAAAACAAATAGAAACAATAGGGCACCACATAGGGCTTATATGAACTTGGGCCATAGAAATGTAGGTGCATAACAAGGACCATGGGCTTGTTTAACAGTTTCACTTAGTAAGTGTTGCTTGAGAAAGGTTTTGAGTATGTCAAGGAAGGTCTAGAATCCCTGCTGTTGTTCCAGTGTTCCTTGTGCCATACCAAGTTCTGGGACTATCTGAGTACTTGAGGGAAAAGTTGAGAGTAAAGTAGTCTGCTATAGCAACAAGAGTGGGCTGTGATTGGTTACTCTCTTCTCCAGTAATGGTTTTGGGTGCTTCCGGATCTATCCTGCTGTTAGCTTTTTTGTCATCTTTTATTGTGCATGAGTCCTATTTATGTGTACATTTTGACGGGTTGGGTACGGTAGTGCAGCTACCACAAACCCGACACCACTTACCCCGATGTGAATTACCCGAACTTCTGAACCCAGACAGAGCGCTAAATCCGACTGTTGAAAAAGCTGAACTTTCTCCAATGTTTAGTAACATTTCTACATTGTACAGGTGGCGCCTCCTGTCATTACCCTTTTATTACCAGAATTACTACAGTCGCACTTAAAAGTGATGTCATCTAGGTGTCCTGGCATCTGCATTCGTCGCATTCGAGAAAGTTCAGTTTTTCAACAGTTTGATTTAGCGCTCTGTCTGGGTTCAGAAGTTTGGGTAATTCATGTCGGGGTAAGTGGTGTCGGGTTTGTGGTAGTTGCTGCAATGACTACCACAGATTTTGACTCCTTGTGATAGCCTATCATTACTGATATCTTAGCCCACTCTAAACCTTGATCATGACTTGTTTGACTTTTTTCTCCTTTCATTTGTTTCTATCAGATTTATGATGTCTATTAGTTATAACATTTTGCTGGATACATTCCCAACCTACCCATCCTATCTGATTATACTATTTCCTGCATTGGCATTCTATTCCATTGTTGTTAATCAGCAAACCCCTGCTGATCATTGCATAAGGAACCAGCCCATACACTGAATGAATAAGGATATTGGGAGTAGTAGTAATTCACCGAATTACCAGTCTATAAAAGGCATACAAAGGGATGTTTCTCTAGTAGTCCTGTTCTAAATGTATTACCCATTAATGTGAATCCCAGTTTTATTCTTTCACTGCCTGAAATTTATCAAGCATCAACCTCCAGATTTGTATACTTAGACCAGTTTCCCAAAGTTCTTTCAAAGTGTACAGGACTAAATTCAGGTTTCATGCATTAGGTTATTACTTAATGATCCTCTGGGATGTATAAAATTTGGAGGTGTATATATGCTCACAACCCCATACCATATTTTTCTTTTGTCTGCAACTGCATCCACTGCAAACATGCCTGAGTCTGATTGCATTCAGCACACTGAGTTCCCTGATTCTGCTCATACTCCTTTTTTTTTGCCATGCATGTAGCCCTCTTCCATCCATTCCTGAATATAAGGATGACTGAAATCTGTTCCAAATGTGGAAGGTGTTATCTCGCCTTCACATTCAATTTTTACTGATTATGAGCAAAATCCATGGTCAACTTTCACTAAATATATCACGCTGCGATTTGGGATTTTCAGCGATTTTCGCGGGCGAGTTTAAACTCCCCGATTTATTAAAGTGCAAGTTGTTTTTATTTCAAAATCGCCAATTACAAAGTCGCTACAAATCGCAGTCCTGACGTTTCGTCACTCTACTAACACAAATCGCCAAATGTATGAAGCTACGATTTAGCAAACTTGTCTGAGTTTGAATTGAAAATTGACAGAATCAAAACGCTGCTTTCTATAGGCGAGATAGGCAAACATATCACTGTTACACGGCTGGTCAATGTTCATATAACAGGAGGCAGGTTGGAAGTTTAAGTAAAGGATTATTTATGTTTTAGAAGGGCAAAAAGAATTTAAAATGATCTTATTGGGGATAAATTATTTTATGAATAAATTAGTTTTGCAAATTTCTGTAATAAACATATGTATTTTTTTATTTATTATATTGGATTACTATCTATTTACCAGTGGGACAATAATTTTTTTCTCATGACGTGGCAACACTTAATATTTCCAGATGGGGACACCATTTAAACTACATACTTGTGACAATACAATGCGCTGTTTTGTATAGGCATGATTAGCAAACACATCAGCCATTGGTCTGTGCAGGCTAATGAGGACTATAAAAAGGGACCCAAATTGCCATTAATCTGAGGGTGGTTGAAAATATAGTTAATCATCTTTTTGAGTTAGCAAAGAGAGGGAGAGAGAAACATGCCCAGCACCAGGCTCCTCTTAAGCTGCGCAGGCCATGTGGTTTGTTTTGGGTGTTTGGTGTTTTTATATGGTGCTGCAATCATCTACATATATTTATGTTTCATTGTAAGTGATTCAGGATATGGGTGTCAATCCTGGATTATACCACCTCTGTCATAGAGGGGTGATAGCACTTACCTTTGGGATTTTGAAGTCCACATTCAGGTGCCTTGATACATCTGAGGGTGTGCTTCTCTATGCACCAGGTAAGGTGGCTGATATGGTGTTGTGCTGTCTGCTACATAGTTAGCCCTTAAACCGAAGTGTACTCCTAACACCAGCAGTAGACAGTGACAAAGCAGGTGAGCTCATTCCAACAGCTGATGTGCATAATACACAGAGGGGGAGACAGGATCATCCAGACTTATTTTTCAGGTGAATGGTTTAAGTAAGTGTGATTGTTTTGCAATTATCAGTAACTGTTTTTATTCCTTGTTTAGACCACTGTGCATAAAGACATTATTTATTTTCAAACTAAATGTAAAACAACATAAAGAACACAATCTGCATAATGTCACTTGTCTGTTTTGCAGAAAGGAATAAAGGCAGTTAGCCATAAAAGCGTAAGAAAAAACATTAAATACTTTATTTTTTTTGGCAGCGGGCTTAGGAGACTTGGACTGGCTGGTGGATGCCGTCTACCACTCCTGATCCTCCCATGGCTACGCAATGCAATGAGGTGGTTGAGGTAGTACTCTGGCTGCTACCAGCTGACAATGGAGGCACTGGTAGCTGTGCCATTATTCGCCCACAAATAGCCACTAAATTGGAGTCCTGGTGGAAGGCAACCAAGTTAGCCTGCACCTCATTAAATTGCTGTACAGCTTGTGCCAAATTAGGGAGAGATGACTGTTGTCCTTGACTTGGTGGGAGATTTGAAGGAGAGGCTGGTGGTGCAGACTCAGCATGCTGCGGCACTTCAGTGACGTCTAGCACAGTTTCCAGGGTGAAACTTCAATGTCTGGTGCCTCAATATCTTCTGTCTTCCCAGTTGTGCCACTTGATTCATGGGCTTATGATGTTTCGTTAAAAAAAATAAAAAGACTAATCATTAACAGGAGAAATGCATTTACCAGATTTTACATAAACCTGAAAATAAAAAAATCAGTGGTTACACATCATACAATGACAACATAGTTGTAATTACCTTCCAATGAGTCATCATCCCCCACCCTGATGACTGATGCTGGTGGCTGTGTTTGAGAGGTCGCTATGAGTTAGAAAATTAGACATGTCTCAAATTATTATGTTTGGATGGCTTATATATAAAAAACGAAAAAAAAAAACCCCTGTGAAATGTTATTAGTACATTAGATAACCAATTTCAGACAAAGACTTTTAATGTACAGAAAAATCTTACATATACAGAATGCTGCATTATTGTTTGACCATAAAGGAATTAATTTTTTTTTTTTATATATTACTCACCAGCCTTAGGTTGTAACAAAGGTCTGTCTGTGTCCCGCACATTAGTTCCCTCGAGGAGCTTAATTGGGATGAGCTGCTTGAACTCCTCCTCATCACCAGAGCGGGCCCACCACCAGTCCCTGCAGCTGCTCTTCTCTCCTCTCCTCTGCCATCTTTTCTTTCACTTTGCACTTGATGTTAGAGATGCGTTTGCCGCAGTTTTCAATTGAATGCTAAATGGGGCCCACCACATTCACTGCATCACACAATTGTGACCAAAGCTGCTTCTTGCGTGCAAACGTGGTCTTGGCAGCTAGACTCCCCAAAATCCGCTCATACACGTGCACTAAATTGTGTATGAGCACACAATTTTCCCCAAAACTAAAGGGCACATTGCACCCGGACTTTATTTTCCCAACAGAAGGGCCTGCATCTTCCTCCTCCTCACCTCCTAGCTCCTTTTTCCTGTCCTCCCCTCTGTCCCTAGCCTCCTCACCTCTCCTGCCTCTAACCATGCTAAAAAAGAACACACAAGGAAAAGACAAAACAACAAACAAATAGACTCACAAACCAAGCACTGGGGAAATACAGAAAACACCACTAAACAACACTCACCAGAAAACAAATATTACTACACACACAGACAATAAGACAAACGAGGGCAGCTAAATGAAATAAGACATAAAAAAAACAAAAAGACTCACTTCCAAACTGCTTAACACAAATTCAGCTCTCTCCTGCACTGTTACCTGCTTCCTTTTATGCTCCTGAGACCCTATAAACTCATTAAGGAATTAACTTGCTTTTTATCATGTTGGTGAGGTCAAAATTGCAATAGTTTTGGATGTAAAACTTCCAACCAATCAGAAATGAGTATTGGTTTGAAAATGTATGATTTTACAGATAAACATGGGCGATTTAAAATCACCACAAATTGCTAGAGATTGACAGCGATTACTTATTTGAAACTTCAAATCACTAGTTAATGCATATGGTGAATTGGTGGCTCAAATGGCCGGCGATCACTCACGATTGGCAGCGATTTTAAATTGCTGAACAAATCGCAGATTGATACATTTATTCCCCAGGAGTCTCTTAGACCAGTGTTTCCCAAACCCAGTCCTCAAGTGCCTCTAACAGTCCACATGTGGATCTTTCAAAATGTGTCAATCAGTAATGAATACACCGGTGCTTCAGCGATATGCAAAACATGCACTGTTAGGGGTACCTGAAGACTGAGTTTGGGAAACACTAGTCTAGTGCATTGATAGGCAACCTGATCCACTTCATGGGCCTAATTCATTAAGGAGTTTAAATACAATATTTTAAACATCATAATAACAGATATACAATACAATGAGCATTCTAGTGTCCCATATAATATACAAAGAGCATTCAAGTTATAGATATACAATTCATAGTGCATTTTAGTAACACCTATAAAATACAATTGCACACCAGACAATACAGAGAGCATCCCAGTGACCAAAATACAAAATATAGGCCATCGTTGTGATTGATATACAATACAGAGGGCATCCTAGTGAACACCATATGATAGAGATATCATCCTAATGACCTCCATACAATACAGATTGCATCATAGTGACCATCATACATTGCAGAGAGCATCTTAGTGACCGCCATACAATGCAGAGAACTTACTCATAACTGCCATACACTACAATGAGCATGGTAGTAATTATGCCCCTCAAATTCCCCCTCATCACATTATGCTCTCCAACCCTCCATTTGTCAAGCATAATCCCTTCCCCCTTACCACAGATTGCATCCCCCCTCCACCATCTCTTACCTGGGGTCATACTGCCCACACTGCAGCTCATGCATGTGCAGGGAAGAATACTTTTCCTACACTGGTGATTTCCACTGATGACGTGAATGGCACTCTACCATTTGATTTTATAATTTAAATTCCTATTTTCTTATTGTAGAAATTAATTCCCCCTTTTCTTATTATGGGCCTGATTCATTTTTGGAAATCCGCCCATTTGCTTAGCATATCTTGCATGAAATAGCTCTGCACATGTTCAGATACGGGCTTAACGTTAATGAACACAATTGCATGTAATACATGCCCGAACGCAAATGACACTTATGACAGCCTACGACTTGAAAGGCGTGGGAGGGGTGGCCTAACATAGGCATGGTAAAGTAAGATGCAGATGTAGCCTATTCAAGTTCTGGGTTCCTCATAAGTGCTAGGTTTTAGCAGTATTATTTGCACCAGCTACAGCACAGGTGTAAGTGCCGCCTGAAAGTGATGATTGACATGGCATAGTCTTTGATTTAAAAACTACATGTAAGCATGCCACTAGCTACCACAGAACATGTGTATGCAAGGAAGATAGACTATTAAAACACATTGTATGTACAGTACACATTGAAAGCATCTTGGTTTAAGTATTTATGTATAATAATAATAATAATAATAATAATAATAATTTAATGATTATACTTTTAATAGTTATTAATTTATTCTAAAATCAAATATTTTGGCATGCGTTCTGATGTAACCTTATATTGCACATATAGTCGGAACTATGCTCAAGTTCCGTGCTCTTCTTTAAAGCGCAACTTACGTGCAAGTTGTGTGCAGAAATAAATCAGGACCTATAAATTAAAAAAAATATATTTTTTACTTTTGGAATCAGCTAGCTTCAGGTTCTCCATTCTTCTACACCCCTGCCTCAAAGGGCACCCCACAAACATTATCTTCATTACCTGTTTCTTTTGCACAAGTGCTCACAGCACATCAGAATCATTGCAATAGTGAGACAATGATGGTCAACCTATTTGTTGCTGCATTGGCTTCAATAAATGGAACCACAGAAACTTCAATCAATCAGATAAAAAGTGATTCATTTAATCAAATGTATTTCCAAGCAGTAAGAAGAGACCCTTTGAAAAGAGGACGGTAGCAAATATATTCATTTTATTTACTTTTTATTCTTTTTAATGCTGCGTCTCCCTTCCCCAGCTCTTATTATAGGGGGGGAATTCAACTGACCGCGATACTGTCGAAGCAATGCAGCCTGCGCACTACTACTGTTACTACGGTAATAGTGCGTATTATTACCGTTAGTACGGTAACCTTTAACTCTGCCCGCTGCTCAGGGAGCCACCAGCAGAAATTGTGGTTAAAATTGTGGAATTAACAGTAATAGTGCGCAGGCCGCATTACTTTCAGCAGTAACGCAGCCAATAGAATTCCCCCCATAATGTCCTATATACTATCCTATTAATTACATAATTCTATCACCAGGACAATAATCCCCATCCCATCTTAGTACTTTACCTATACCCTCCCTATACTCTACTCCTTTTTCTCAATACTCCGCTTTTTATGCACTTTAGCCTCTTCCTCCACAATATACTCTTCTTTCATTCATCTAAACCTATTATAATCATCATCACCATTTATTTATATAGCGCCACTGATTCCGCCGCACTGTACAGAGAACTCATTCACATCAGTCCCTGCCCCATTGGAGCTTTCAGTCTAAATTCCCTAACATACACACACACACACACACACACACACACACACACATACACACACACACACACACACACACACACACACAGAGAGAGAGAGACTAGGGTAAATTTTTGATAGCAACCAATTAACCTACCAGTATGTTTTTGGAGTGTGGGAGGAAACCGGAGCACCCGGAGGAAACCCACGCAAACACAGGGAGAACATACAAACTCCATTACTACTGCATACCTTTTCCTGCGCTGCTGTATGCACCATTCTCACCTATCACTACTACAACAAAACACAGCAAAATTCCCTTTACCATACACACAGTGATACCTAACTAGTCAGGCGTTCCTTCAACAACACTATTACTTCCAGTCATCCTAGTACTTCCCTCCTGGATCCACATACTATGCCCTCCTCCAAAATCTTCAGTCCCCAGCTGCATCCGCCATCTACAGACCATGGCTCCTTTGTATCCCAACAACCATCTACAAGCAGCACTCCACGGCTATGGAAAGAGAAGTATTACTTCACTTGTAGATCTACTAGGTGCGGAACCCATATTAGCAGTACACACACCAGTGCCGGTGCTAGGGTTCTCAGCATCCTAAGCAAAATTTCAAAATATCGCCCCCCCCACCCCCACCCCAAGACACACCAAATACCCACTTCCCTGACCCTCACACACTTCACTTTTGGTTAAAAAAAAAAAAGATAAGCCTTACCTCCTACAGCGGTCTGGCTGCAGTGATGTCTCATAGAGAACGTTGTCCAGACTCCACTGCTGTCCAGGGGAAAACACAGGATTTCTAGAGGGGAAGTATCCAAGTGTTAAATATGGGAACAAAAACTTGTGAGAATGACCCATCATATTGCTCCCCCTGCAGCACACTGCCCCCCACTGACAATGTCCTCTGTCTCCCCCCTGCAGCACCATGTCCTCTGTCCTCCCCCCCTGCAGCACCATGTCCTCTGTCCTCCCCCCCGCAGCACAATGTACTCTGTGCCCCCCCGCAGCACCATTTTCTCTGTCCTCCCCCTTGTAGCACCATGTCCTCTGTCCTCCCTCCCCTGCAGCACTATATCCTCTGTCCTCCCTCCCCTGCAGCACTATGTCCTCTCCCCCCACTGCAGCACAATGTCCTCTGTCCCCTCCCTGCAGCACCATGTCCTCTGCCCCCCCCCTGCAGCACCATGTCCTCTGTTCCCCCACCCCCTGCAGCACCATGTACTCTGTCTCTCCCCTGCATCACCATGTCCTCTGTCCCCCCACCCCCTGCAGCACCGTGTCCCCTGCCCTCCCCCCCTGATATCACCATGTCCTCTGTGTCCGCCCACCCCTACATCACCATGTCCTCTGTGTCCTCCCCCCCCTGCAGCACCATGTCCTCTGCCCCCCCCCCCCCCCTGTATGAACATGCCCACCCCCGCCATGGATGAAATCATGCACATCTATCAAGCTGTGCAGCGGCCGGTGAGTTTAACTTCCATGGCCGCCGGACAGCTTTAAAGATGTGCACGATTTCAGAGGCGCCCTCCAGAGCCCGGTGCCCTAGGCAGCTGCCTAATGTTGCCTAATGGTAGCGCCGGGCCTGACACACACTCTACCTCACTAGCCAAGTGCAATAGTGTACCTCTGACTGTACTGTAAAGATGTGTTCACTAATAAGTATACAAGTGTGTCTAACGATAATATGGAGATCTAACTGCAAAGTGTCAGTAGTAAATACTAAATTCACTTTATCTGATTTGTATATAGTGTCTTGACTGTTATTGATAAATGTGAGTCACATAATTCAATGCAAACCCCCAACACATCTATTGTTTTCGCATTTTAAAATGCAATCAGTCAATCAGAAGCTGCTAGATGATGCAACTGTTATTCATCATCAGAATTATGTATCTTTCAACCAGCCCTCCAGTATCTGCAAGAGATACACCTCCTAAGAGGCATATCTCAAAATATTCTACACTCTCAAGACATCAGATGACCAAGTCTGCGATATGGTTGCATTTTCATGGACATTCCCCGTACAGAAATGCTTATATAATGCAGAAAGAAATGTTTCATACCCAACTTTAAATGAGGCCCATATATTTTTTTGCCACTTTGTGGAACTCATATATCTTGTTTTTTTAACTTTCCTTATTGCTTCTCTTTTTTATATGTCTCTAGAGCTTTGCATATGAATTTGCTTTTATCATATTTTTTATATGTTTGCACTAACACTTAGCTGTATATTTTCATTATCGAAGAACAGCTGCAGAACACTGTTTTAACAAGTCATAAAAATAAACAAATATGTTTCATAGCCAGAATTAGCTATAAAACTATACTTATATTGATCTTTCTTACTTTCGCTACATCTGCTATTCTTAAAGATGTTCTCTTGCAGGACATTTCCTAAGCACAATCTGCTCTTCCATACTTACACCACTTTTGTGTGATTAGAGTTATTCCAAGAAATCTCTAAAACTCTAGTTATGCTTTCTGTGTAGCTGCATTACTCTGATCAAACCACAAGATGACAGTATAACACCAGTAAAAATATAATTGTCTTGCAATTCATGGAACAGATGGTAAGCTTGTTAGATTTCTGAGGAGGTAGTTTCCCCCTCATTTTTACACAGGGATTTAATTCACAGGTACAGCCAGAGAGATATGCTGAAAAATTGATACTGTATATTATTTCTTTGTTGATTTATATTCATACAGGAGGCCAAGGTAGCCTGATTTATTTTCATTTGTAATTGTGGGGGGAATACAAGATGCTGCCAGACCAGAATATTAATTTCCCAACTGACACTTGTGGAAGTAACAACAGATAAGCTAAATGTGAATGTTACTAGGCTATCCTTTTATATTATGGATTAAAAGTGCATGTACAATTAAAGCAGAGAATTAATCCGCTAACTGCAGGGTGAATTTCCTCTTCATTTATATGAATTACGGTTTATTGTTTGGAAAGCTTGATAAGAAGGAAATACATATTTATACAATTCATAATGCTAAATACACAGGCAGTCGAAGAACAAATGCTATTATGTTCTGCATGAAAGGGATTTCTTTAAGTTTGTTTAATTATTAATTGCTGTTAACCTATTGCGCCTGATTCATAAAGGGACGTAAATGTTGAATTTGTACTTATAAACCACACAATTACTCTGCACATATCTAGAACTGGACCATACGCCATAAGAGTGTAGCAACATTCAATTCACCTTTGAGTGCAAAGGACACTTAGTACAACCTACAATTGCAGAAGGGGGCGGGACGGGGAAGAGGCTTATGCCTGTAGTCAATATTCAGTAGGGGTGTGTCAGGCTCGAACGCACAAAGCTGCTTCTGATTCAAGCTCTGGGCATCTCTCAGGTACTCAATTTTCAGCCATATTTCTTGCTCCCGCTAATGATGTAGTCTAAGTGCTGATTACTAGTGATGATGGCTGTCTATGTATGCTATCACAGGTGACTGCAATCAGGAGAAAGTGTAAAAATGTATGTTTTGAGCAGAGGGCATTCATATCATCATCATTTATTTATATAGCGCCACTGATTCCGCAGCGCTGTACAGAGAACTCATTCACATCAGTCCCTGCCCCATTGGAGCTTACAGTCTAAATTTCCTAACACAGTCTAAATTTCCTAACACACACACACACACACACAGACAGACTAGGGTCAATTTTGTTAGCAGTGTTGGAGTGTGGGAGAAAACCCATGCAAACACGGGGAGAACATACAAACTCCTCACAGATAAGGCCAAGGTCGGGAATTGAACTCATGACCCCAGTGCTGTAACGCAGAAGCGCTAACCACTACGCCACCATGCTGTCCACTGTAATAAAATAATGAACACATAAATATATAGGGTCCTGAGTCCTACTTCTTTCCACAGACTGTATTCAGTCATTTATGAAAAATTAAATGTTATAATTCAGCAACAACCTCTTGAGATTTTAAAGAAACAAAGTGAGGTTTAAATGTTATTGTTTATAATTTCTTTGGAGATGGATTAGATGAATCTAATGTGCAAATATATTGAAAGTGGAAACCCCCTTCATCTACTTTAGTTTTTTTTTATTAATTCAGGATATATTGGTTAGCATACTCAAATTATAAAAATTGCACAAGGATATTCAATACACCGAGTACACTGGACATCTCAGCGATACATTGGTTAACTACTGTCAATACGTCTACAGCCATTCAAGGGTGTGATATATATATATATATATATATATATATATATATATATATATATATCTATATACAGTAATGCCAAGAGGAATTCAGGGCCCCGGTACAACAAATTCATGGGGCCCCCCCTTATAGTTGAGTAAGCTAAAAAAAATTCATGTGTATGGTCACACAATTGGGGGCATGGCAATGTGCCTTTGGGGCGTGACAAGCACAATAAAATCACTAGGTCCTGAATTCCGCGGAGCGTGACATTTGTTCAAGCACTCCTGACTTTCTGGACATCTAGCACCCTTGTGTAGTATAGGAAGAATGCAGTGTGTACAGAAAGAGTTTAGTCTTGGCCTGCGGCCACTGGGCTCACCAAACATTGACATTGTCCCTACTAGAATCACAACATTTCACACACTATGCTGCTCTGTCCTACCTGTTCTTCTCACTTTTACCACATGTGGCTGCTGGTTTCTTTAGTTGTGGCTTGTCCGGATCCTGGAATGTTGGAGGACCTATTTGGGGAAAAAATGGCTACATTTAGAAAATTACAGCCAGCCCCACCGTTAAATTAATAACATCCATGATTAATAATTAGGCCTTCCTCCAGCCCCAACATTAAAATAGTATTCCCATTACCCCGCAAATAAAATAGCAGCCATTAATTAGCCACCATCTACCTCACACACACTACATTGCCAAAAGCTCCATGCCATCACACACACATTACTCTGCCCCATTATCATCACCACGCTATGCCCCTTATGATCACACTGCGCCCTCCATGCTGCCTTTGCCCCTTTCTTTAACCCCCTGTGCCATGCTGCTTGTCCCTCTTTTCTTTAACCCCCTGTGCCATGTTGCTTGTCCCTCTTTTCTTTAACCCCCTGTGCCATGCTGCTTGTCTCTCTTTTTTTTAACCCCTATGCCATGCTGCTTGTCCCTCTTTTCTTTAACCCCCTGTGCCTCTCTGAGTTTCTCCTTCCTTTCTTTAACCCCGTGCCATGCTGCTTGTCCCTCGTTTTTTAACCCCTCTGTGTCATGCTGCTATTGTCCCTCTTTTTTAACCCCTCTGTGTCATACTGCTATTGTCCCTCCTTTCTTTAACCCCTCTGTGTCATGCTGCCACCCTCCCCATTTTTTAACACTCCCCTGTTTTCCTCCCTTCACTTACCTTTACTTCTCTCTTCCTTCATCATCATCATCATTTATTTATATAGCACCACTAATTACGCAGCGCCATACAGAGAACTCATTCACATCAGTCCCTGCCCCATTGGAGCTTACAGTCTAAATTCCCTAATATAGACACATACTTACACACAGATATAGACAAAGACAGACAATTTTGATAGCAGCCAATTAACCTAAAAGTATGTTTTTGGAGTGTGGGAGGAAACCGGAGCACCCAGAGGAAACCCACGCAAACACAGGGAGAACATACAAACTCCACACAGATAAGGCCATGGTCGGGAATCGAACTCATGACCCCATTGCTGCAAGGCAGAAGTGCTAACCACTAGGCCACTGTTCCTTCTTGTCTTCTCTGCTGCTCTGTGCTCCATTGCTCCAGACTGACTGAATGCTGGGCGTGACATGATGATGTCACACCCGGCATTCAGTCAGTCTGGAGCAATGGAGCACAGAGCAGCATAGAGAAGGGACGCCAGCGCCGCAATCACGTGAGTATGGTTTTGTTTTTTTTAACTACCCTGCTCCCCCCACCAACAAACAGAGCTAAATTAGTTTTGAAAAAAAATAAAATAAAAATCGTCGGCGCGAGGACCCGGGCTGGGCCCCCTGACATGCCCGGGCCCGGGTAATTAGTACCTGCTCCCCCCCTCTCGGTGGCCCTGTCTATATATATATATATATATATATATATATATATATATATATATCTCACTGGAGTCTCACACATTTCATTGTTTATTAGCAGTTGTCAGGATGCCAATAGTGGTTACAGCAAACATATCCAGTAAAATCTTCACAACTCTCCGACAGCCCTACATCTGGCTGAACAGTAGTTACCTCCCTACTACCCGGCCACTAACTGGCATCGGATGCCCCACCCACAAATACCAACAGTGTCTTTATCCTCCACCCAAGCACAACAAACACATCACAGCAAAAACAAACCAATTACACCCATGTTGAACATCTGTGTGTATGTGCTGAAAGAGGATCCCAGAGAAAATTTAACTAGTCTGCTGCTGCAGACTAGCTGTGTTTTTACCTATTTTCTTATAGGGGAATCATAACAAATATGCCTCTTTGCCACAATATGTCTATATATATATATATATATATATATATATATATATATATATATATATATATAGTATTAGATTTATAGATTTTAGTATTAAGCAATTAAAAGCATTTAGTATAAATAGAAGTATAGTATGGTAATAAGAAAGTTCATGGTGTAAGGTCTCTTTTTTTTTTATTGGAAATTGCAGTCCAAGGACCTGAGTCACTAAGGAGAGCAAAGAAAAACAAGGAGTAAGTTTGCTCCTGAGCAAACCATGTTACACTGTAAGGGGTGCAAATTAGTTTATTATTTTGCACAAAAGGAAAATACTGGCTGTTTTTTCATCTAGCGCACAAATGCTTGATAGTTTTATTTTTACATTGAATTTTTAAAGTTGATCAAGGATCTGCCCTATCCCAACTATAAAATTGTTCCCATATTTTAAATTTACCTTCCCCTACAATGCAACATGGTTTTGCCAAGGTGCAAGTTTACTCTTTTAGTATGCTTTGCTCTCCTTAATGACTGAGGCCCCAAATGTAGGAAAACAGCTAAATATGCCATAAGTGGGAATAAAGAAACAAACGAGATAAGCAAAAGAATGATAATTGCAATCATGGTAGAACATGTAAATATATAAAAAAAAAGCCAAGATGATTACACACCAATAAAAGACATGAAGTCCAGTAATAAAGTAAATATATGTGACAGACCAAAAGGAAACCCAGGCCCAAAAGGTGTTTCTCAATAGAAATGCTTTGTCACGGAATCTACTGTGGTACAGGAAAGGAGGGGAGGTGGTAGGGAGGGGTAAATAAAGTATATAGTATATGAATACATTGTATAAGCACCTACATGAAAATGTTGTTTGCAAGTTCACTCAAGTCTCTAAAAATGGATAAAATCCCTTGAAATCTGAGGATTGCTTAGCTAATATTTAGATTATGTATTCCCTCTATCTTAATAACTAACAATGTCACATCTCATCTCATCTTATCTCTGATCTTATTCCTTCTCAATACCACACCTTCCTGACAAAATCGCTGTATGACAAACCTGAATTAGAGGGAAAAAAATGCTACAATACTTTTGGCATTTGTACTAAAAGGTGATCTGCTTGTCATTTCATGTGGTTGATTGTAAGCACATGTTTGTTTACTCAGAACATGCTCTATTGATTTTACTTTATGTCCATTGCACATATAAAAACTGCTGGTGTTTATGATCCTGTCATTGGCAACCAATATGTTACCGGAACAGTAACAATTACAATGGCTCAAGAACCAGGGATCAAATCAAGTCATTGTGGGAGACATTTATTAAATAAAACTGATGATGATGAAAAATGTGCTGCAACTTACAGCAGCCAATCTGATTCTAACTGTCAATGTTCTAATCGTTTTCTGAAAATGAGAGCAAACATCTGATTGATTGTTATGATTTACAGCACTTTTTTAGTTCCCAGCATACTGATTTTAGAAGGTTAAAGTGCTATTTTAGTTTATTACTGTTCAAGTGCCATATTGGTTATAACAATTGGCTGTCCAATATCTTGGTAGTGTTACGTACCAAAGATTCAGTTGACTTAGCGTTATACTATAATTACACTGATATACGTTCTTTTTTTACTGACCTCTACACATTTTAACAGGTCATCAAGGAAAAGCATTGTCTACATCAGGGTTTTTGTTTTTTTTTAAAGCTGTGATTTACAGTTTTTGTTTTCAATATATATCTCCTGCTCATCCATGTTTGCCAAGTTTTCAAGTGAGCAGGGATAGAGCAATCTGCAGCCAAATCACTTCATCAGAATGTGCACATTAGCTCAGAATATTTCATAAGATGCAGTGACCTGTCCACTTGTGGGATTGGGCTAGTGAGGCCAGAGCTGCATGTGATAGGACAGGTGTCATAATGTAGTGGATGCAAACAGGAAGCCAGAGAGTTTGGCAGATGAGATAGCTGGATACCTCAGCACAACCCTCTTATTTAACCACATTACTTTTATTTATTGCCATAAAGGACATAAGGTATATTCACACAATAGTACGTAATTAATATACTTTTAAAAATGACCCATTTGATCTCTGTACTTCTGTTTTAAAAGGCACTATCCCAGTTTTTTGGGGCGATTCAATTAGTTGCAAGTTTCAAGAGTCACCTTGTGCAGTAACATAACATGCAAGGCAACTACAGAACCTTGTGACTAAGTGAATCAGTCCCTATAAGATTTAACAGTTCTCTAAAACATCTTCTTAAAGCACAGATCAAATGTTGCCATAATATGTTACCTAAATGACTCTTTAATGTACATCAGATTTAATATAATTTCTACTAGTTAGTACAGAGTCCAATAGCACTCCCAATCGAGCTGTATTTTCCACCATCATGGAGAAATAGTTGTCTATTTATGTTGATAAAATTCTGCTTCCTTTATCAGCACTATTAGATTCACTGTCCCAATTTATATCTTGGCAGTTAAAATTCCCCATTAACAGAACCTCAGTATGCTTGGCTGCCTTTTCCAATTGCATTAACAATTTACTTTCTATACGCTTTGTTATACATGGTGACTTACAGCGACTCCCACCAGCACTTTATTGGTGCCTTTCTCTCCATACAAACCTACTAACACATTTTCATCAAACTCTCAGATATTCTCCTGCAATCTAGGCCTTAAAAAGGATTTAACATATAGACAAACATCTCTCTTTTCTATTCTTCCTAAAAATACCATACCCTTCATTATTTCCTGCCCAGTCACGTGTCTGAATCAGTCAAGCTTCTATTTAGCACTGTAACTATGTTTTAAACATTTATTTTTTAAATAAACTATTATAAAAGCACTTGGTGTGCAGACTTGTGCTTTTTTATGACTCTGAGGAGACTCCTTATCTTATAGTAAGAGCCATTTTGTTCCATTATTTACTTTAATTCTTTTTATATCGCCTAATTGACCAATTTTGTATTATCACATAGCATTAGGCACATTATAGATGCAATTGATAATGGTCATTACACCTTATTGTTTGTTATCTTCATACCTTGCTTGCACAGTGTGTCCTTATTTTGTTTAGGCAATAAGAGCATCTGACTGTTCACAGCAGCACAGAGTGTATCAGTGACCATTACTGTGTGACTGGATATGTGATTGGCTGCATGTGAATAGGTGCTGTGTCATGTGAGGAGATTAAGGGTGGAAAGCAGTTTAATAGTGAGAGGAGCAGGGTCCACAAATAAACCAGAGTAATGAGAGGGGGACGTTTGTGAGACTAAGGAGGAATATTGTGGTCTCAAACACACCTACTTATAAAACAAAGTTAATAAATCAAACTTACTATATAATATAAAGCTTATTAAATGACAATGAGGAATTGAACTTAAAGAATACATTTTGGCATGGTAGAGTCCAATAATTTTCTGGGTCCTGACACTTAGGCCTGATGCTGAATAGGCTGGGCTTCTTGAAATAGAAGGGATGGTCATTTTTTTTTACTTAATTGTTTACTTTTCTTTCAATTCTAACAGGCAAGAACTCATACACAAAAAAAAATGTCTAAAAATCAGGATGGTGGTTTTAAACCTTGCAGTTTAGAATCATGTGCTTTGATGTGCAGTTTGCCATTTAGAAAATTGTTTGGTTTACAAACCACACATTAATGCACCAGAAAACTTGCAGTTTATCTCAACCTAAATGTTTGTAAAAATTGTAATCAAAAGTAAATTGATGCAACAAGGAAATATCTCAATGCATCTGTAGTGGTATGTTAACCTGTGTCCCTATCCTGAGTAAGGATACAGTGTGTGTCTTTCTGATGTAATTGGATATGCAGCATATACCTGTATCTACTCTGAGTAAATCTGAAGTATTCACATGTGTGTAACTCTCTGTACTGGGTGGGTAGATGTTTAGAGTGTGTGGGTCTGTTCTGAGCTGATGAGCAGTGCAAATAGCTCAGTGTTCAGTTTACTTTCATTGTCTATGGCCCTGTTCTCACAAAGGGGCTCATTTAGAGTTGTACATATACTTTCATCATCATCATCATCATCATTTATTTCTATAGCGCCAACATATTCCGTAGCGCTTTACAATTGGGGACAAACATAATAAACTAATAAACAAACTGGGTAAAACAGACAAAGAGGTGAGAAGGCCCTGCTCGCAAGCTTACAATCTATATACTTTTTATTTTTCTCCAGAAGATACGCACTTTCATATTGCATATGCATACAAAAAATGCGCACACATAAATCTGTATCAAAATTATTACATATCTGGGACTTATGACCCCTCCTGCTTATTTAGCATCCTTTCTACACCTAAGTAGCCTATTTTTCCCACCAACATTGCACACTGTTCGCTCTAACCTGATAACTGGCTCCTCTCCTTTCTTGTCTCACTTAATTTCTTCCAACCTTCTCTGATTACACTATACCTACTACCTACTACCTCCATCGGTTCCTCTATTATATCAACTTATTATTCTATCTATATTTCCTCCTGTTCTATCTGATTATATCTACACCTTATCATACTTATTTCTATCAGATCTGTTTATCTATCAGATCTGTCACCTCTCCCTGTTTACCTGTATCTCCCAGCACCGTCAACCCATTTTCTATCACCTACCTCAGCTGTCCATATGGTTTCTGTACCCTCAAGTCTACCCAGCTTACCCTTAGCCTAGCACACAATGAAAAAATTGGTTCAACGGACCACACTCCAACCACCATACCAATCCCCTACGGATAACAGCCAAGACACTACATCTACGGTACCCCATTCCTGGCTGTCCTACATGGCTACGTACAGATAAGTATTACTCATTTCTAGTTATACTAGGTGGAGGAAGCTGTGTCTGCAGCACACACACATCACCACTTATACCAGCCAAGCAAAATAGTTTGCTCTCAAACATTATGACTCCTTACGCCTTGATACAGGTGAGGAAGAAGAACATATTGATATACGTCTTTCCTGTTTAAAAAAATATTTTTATTTTAAATGTATTTCTATCAAGGCTTAAGAGATGTTAATGTATTTTCTTTTTCCCATGTGTTCTGATGGGACATATGCATTGTGTGTATCCTCTAGGGTGTCCTGTCTGCCTACTGCAAGTACCGTATAGCCAGAGTGGATTTATACCCGTATTCAAATGGAAGTGTTTCTTGAGATCTTTTTGTACATGAATACAGGCGTACTTGTGTGCAGTTTCCGTGTTATTTTAAAAAAATGCAATTTGCATTCTCTTTGTGTTCCTTGATGAATCAGGCCCTTAAAGTGCAATGTGCATCGCTGTTCTCAGTTGATATGGGGGACATGTGGCTCTGTTGTCACTTAATAATAATGTGCATCGCTCTGTTCTCAGCTGATGTGCAGCCTGTGTGGCTCTATTATCAGTTGAGGTGCAGTGTGCGTTGCTTACGCTTTTTTCTCTCTTGATGTGCAGATTGGTTGTAAGGGAACCTAAACAATAGTAACCATAACCATGGTACAGCACAGTGGCACAGTGGTCAGCATTGCAGCCTCACTGCGCTAAGGCCATGAGTTCGATCCCAACCACGGACCTATGAGTGTGGTGTTTCCATGTACTCTAAGTGTATATAACATACTGGTTGGTTAATTAGCTTCTGAAAAAAAGGACCTTTGTCTTTGTGTGTGAATTAGGGAATTTAGAATGTAAACTCCAGTGGGGTAGAAACTCTCTGTAGCGCTGTGTAATATGATTGGCGCTATATACAGTTAATAATAATAATCATAATAATAATAACTGTTCCTCCATCCCATGGGGCTACAAACTTCTTACCAGTATAAATATCACATTTGCCAAGGAGTGAATGATTTTCATGTGACATCCAAAGTACATTACGCTAATCAGAGAACAGCTGCTTCAAGGTCATACACACAGGAAATGCTGTTGATGTAAGTCATTTTTCTGAAGATATAATTTAGAGTTTGATTCATTGTATTTATTGATATTTCCTTGATTTGAACAAGATGATCTAGCCATTCAGTCATTCCTACAAATTAATTATAGACAATAGTGCTTATGTCGGAGTGTAAAATTTACTGATGGACAGTGGATCATTAATTCTACCCCCCATTCCATTTAACATTTGCTGCAAGAACACTAATGACAAAATAACAGGCTAACAAATAGATATTGTGACTCAATGTGCCTCAAAGCATATACATCCTTTGTCACCCTTGGTACTTGGGTTAGGGAAATAGAATCAATCACTCAGGATGATGAGCTAAAAATAATGCTTTGCAGTGGTAGTGATATGAGCCTGCTAGGTGGCAGTAATGCTTCTCAGTTACAGTGGAAAGGCAAACAGATAAGAGTATGAAATTAAAATGTTTCCTTTAATGTATTCAAGGCTTGTATAGCCACTATCAATTGTCTCTTAGAGTTGGAAGCATTTGCATCTAAAGTGCAGATGACGCTAAAATGGAATATTTAAGTGCTAGTTTTGAGTTGCACATATGTTACAATCCTTTTAATTCAAAATAAACACTTAAATATGTCCACATGAAGATATGTTTAGATTGCTTTAAGTGTATCATTATGTGGCACATATTCAAATTGCCATCAGTCACCATCAACGCGATGAATGGTATTTTAATGTGTAAATATAATTTTTAATAAAATCCCACCCTCCCAAAATAAAAATATGATCAGTGCATCAACACTGATAGCCTGGGTTGGTTGTCGCTAATGTGGGGGGACAAACAGGCTGGGTTCCCCCTGCAGATCGCCCACAATGTTCCTATAACCAGAGACTCTGCCTCTACAAAACACAATGTCCTTCTTTATAGACTCTGGTCCTCCACATGATCTCCTTATATCTAGGGCTGGTGTTTTTTGCTGCACTGTTTACCATGCCCCCACCAATGGCATGGCCGTCCTCATCATTGCATGGGCCAACCATCCGAGGTTGCGATTCCTAGCCCTCCTTGTTTTGTCTCTGGGAGGCAGGGCCAACCGGCAACAACAGGTGGTATTTCATAACCAGTCCAGGCTGACATAGTCTTGTGCTGGTTGTGGCTTTTGCGGGTGAACCACATGCTGATCATCTCCTCATGTAAGTGTCAATCAGAGCATGCAATGAGCAACGGGATTAGCTCATTTTTATTTTTTTTGGTGGTGGGGGATCACGTGTTAGATGAATATGAACTACTGCAGATATTACAAGGTCTATATCTTTAACTGTGTGACTATTAACAACTTTTTTTACATTGTAATTACATGTTACCGCAGTATGATCCCTGGATAGTTTTTTTTTTAACAGTTTTCAGTGATTTTGCAGCTGAAGTCTCTGTTTTATTAGGAATCTTGGTGGACCTTTAAATGTTTTTCATTACAGGTGTGTGTAGCATATAAAAAGTTGCTAATTTTCTCATAAACTTCCCGCGTGCCTGAACTATGTCGTTTTCTGGCTACAACTATACTAAAATGATTGTCTGTAATTGTCTTCTTATTATGCTTCTTATTGTCTGTATGCTGACAAGTGATGATCTATATAATCAAAGCTCAGACAGAATTTTCCAGCTGATCTATGGTGGTTGATGGTGCCTTGGCAGGCGCGGGCTGGGAGAGGAAAGCCCGGGGGCACACAGGCGGCCGCATCACATGAAAAGGGATGCATCCCCTGTCATGTGATGCGGCCGCCTGTGATGTCATCAGATGCAGCCGCGGGGGAAAGTGTTGTATTTTGCATCCGGGGGGCGGCTGGCCGACCTACCCCTCTTGCCCGAGTAGCCAGTCCGCCCCTGTGCCTTGGGGTAAATTTATGAAGCTGCGGGTTTTAAAAAGTGCAGATGTTGCCTATAGCCGCCAATCAGATTCTAGTTATCATTTATTTAGTGCATTCTACAAAGTGATATCTAGAATCTGATTGGTTGCTATAGGCAACATCTCCACTTTTTCAAACCCGCAGTTTAGTAAATATACCCCCGCGAGTGAGAACTGTATCATTTCTAAAATGCACAAGTCTGTAACTTATAAATGTAGCTTTTCTCTGTATTCTTATGGGTTTGTTTAAGGTAAGCTTAAATTCCATAGTTATTTGTGATCCAAAATCATGAAAACTGCCTCATGTGACATTGTGAAAGCTTAAAATTAATTTCACTCATAATGAATTAGCACTTTGCAGTGTTTATTCAATAAAGCTCCCAGCTGCAAATAAATGTTCCTCAAAGTAAGGACACGCTATCAGACAAGCCATTTCATCTCTGTGCTGACTCCTAGGACGTCTTTCCTATTATTGACGAGCGAATGTAAAAGAATCAAAATATAGCACAAGTTGTATGTTTCCCAGGGAGGTATTTTATACTTTCGCTTTAAAGACACTTTTTCAAGTTAAACGCTTGATTTTATTGACTTTTTTCTGGATGTGTCATTCCGTGTGTGCCCTCTGTAAAAGAAGCCAGATTGTATCCAGCTGTTATCTTGGCACAGCAGAAGTTGTTCATGTGATGAATGTAAAATCATTGAATTGGAATAGATTTGTAATTTAAAACCATACAATGATTTCTGATAGTCACCTGAGCTGCATGTGTCTAATCAATTTAGTATGGATATTCCCGCACACATCCATTATTTTCTTTTTTCTTTTACGCAGCCATGGTTTATCTTTGGACATGCTTATATGTTACCTTTAACATTTGTGGTGGACGTTGAAGTGATGATTCCCAGTATCATTATTAATGTAGGTCAGATCTACCACAGTGAATTATAGCAGCTCTTATGACAGGTTTGATGTTAACAGGTTACTTTAAAATTCTAGCGTCGTCCTGATAACTGTGCTTGACATCTTGTATTGAGTTGTTATATGAAGGAAGGTGGCAGTTTTAGATCTACTATTAGATAGAACAGACTGATCACATGTTAACACATGACGATGAACTTTTTGGAGATTTTTTTATTGCTTGACCTATATTGTGTTCTCCTGATATTTGATATATAAAAAATACACAGTGCATACAAAAGGATTGAGACACACAGGTGGATTTTTTTGTTCAATTAAATCATTTTTAAAACCTGTGTGTTTTATTTACATTTTTCGGTGGTGCGAAAGCTCCCAGTGTTCTCCTGATACTTGATATATAAAAAATACACAGTGCATACAAAAGGATTGAGACACACAGGTGGATTTTTTTGTTCAATTAAATCATTTTTAAAACCTGTGTGTTTTATTTTCATTTTTCGGTGGTGCTAAAGCTCCCAGTGTTCTCCTGATACTTGATATATAAAAAATACACAGTACATACAAAAGAATTGAGACACACAGGTGGATTTTTTTGTTCAATTAAATCATTTTTAACACCTGTGTGTTTTATTTACATTTTTCGGTGGTGCTATAGCTCCCAGTGGGCCATGGGTGCTAGGGCATGTTGGCAATTTTGGGTCTCTAAGTGCCAGCATGCCCTGGCCTCCCACTTAATGGAAGCCTGGGCATGCTGGAACCTGTAGTGGACATGGACAAAAAGTTTATTCACCATTATTTCTTACTAATTACAGTGCTTATTAGAACCCTATTGTTATTCAGCACAGGGCTAGTTAATCCTAGGAGGGACCCACATTTTTTTCCCCTTAGGTAAGCCATCCCTGTGCTCCAGGCTGGTGAGGGGGTCGGGTGCAAAGTAGTGGGAGGGGCCACCAATCTAGTGTGGCCACAACCATTTATGCATGTAGCTATGGAGGGAATGACCCTGCCTGTGCTTACTGGCCTAGGGCTGATGTCAAAATAGCAGGGTACCGCATGCTGCGGGTTGCTGTGCTATAGTGTCACTAGGCCAGTCTGACATAGCCTAGTGCTGATAATGAGAATTTCTGGGGAGTGGTGACCCCACTCTGTTTTTGCTGGCAGAACAATGGCTGGTTAGGCCTTTAGGGAGTGGAGATCTATATATATATCTAATATATAAATGCTTAGTGGCGTCTGTCTGTCTGTGTGTGTGTGAAAAAAAAAAAACAAGTTGCAGCGCCACCTGCTGGGCAGAGTTATACACTGACCTACTAGATTCTTAGTGTGTGTGGGTAAAAAAATTCAAAAAGGGCTGAAATTTGGTAGGGCTCAAACTCATTTTCGTGAGGTAATTTTACCTCATGAACACACATGTGTAGAGGCGTGCGTTAGAGTGTGTATGTGTGTGTGTGGAAAAAACTATTTTCTCAGAAAGGGCTCATCCAATTGACCTGAAATTTGGTATACTGACATTATTTGACAAAAAAATTAGAATAGTCAAGTCAGTTAACTTCCATCATCCCCCCTTCCCCCCGTGGGAGGGGTAGTAAAGGCTAAATTTACGAGTTGAGGGGTCAAACTCACTTTCGTGAGGTAATTTTACCTCATGAACACACATTAAAAAGGCCGCTTGCGTCGGGAACTAACGCTCTTCCCCTGAGGAGGCCTGGGCAAGGTCCAAATGCATGACAAGAACCTTTTTAAGACCTTAAGTAGCTTGATTTGACTAGAATGCATGAGTATCATGCACGGGTTAACTTGTGTATATATATATAAAAAATATTTACAAAGGAGCACATCGGCTTACAGGACATATACTTGAATAATTTTGATAAGCAATGAATGTTAAGAGTAGTGATAAAAATTCATTTGACTGCTAATGGTTAAAATAAAAGATTTGCAAGATTGAAAGATTTACACTGTGACAAAACGGAACCAGTGACACATTTTTATAGAAAGAAATTAATGTCAGTAGGTCTTTTGTATTAGTAACCTGACTAGTGTGTACGCATTAATCGTCCGAGCGATCGGACCTTCGGTCGAAGGGAAAGTCGTTATAGATAACACGTCGGTCGTAAAATTCTTCAATGTGTACCTAGCCTGAGGAGTAGTGGAAGAACAGCAATATCCAACACTAGTTCTTGCTGGACAGTCTTCCTTTTTTTCTTCTCTTTCTTCTTGTTGGACACAGACTTCCGATACTAGTGGCATTCCGAATGGAATGCGGAAGTCGTGCCACTAGTATCGGAAGTCTGTGTCCAACAATGAGAAAGAGAAGAAAAAAAAGAAAGATTGTCCAACAACAACCAGACTTATAACTTTGCTTTATTGCCCGGATTGAATATTACTGTCGCTCCACTGCCCCTTAATAATACAAAAGACCTATAAACGTTAATTTTTGTTTATGAAAATGTTCCATTGTGTAAATATTTTATTTTAACCATTAGCAGACAGCTTAATTATTATCAATACTCTTAACATTCATTAGTTATCCAAATTGTTCAATTATATGTGCCTGCTCAATAGAAAACATAAGAGCAGGCAAAATAGTTTTAAAAGGGAGCGCTCACCCCAGTATCTTTTAAAAAAAATATGTTATTTAAAAAAAAGAACATGCAAGGACATAACATTACTATGCCTGCGCAAAATATATATAATATACAGATCAATTAAATATTATCAACACTATTGATGTTTTCAGTAATATACTGGATGTATACAACAGACTATAAGATGACATGTTTATAAAATTCAGATTGTTTTTTTTACCCGTGCATGTAACTATAACTCTGACTCTAACACTGAAGACGAAATTTGCAAAGCAATCCTTGGATATTTTACTTTGAATATTTGTCTATTTGATCATTGCAAAATAGCTCATTACTGGTTTGCGATTACCTGTAATTTGTGTGGCCTAGGGTCATTATCCATTAACATACTCATGTCATCACAGAAATAAAAAGGAAATTATATCTTAAGACAGATTTTTTTTTTATCTGTGAGCATCCTGTGCTGAAATATAGGTATGATGTTCTGACATGATGATAATTGTATTTTTACAAGTGCAGAATTTTTATTTCACTCACATGCACGCAACCAGTCGTCTTACATCCGTATATATATATATATATATATATATATATATATATATATATATATATATATATAATATATCTATATCAATCAATGATTCAATGTAGAGCTTGACATTTAAATATTTTAAGCATCTATCTATCTATCTATCTATCTATCTATCTATCTATCTATCTATCTATCTATCTATTTATCTATCTATCCATCTATCTCTTGCATTGTATTAATATTTGCACCTGACAAGCCAAATTGCTTGTCCACCACTGCTGACATGTGTTGTATGAGACCTCCTACTTAATAACACTTGCATGTAACACCTCTCAAAATAATGACAGATTAATGCACAAACTGAGAAAGTCATTAGCAAATTGCTTTAAATAAAAAATAACTTTTTAAGCAGATTGCTTGTCTTTTGCTGTTGTCACCCATTTTCTATCATAACAAATAGCACATATGGCATGTTGTAAAATGAAGTGTGTTGAATGAAGCATTTGGATTCCACATCGCATGACTTTGATACACAATGGCAAAAGCAGCGAGCAATGTTTTTCTATGTACTTGTACTGCATGCAAGATCCTTTTGATGGCACTACAAGCTTACCTATTGCCACAGAGTCCCATCCTTGGATAGCAAACCCTATTATCTAGGTTAGCTCATCTGTATTCAAAGGATCAATGTTGCATTAATTACCGGGATCCTTTCAAGTGTAAAAAGGATGGCACTTCATTACAGAAAGTAAAAAGAAACTAATCAAACTTTCTTGTTGAAGTCATTGACTTTTTTTAAGCAAAGGGCTCAGTAAGGAATTTTGAAGTCCGACATGTGAGAGAAATTTGAGGCCTATGTCCTGATTTATAACAGGTGCCAAAAATACTCAAAATACTAGTAACACTAATATTAATACTAAAAAAATAATAAGTGAATTCAGGCTGCTTTTTTAAAAAGCTAAAAAAAATTCCCAGACAAATGATAACGTAACAAACGATTTTAAATGATTTTAGTTAAAATGTAAAGCTTGTAGATATTGGAGCGTGTTACATTAAATCTAGAAAACCACACAAATTATCTATTGATTACAAAAAACTATATCCTACTGTAATTGTATCCCAGGTAGCTTCCTGATGTTGTATGTAAAACAGTCATGTCGTCAGAAACATCTCACTGGTTTATTAGGGCATAATTGTTTTTACTAGCAATTGTATTTTAAAAAAAAACAAACAAAAATTCTCAGCTTGAAATAACTTATCATTGAAGGCTAGTTTATATTGCTTTTTAATGCAGACCTGTTTTTACTAGTTTGGTCTACTTAATATTTGTTAAATAGCTTTATTGTATTTATCATAGCTTAGACAGAGAAATACCATAACAAGAGGCATAAAACACAATATTAGTGAAAACCGTGGGTCACTTTGAACAGTTCACAATGTGGTTTATGTTATTTATTTTAGGAGTTCTCTTTTTTTAAATATGATATACACAGCAAGGCTTTAAAAATTACTGTATTTCCCCATGTATAAGACGCACCTCTTTCCACAACATTTGTGGTCTAAAAACTGGGTGTGTCTTATACAGTGGCAGCGGTATTTACCTATTTACCTCCGATCACCCAGGGATGCAGCATGACATTGCTGACAGAGACTCAGTCTCCCGCACCCTCGCTCTAGTCTCTTCTCCTCTCTCGGAGCTGTCAATCACGTTACCGAGAGTTCCGATGAGCACCGATGAGTTCTGATAAGACAAGTCACGTAGACACGCCCCAAGTGTGTCTACGTGACTTGTCTCTTGTCAACAACGCTGTGCAGTAGCACTGCCTTCCTGTCAGACACTAAATATTCAGAATTAGACTTGCAATCTGTATTTCAGCATCAATCTCTGCTTCCTGTCAGACGCTAAATCTATAGGCAGGGGTAGCCCAATATTAACAGTTTCAGAATTAGACTTGATACAATTTTTGGGCCCCAAATTTAAGGTGCGTCTTATACATGGGAAAATATGGTATGTGAAAACACAAAGGGCCTGAGTCGTTAAGGAAAGTAAGGAGTAAATGTTCTCCGGGACAAACCATGTTACAATGCAAGGGTTAAAAATTAGTTTATTATTTTGCACATCAGTTAAAAAAAGGCTGTTTTTTCATGTCGCACACAAATACTTGATAGCTTTTCTTTTACACTGAAATTTTAAAGTTGGTCTAGGACATGTCCTATCCCAACTATAAATCTGTCCCCACAATTTAAATTTACCACCCCCTCCAATACCCAGGTGCAGAGTTACTCCTCATCATCATCACAATTTAATTATATAGTGCCACTGATTCTGCAGCGCTGTACCCCTGTTTTATGCTTTGCTCTCCTTAATGACTCAGGCGCAACAAGACAAAAAGAGTAAGATTTAATGTAGAGCAGGCCTGTCCAACCTGCGGCCCTCCAGATGTTGTGAAACTACAAGTCCCAGCATGCCCTTCCAGCTATCAAATGCTTGTGTACCGGCAAAGCATGCTGGGGCTTGTAGTTTCACAACATCTGGAGGGCCGCAGTTTGGACAGGCCTGATGTAGAGTAACCTTTTTTTGTTTTGTTTTTTTACATCTGTACCATCTTTGAGCCTGATACTGTGTTAGGAGCAAAGCAGAATCTGAAGGAATACATTTTCTGCTGGAAAATACATGTTAAAATGCAAGGGGTGCAAATTTTTTTTCCTACGCAAGGAAAATTATGGTTGCTTTTTCCTGTAGCATGCAAAATACTTAATAGCTTTATTGTTACACTAGATTTAAAGTTGATCTAGGATATGCCCTACCCCAAATATAAATCTTTCCCCACATTTTAATTTTACCTTCCCCTCAAATGCGACATGGTTTTGCAATTTTTTTTGGTTTGCTCCTAAGTCAGCATCGGGCCCTTAGTATATACTATGGTGTAACCTATTTTGTGTATCTATGCACAAAATCTTTATCAAAATATCTGCATATAAAAGTCTAATATAATGTGCTGTAAGCCTGCAAATATGAACTCAAGCATTGCTTCTTTTTATATGTATTGTCTTTTATATGGCATTGAAGCTAATTAAAAACAATAAATAATTTTCCCATCATGAAATATATTTTTAATAAAAGGACAAAGATAAACATATGTGAACTTAAAGTCTAAATCTACCTAACTTTATGTTTTTGTTAATTAAACCCCACATGCAAACATTTTAATGAAACTCAAATATGTTTTATTGTAAACCAAATTTTTGCAAGAAAATACATTTTATCATGTCCTATACAATAAAAGAGACATTTTTCAATAATGATGCAAAGAAAATACCTCAGCATGTATTATGTGCCTTTATTATATTGCAATGTTGATATTGTTTGAATAAGGGATTTTGGTTAAGAACTGAGCTATAAAAGACATGTTTGCCTTTATGGACATTCATTTTTCTATAGAATTAATAGTAATAGTAATAGATCTATAGGATCTATTTTGTATATCCATGTCCCACCTAATTTACATAAATTGTTAGATACACTCTTTGGAAGAGTATCTAGCAGTTTTGCAAACACCTTGTATGATTATTAATGTTTGTGTTTGTGTTTTGGGTTTGGTGAAAACCCTTTTTTGCGTTGTAGGCAGCCACTTATAGGAGCACTCCAAACCGTAAAACCCACTGTTTTATACATTACTGCCCTAGCTCATACTGCAATCAAAACATTTCATGATAGCTTTGATATATACTATAGTGCATTCTTTTTAAACAAAATATAACTTTACATTTTCCCTCCAGTACATCCACTGCTCTACTCTGAGAATGACATAGTTACATAGTTGTTTAGGTTAATAAATGACTTGTGTCAATCAATTTCAATCTTTCAACCTCAAAAACTCCAGCTGATATAGGTGAAGGCAAAAGTCAAAAGCATAGTCCAGTTTTCCTTAAGAGTGGAAAAATTCCTTCCTGGCCCAACTGACAATTGTTTTTTAGACTTGTCTTCCTTTTGCTTGCCCCTGCTTCCTCTCTAGTGGCACATTTCCACATGAAGAATAAAGTGGTAGAGAGATGGATTCTCTGAGCGGTAGGGACTTCCACTATACTCCCTTGGCACCTTTGTGACTTTATTTAACCCCAATGTCTATATAAATAAATGATGATGATGATTGTATTCTGTTGCCTGACTGCCCCTATCAATTATATGGAAACTTTGCTGCATCTTCTGGGTTTAGTCTAATTGTAACACGGTCCTCAAGCTTAAGATTTTCTGGGGCACCTTAAGGCGGGCTTTGCCGCTACTGATGAAGAGGTTGTGTTGTGGGGAGGAACAGCATCAACATGTGTATGTAGAACAGGAAACTGCAAATGTTTAGGACAAAATAAATGTGCCTTGACCATTTAAGACCAGTGCTGAAAGCATGTATCCCTTATATCCTGGGCTAGATAAGAGTTAAATTGACTGTACGACTCCAACATTCATTTGGGGCCACACATATAGTGATTTTGGGACAATTTTCTTTTTCTGCTAGTAATATTGACGTTTGTTTGACCATCAGCAGACCCAAAAACTTCCTATCCAATATTGGAAATGACATATTAATGAAAGGTTTGGATCTCATATGAATAAAGTATTCTTCTGTGCATTATTGTATCCTCTAACTGCTACAATGAATTGTTTATTAACTTTAGAAATCCATGTCAGCAACCCTTGAAGTTTTTGATGGACAATTCTGAACTAGCCAATCAGAGAATCAAAGCCTACAACACAGCTGTGATTATATGTTTCCAGACATATTTTCATCTCGTAGATATGACATTTTTGACCATTTGTTTTGTGATGAGAATGACACCAGATCAAAGAATAAGAGGCTTTGAGAAGGACCTGCTGCATGTGTCCAATTTCTCCTTTCGTTCCTTCCTAGATGAGCAGCATCTATCAAGCCATCTTATTAAAATCACAAGCTGAACAGCAGAATTTCTTTTTTCTCCTTTCTGAAACAAATTTTCAATGACAAAAAACCTCTTTAATCTTTTTTCAACATCTTGACAAGGAAGTCAGGGAATGTATGTTTCTGTCTGCAAAATATAATTGCTTTTGGTCTATAATAATTCATTGTCTTTTTTTTTTTTAGATTCTGCTTCACATTGCTTAATTTTTACTTCTGGAAAAAGTAAGATTTCTTTTCTTCAGCTTAAAAATATAAGTTTGCGGAGTAATAGTTTCTCTAATTATGTTGGATATTGTCAACTTTTTAATAATCAGGTAACATAAGAAATATATTCTAGGACAGTGTAAATCATATACCATATTGCACAATTTTTATAGCATGCTATCAGGATTTCTTGTAAAGTTTTATGTTTCTAAATAAATTTGAAATAAAAAAAGGAAGTTGACATATTTCTCTGTTTTATTATTATTTTTAATCACATTGTTAAAGTCCGCCATGCTACACAAGAGCAGCTAGATGTGACTTTATGATATCTATGATACCTGGCTACAAAAGCTATCAGTTAATCAATGATAGTACTAAGTACATATTGTTTGCAGTGAAAGTGAACGTGACAGCCACTTAGGGAGAGCAGCAACAGCAAAAGAGCCCATATTTGCTGTGATTTTGACACAATTTTAGACCAATTTATAATAGGAAATGTTCCGATGTTAATCAACTGGTGGGGAATTATAACCACTATCATGCTGTGTGTGCAGTTATCATCTGACTGCACTGGTTGTCCCCATTGGCTGTTACTAGTTGTCAGGATGTGGGCACCAAATAAAATATTAAATTGATAAATCAGCATCATTTATTTACCTATAGCAATCAGATTCTATTTATCACTTATTTAGTACATTCTACAAAATGACAGCTAGAATCTTATTGGTTGCTATAGGCAACATCTCTACTTTTTCAAACTCACAATTTAGTAAATATACACCCTGAACTTTTAATAATGATTTATTTTTTTTGTATTCACAAAGAAGGAAAAAAGTACCAGGAATTAAGTTGTGTACTAACTACCTATGCACACCATTAAATGTTACTTGTCTAGCACAGGAGGAGGTGCTTTTATGCCTAAACAAATTATGATAGATAAAGCACTGGACCCAGAGATGTACACCCATGTGTGGGAAGGTAACTTAGTTTGGTAATTGAATGACCACTATATTTTTAAATTTATGAGCTCCCTCATAACTAATTCACTGCAAAAAGATTGTCTAAAAGTAATTGTAACACCAATCTTTACTAAGTAACAAATAGAACCAAGAAATCATAGTCCAAGGTAATGCTCGGGGTAGGGCTGGTAAATTTTAGCACGGGGGGCAAGATGCGTCTCAGCAGCTTATCAGGATCATTTAAAGGAAAAAAATACAGGTGGCCCAATGATCCAGCTCAAGGTAGCCCACTATGGGACCAGCCCTGGGGACAGATGCCCCCTGCCCTCTCGGCCCTGCCTGCCCCTGGTAATACTGTAAGTGTATAATAAATTATGTTTTTTAATTATTACATTTTATATTGTATGTATGACAATGAATTATGATGTGAAGATTCAGGAATGCAATCTGCATAGACAGGCATAGACAAGACAGGCAATGGATAGTGTTTTTTATAAACTTTAAAGCTTTAAGATATAAAGTTGTTAAGGGTGAAATAGAGGTCTACTATTATAGAAGCAAAAGTAGAAGAGCATAATAATGGTGATAGACAAAGGTCCAGCTTTGTATAGATGGAAGTATCAGAGATGTGATCTTTGAGTCCCACTTTTGCTTGACCATTGTATTTTAAGTTGATACTCTATGCTTATCCTCAGTTTTGGCAAATGGGTGAGCAATATTACAGATGTATATGAAAGCTAAAGAGATGGTGTAGGAAGTTGCTACATCATAGAGGGCTTTGTGGGCAATTCTACATATTAGAGCAAATAGCAATGACTGTCAAGGATTTGCAACATTAGTTATTAAGGAAAATCTTACAGCTTTCTAAATGTATGAAAGCACTGACAGCCTAGTATCTCGTGGGCATTTTAGAACACTGCACATTTCCAGCTAGTTCATGTAGTGACACACAGCAGGGAAGGTAGAACATGGTTTCCCTGTCTCGCATGAAGAGTTTCTGAAAACCTTCCTATGCAGCATGAAAAGTAAGCTTTCCCTTTCCTGTTGTATGTCACTACTGTAGCGTCAAAATATATACAACGTGTATGTAATAAGAAATTCCTCAGAATGAACTCTTTTACTTTTACTTTATTTTATTCCTCAATTAATTCAAGAGTTGTTCATTAATGCCGAACCAACCACCGGTAACTTGTTTGATAGGATGAAATTGGAATTAATTTCCAAATAATTCCATCTATTATATATTGTCTTTTGCAGACATTATACAGATATCGCCAAAAACATTCGAGCTATATCCAATAATAATAACAATAGTTCAATCCAGAGCATATATATTTAGTGCAATGTGTTCAGTGTTCTTTAGAAAATAAAAAATCTTGTCTAAGCTCCGTAGTAGCACACAAGTGTTAACAGCCTTTAGTATGGAGAAATGAGGCAAAGAAAGAAACATTTAAATTCAGTAAGGGCAGAGATCAAATGTTATAGTAGGTAATGATCTTTTAACTTAGCAAACCATACTTATATTCTAGTCTCCACCTGGTTCCTGTCTGTAAGAGCTGCATTCCTCCTTTCTGTAAGAATCACTCATCAGATTCATATGATTAATCATGCAGTGGTTGTTAAGGTTTGTGGTTTTTACAATGACCTGGCAGGAGACATTGTTATGTCCCCTTCACTTGCATTCATTCACTCTAATTGGCTTCTATCAAAATTTACCCTAGTCTCTGTGTGTGTGTCTGCGTATGTTAGGGAATTTAGACTGTAAGCTCCAATGGGGCAGGGACTGATGTGAATGAGTTCTCTGTACAGCGCTGCGGAATCAGTGGCGCTATATAAATAAATGATGATGATGATGATTCATTCACAAAATAAAGTCACGGTAAAATAAGGAGTATCATTAAATTAATATTGTTTCATGTTTTATCATTAGTAGACTTTTCCTTACATTATTTTTTTATATAAAATTTACATAGAAAAATGTTATAGATTTGTTTCCAGCATTTCCATTGGTCGGTATATATGAGTACTTAATAATTTCATACACATATATTTTTTACACTACAGTGCAGTGAGCAAATTCAAATCAACATAATAAAGTAGGTTTGATGAAGAACTGTCTTTCAATCCATTCATTTTACATGAACAACAGCTTCCATTAAGTCTTAATGACTTTAAATATATGTATATTAAGCCAATGTGTATTATTTATAATATCACACAATTTTATCATAATGAAAATGCACATATATTTCCACTCTATGAGATGAAAAGCAGAGCTGCTCCTATACTAATACATATTATAAAATGATCCTTCTTCATTTTTTAGGGGGAGAATTAGATGAAATCCTTTTTACACGTTTGGGGCTTTTTCCGTCTATCCACTGTCAATTCTCTTTTCATCCACTAACTGACACCTGAAAGACATGTTAAAGAAAAGATGGTTTCTGATGGATCCCTTACCACCATTGCATTTTAAAATTTTAATGTTCAATTTTAAACACAGCACACTCTATTTCTTGTTGTCAGAATCACTAGGTGGAATTGATGATACCTGCCAGCAGTTGGCGCTACTGAGTACTGAGGTGTGGAGTCTAACACTCCCCTGGTTTTCACAAGGAACCCCCGATAGGAGGTATGGACTTCGCTGCAAGGGACGCGCAGGTCGCGGCCCTCAGTATCAGTCAGCTGGCAAGGTAACAATTGAGGCAGCAGTGATAGCCCACCAGGATGCAGGATGGAAGAGTAGTCAGCAAGCCGGGTCAAAACCAGAGGAACGGATATAGCCAAATCAGAAGCAGGAGAATGGTCAGGAAGCCGGGTCAATACCAAATATCACTCTAAGCCAGAATCAGGAACCAAAGGAGAAGTCAGGAACAAGCCAGGGGTCAGAATCCAAATAACAGCAACACAGGAACAAACGCTGGAGCAAGGCTGAAGACCAAATACTCTGGCACTAGACATGTGTCAGAGGCTGCCTTATATACCCTAAGGTGCCATATGATAGGGTTAGGGAGATTTTGGCGGTAAGACATGCTGGCTGCAGACAGGTGAGCAGAGATAGCGTCCCGCTGCTAGGCAACAGGACGTGGTTGCTTGGAAGGTGCAGGCGTCCGTCTCCTGCACCAAGT
This sequence comes from Mixophyes fleayi, assembly GCF_038048845.1. Taxonomy (NCBI): domain Eukaryota; kingdom Metazoa; phylum Chordata; class Amphibia; order Anura; family Limnodynastidae; genus Mixophyes; species Mixophyes fleayi. Next base: position 292,302,682 of record NC_134405.1, on the reverse strand, counting down.
GTCAGTGTGGAGACAGCGCCTGACACTTGTGTGTAAACCCACAGGGCCGCCTTCAGAAATCATGGGGCCCAGTACGGGCCCCCCGTACCCCTCGGGCCCTCCTCCCTATGAGCGCCCCCCCCCCATGAGCAACAGCGCAACACATACTTACCTGGGGGCCCGCTGTCTTGCTGTCCGCTGGTCTCCGCTACTCTGTCTTCAGCCTGGCTGTCATCGTGATAGCCAGGCACCAGAATGCGATCGCAGTGGTGGAGGAATCATTCCCCCTGCGATCATGTGATCTGTCACAGGCAGAGGTAAGTATGTGTTGCGCTGTTGTACCGGGCCCCCTGGTGAGCCCGGGCCCAGTACAACAGTACCCCCCGTACTCCCTTGCGGGCGGCCCTGTTAACCCATATTACAAATACAATGGCTTGTATTCATAAAAGCGCAACACGAGAAAAGTGCATGGAAAACAAAAAAAGCATGTTTATCATCATCATCATTTCTTTATTTATATAGTGCCACTAATTCCGTAGCATTGTACAGAGAATGCACTCACATTAGTATAAAACCCTCACTACGATTCACTTTAGTTTTCATACCTATTTACCCATTTTCCAGTGCATATCTGTGAACGAGCCCCGAGTCTAGCACAAGTTGTTATAACAGTGCTGAAACATTCCGAATTTAATTGTATTAAAAAAAATAAAATTCTTACAGAATCTTAATAAGTAACTGTGGGGTTTTTTTCTGTTGCAAAAAACAGGTTTTTAGTCGGCTGCTTTGTGAAGAATAATGTATTTTCTTTAGTTAGAATGAAGCCAAGGAGGGGATGTGAAATAAATGTATTGAAAAGGTTTAGAAAAGAAAAGCTGACAGATAAAAGATACAGAATATTACATGTCTAATTTGTCACAGATACGTTTGTTTGGATGCAGTTAATCTGTTGTCCTTGAGTGATGTACTCTCAGATAAAGGTGCAAACTAGGTTTGAAGCCCCTGGGGAATACTGTGGTCTGATGTTTTACTGCATTCATTTTAATCCAAGCTGGACAGTAGAATGCTTAAGAGATTTTAGCTTTGATAGAAATTCCTCAGGTCTTAGAAATGAATTCCTTTTTAACAAAGTGAATTGTAATTCAAATGCTATCACATCTGATCAGCCTTAGTTGGTATAAATAAAGTCTATTTTTTTTACGAAGCAATGTCTGGATCAGAATGCCAATTGAAGGGTTTTTTTTAGCAGTTTTATACTAAAAATAATATATTAAGGCATATGAGATGATTAAACTAGCTCTTCAGGTAAACAATATTGTAGTTAGGAATTAAATGTGTTTGTTTAATAAATACAAATCACACATGTTTACTATGTTCTTGCCATGTGGATATGAAAAAGTATAGTTTTCCATTGCAACTTATAATATTTTAAGATAAATTATAATCTCTGGAATGGATGAAACATATTTCTTTGCGGACCAGATTTCCTGTTTGCATAACACTGAATACCGCTGAAAAGCTTTTAAAAGACACAGCGCAAATCTCTTTGGAGAATTATAAGTAGCAATACAAAGTAGCTAAGAAAGCATAACAGAGGGCAGGATTTGGAACAAAGTAGCATAAACACCAAGGTTATTAAATATTAAAGAAATAGAATTGAACTTGGCAAGAGTTAGCATTATGGTTTATGGAATATTAACCAATAGGTATAGGGGTAAGGGTGGGGCTATGCTAGGAAAGTCTTATAAGGTATATGTGTTCGTTATCTTTCTCTTCCCTTCTGGAAAGTTCCCCGCCCACCTAGGGTCTTTGTTTGTCTTTAAGACTGCTTGCTTTGTTTGTTTGCTCTGCTTTTTCTTCCAGAAAAGTTTAGTTGGCGGAAAACAGTCCAATCAGCAACTATAATGACACATTCATGTGGTCATTGGGCACTTTCCCTTAATGAGGAGGTTCAAATAGTTACACAACCCCTCGGGGTTGGGAGGGCCTCAGCTAGTAAGCCAAAAAGGGGAGTTGAGCTCCACCACCTAGAAGTGTCCGAATATTTTAGTTCAATAATTTTACAGTTTATAGATATGTCTGAAGGCTGACTTGTATTACCTTTATTTGCCACATCTTCACTTCAATTTAATTTTCAATAAAATTTGTGACCTTTCATTCGCCAAACAAGTGTCTTGTGCCTTTATTTTATGGAAGAAAGATTAACTCTTGGTAAGTGAAAGAATGTAAAAGCAACAGAGTATGGTATCAACTGCTAGGCGTCTTAAGTGCCTGGAATAGTCTAAAATGAGTTCTTACATTCATGCTCACATTACTTTTTTTTTAGGATTAACTTATATGACTAAATTCATTATAACATTTGTGTATACAAATAAAATCAGACAGATGTTTTATGATGAGCTGTTCATAGTCTATTCTAATGTATATTTTGCTCATATAGAGTGGATATAACAAGTCTATACACACTTATTGACATTGCAGGTGTTTGTGATGTAAAGCCTGAAATCAACATAAATCATTTTTTCTTACCTTAATATGTTGGAGCCAATAAAATTCAAGTGAAAAAGAAGTGAAAATTCAAAAACTAAAATACCTTGGTTTCTTAAGTATGCACAACCATAAACTAATAGTATGTGGAAGCATACTGTGCTTATATAATTGCACTAAATCCATTTTGCACACCTGGACATTGCAATTCTATCCCACTTTTCACTGCAAAAACATTCAAGGTCTATCAAATGGCGAGGGGATCTCATAGCCCTCTTTTGCTCATTCCATAGGTTTTCAATTGGATTGAGGTCTGGTCTCTGACTGGGCCATTCCAGGACTTAGATTTTTCTTTTCTGAAGCCATTCCTTGGTTGACTTGGATGTGTGATTTGGATCATTATCATTTTGGAAGGTGAAAACACATCTTCATTTTCATCTTTCTGACAGAAGCCAGCAGATGTCGTGCCAAAATATCTTGATATTTGGAGCTATTCATTATGCTCTCTGTCCTGACTAGAGTCCCTGTTCCAGCTGAAAACAAGCAGCCCCAAGCATAATACTGCCACCACCATGCTACAGTAGGTATGGTGTTCTTTCGGTAATGAGCTGTGTTGTCTTAGTGCCATACATATCTTTTATAATAAGGTAATTCAGACCATACAAGAGTCTCCCACATGGTTTGGGATGATTGCATATAGCAATTTGCAAAATTTAGATGGTTTGGATGTTCATTTTTCTGAGAAATGGCTTCCATCTTGCCACCCAACTACATAGCCCAGACATGGGCAGAATATGGGAGATTGTAGTCACATGCAGGGAGTGACCAGCTCCTGCTAAAAATACCTGCGGATCCATTAATGTTGCCATAGGCCTCTTGGTAGCATCGCTCATCCGTTTATTCCTTGTCCTGTCATCAACCTTATCTTAACAATGTCCTTGTTGTGCCACATTTTCTCCACTTATTGATGATAGTCTTCACAATGTTCCATTTTACATGTATTGCCTTTGATATTCTTTTACACCCCTCTCCTGAATCTTACCTTGCAACAATGAGATCCTGTATATGGTTTGAAAACTTCTCGCGGGCCATGGTTATGCTTTTAGGATGTAACCCAGAAAGCTGAAGTAAATCCTACAGGAACAGCTGATCTTTATTTGGGGTTGATCACAATTACTTTCATTGCTAGCAGATGTATGTTAATTACCATTGAACATGATGTTGAATTTGATTGGTTAACTCTGAACTCAGCACAGCCCCATAATGATAGGATGTGCACACTTAGGCAGCCAGGGCATTGTAGGTTTTTTGTTTTCACTTCTTTTTCCTAAACATTATCTAATTGTTTTTCACTTGAATTGTGTTGGTTGCAAAGGTGGAACAAAGATCTGACATAATTTATCTTGATTTCAGACACAAACACCTGCAATTACAATGAAGGTGTGTAAAACTTTTATATCCACTATTAGCAATTAGACTGGGTGACAATAATGGTCTTCATATGTCATTGTAAGTAATTTAGTTTTCTGCTGAGGGGTGTTAAGCTCAGTATTGAATGCCAAAGCCTATACCTAACATGTAGAAGCAGAAAATGTATTTGTAACTAATCTAACTAAAATCATTAGCAAAACATTATTGAGTAATAAAAATGAGCAACTTAGCTACAGTCAGATGGAGGATTAGTGTAGCAATCAATTATTTCTGCAAATATCAGTACATGTAAAGTACACCAACCAAGTCGATCATGTTGTTGGCAGTTTTAATGTTAATTGAGAAGTCTTGAGGAAATTGAGGTTGTGTTAACAATAAAACAATCATTTGCACTACTATGCACACTGTGGTTTATATAGGATGCCTCTTATAAATTACCTTTCATGATATGTTGTATACCACATGGTCTCAAGGAATTACCACCTAACTCTAGATGATTTTCTGCCTTCCAATCTTCTAGTGATTGTTTTTGTTGCATGGTTGGAAACATTTAATAAACACTATGTATGAATAATATTATTATTTTTTCAATAGTTACTGAAACCTTGACCACCCGAATACTTTATGGTTTGTTACTGACACTTTATCGCTGTATAGCTGGGCCTTGACACAGTTGTTTGTAGGAATATATTACTGAGCTTGACAATTGAAGTACTTTGTTTTAATTCATGGTGGATAGGGCTTTATGAGGCCAGAGGGGCATATGTTGTAATACAGGATACATTTAACAGTGCCATATTAGAAAGGCAACTATAATGGGCAAATTTAGGCATGTATCAGGTAAGCACATATGTGTTCAAAACATCCACTGGTAGATATATTGTTTTTGTTATATATTCAATATTTCCAAAATGGCCACTATTACAGATGTGGTCCTATAGCATTTGGTTTAAAACCATATGTCTTACTTTCTGTTTAAGTTTCCTTTTCAAGTAAATTGAATTAAATCATATCATGAGAATTATGTATTGGTAGCATCTGATGTGCAGTTCCTCTAAACCTCATTTTCTCATACGTTTAATATAAATCCAGTATTTAGAGTATTACAGAGTGCCTTTAAAATGTCTGCCAATCTATTGGAGTTTTGCATTAAACTGTTTCTGTCACGAAAGCCAGCCCTCCTCAGTTTGACACCCATCAAACTGAGGAGGGCCATTATAAAGGGAACTGGCTGCAGATGATCCAATCACCACTGAGCAGAGGTTTGAAGGTTCCCGGGGTAGCGCCTGCGCAGTACACTAGGCAAGATGGCACCTGATGAGAGAGGAACGCCAAGATGAACAGCAGATAGTGATAACCAAGGAAAACCAAGGAGCACAATGAAGCACACGGAACAAACCTGGCGCGATGATTAAAAGTTTCTGATTGTTCTTAAAATAATTTTTATTTCTATTACAAATCACAGTGCTGAGGAACAGCTATGGGACAAATGTGATCCCATTCTATGGAACAATTAGAAGATGATTTTATTTACTCATATTAGTTTTTCATTAGTCATTATATGGCTATGGTGTTTTGGTGACATTTTTGGCGTGTGGTTGGGCCCAAGTTTGAACCTTTACACTATTTTTGGAGGTTTTATATAAGGTGTCTGAATTCCTCACTTTTACTAATATCTAATATAATATTCAGAAATTCCCAATAGTAGATATATATGTCTCCAAAATAAAACCCTGCATGTGATGGTGTAAACAATAATGTATATATATTTTATATATTATTTATATGAGTTATTGAGCCTAGTGAGTTATTAAGCCTAGTGAGTTATTGAGCCACATGAGTACTTCTTACTATTTCCAATTTGGACTCTTCACTGCCATTATTTGTCACTATTAAATCCTGATTAAACTGCCCATTAAAGGGGGGGGAGAAACGCATTAGGTAGACGCAGGCGAGCCTGGATGCACTCTCTTTCCCCATTTTTCTGTGTATACACATTTTTGCAGAGATCTAAGAGAAGTTTGAGAGTTCTGAATTTTTGGCACAACGATTATATAGCTATTTACTTTCAAAACAGATCTGATGGAGGTCATGTTAAAGGAAACCAGAAATCAACATCAGTCCCTGTAAGGTATAAGTATTTACTTGTGGAGAAGGAGACGTATTTCTACACTGAATAGTGCTAGAGCTCCATATGCAAACTAATACCGTTTGATCCATTACTATCATACTATAGTTGTGATATTATATCTTTGTACCTTGGAACGTACCACTGGATATTCCTTTGTATTATCATTAGGATCTTTGAATTTGTTTAGCTTACAATACCAGTGGCTTATATGTTACTTGGTGCTATCCAACTAGCTCGTTGATCGTGAATATTGATTACATATTTTATACATTTTAATAAACAATGTATTATATGGATACACCAGTGCTGCCACTTGTTGTTTGTTTTTTCTGTGTTCTAGTGTGTAACAAACTCCAGTACTTATTCTGTGTGGAAGGATGCAGGTGTGTCCTTTAGCAATTTAAAATCTTGCTACTCAATATTATTATTTTTAGACATGTCATTTCCAACCAGCATCTGGTGTGTTGCTATTTATTTCACTATTGAATATATTTGGGTTATTCATTAAAATTATTTATATTATATTTCTGAGTTTCAATTATATATAACCAGATAGTGACTCTTATAATAAATTATTACTCTTGAGATACTCTCAAGAGACTGTGGTAGGAGTGGACTTGCTTGTATCCTATGATGATTTTTTTATTATGCTGTTTTTGCATCCCTTATATATTGTGAGGACGTTTTTACAATGTTATATTGAACAGGACATTTTTAAAGGTATTATGCCAGATTCTGGTTTCTGTTTTTACTTTTATGTATATTGATCACCACAAATCAAAGGATCTCAGGAAGCCATCCAAAGGAGAGAAGCATATCACAGATCATTGAGTAGTGTGACAATTTAAGTGAACAGCCACGCTTGTACAAAGTAAGTGCATTCACAAAGGGGCTGGTGATTGCACACAGACAACAGTAATAAAGCACTTTATGCGGTGTTAGGGGGGAAAAAAGCATTGACTACCCACTTTGTGAATAGAAAGTCTTTTGGGATTTGTATATTGGCAATTTATTTCAATTACTACAGTAATTTTTTTATATTTTCTTCTTTTTATCTCCATTCTGGAAACTGACTACACAAAAGAGAATATTGATTTAATAGACTGAAATTAGTATCCAATAAAGGACTAAACTTGATAGACTTACAAAGTTCAAAAATGTCTCAGAAAAGGATTTACACATCATGTATATATTTTTTTTATACGGTTTGTGCCTGATTTGTACATTGCTTTATATCAATTGAATGGGAGGAGAAACCTTGCAGGAAGCAATGTGGGGAGTAACAGCCCAGGGGTAAATGTATTAAAGTGCAAATATTTGCGACTTTGCAGGGGAAATTTAAAATGGTAAATTCTTTAAAGGCAAATTTTGCTTTTAAAGGCATTGCACTTGCAATATCTGCACTTTAATACATTTGCCACCAGAGCTTCATCAGGGGTATTAATTACAGTCTCCTAAACCTGACAAATTATGAAGCCTTTTTAATTATTTCCCTCATCTTTACATGCTGGTGAACAACCACTCATTCATATGTAGCTTGGTAATGCTCATGACCTTACCTAACAGACACATTTGTTTCAAGTAGAGATGAGCGCACTCGGATTTCTGAAATCCGAGCCCACCCGAACGTTGCCGATCCGAGTCGGATCCGAGACAGATCCGGGTATTGGCGCCAAATTCAAATCTGAAACTGAGGCTCTGACTCATAATCCCGTTGTCGGATCTCGCGATACTCGGATCCTATAAATTCCCCGCTAGTCGCCGCCATCTTCACTCGGGCATTGATCAGGGTAGAGGGAGGGTGTGTTAGGTGGTCCTCTGTCCTGGTAGATCTCGTGCTGTGCTGTTTAGTTCTGTGCTGTGCTGTTTAGTTCTGTGCTGTGCTGTGCTGTGCTGTGCTGTGTTCTGCAGTATCAGTCCAGTGGTGCTGTGTGCTGTGCTCTGTCCTTCTGAGGTCAGTGGTGCTGCTGGGTCCTGTGCTGTGTCCTGTTCAGTCCAGTGGTGCTGTGTCCTGTGCTCTGTGCTTCTAAGGGCATAGTTATTTCCCCAATATTCCCCTGTGTTTAAAAAAATAAAAAAAAGTTATTTAAAAAAATACCAAAAACTAATTAAATTTTTTTTAATTACCACAAAATTTGCACAACCAATCCTGCAGTATAAGCCCATTGGTACTGCAATATTACCAAGTTCACACATTCAGCAGTAAAAGTCCAGTGGTACTGCAATATTACAAAGTTCACACATTCTGCAGTATCAGTCCAGTGGTGCTGTGTCCTGTGCTCTGTCCTGCTGAGTTCCGTAGTGCTGCTGGGTCCTGTGCCGTGTCCTGTTCAGTCCAGTGGTGCTGTGTCCTGTGCTCTGTGCTTCTAAGGGCATAGTTATTTCCCCATTATTCCCAAGTTTTTAAAAAATAAAAAAAAAGTTAAAAAAAATAAAAAATTAAAAATTAAAAAAAAAAAATATAATTATAACCAAATTTGCAAAACCAATCCAGCAGTATAAGTCCATTGGTACTGCAATATTACAAAGTTCACACATTCTGCAGTATCAGTCCAGTGGTGCTGTGTCCTGTGCTCTGTCCTGCTGAGTTCCGTAGTGCTGCTGGGTCCTGTGCCGTGTCCTGTTCAGTCCAGTGGTGCTGTGTCCTGTGCTCTGTGCTTCTAAGGGGATAGTTATTTCCCCATTATTCCCAAGTTTTTAAAAAATAAAAAAAAAGTAAAAAAAAATTAAAAATTAAAAATTAAAAAAAAAAATATATAATTATAACCAAATTTGCAAAACCAATCCAGCAGTATAAGTCCATTGGTACTGCAATATTACCAAGTTCACACATTCTGCAGTATCTTGTGCTACATATAATGGAGACCAAAAATTTGGAGCATAAAGTAGGGAAAGATCAAGACCCACTTCCTCCTAATGCTGAAGCTGCTGCCACTAGTCATGACATAGACGATGAAATGCCATCAACGTCGTCTTCCAAGCCCGATGCCCAATCTCGTAGTACCGGGCATGTAAAATCCAAAAAGCCCAAGTTAAGAAAAAGTAGCAAAAAGAGAAACTTAAAATCATCTGAGGAGAAACGTAAAGTTGCCAATATGCCATTTACGACACGGAGTGGCAAGGAACGGCTTAGGCCCTGGCCCGTGTTCATGACTAGTGGTTCAGCTTCACCCACGGATCTTAGCCCTCCTCCTCCTCCCCCCCCCTACAAAAAATTGAAGAGAGTTATGCTGTCAGCAACAAAACAGCAAACAACTCTGCCTTCTAAAGAGAAATTATCACAAATCCACAAGGCGAGTCCAAGGATGTTGGTGGTTGTCAAGCCTGACCTTCCCATCACTGTACGGGAAGAGGTGGCTCGGGAGGAGGCTATTGATGATGTAGCTGGCGCTGTGGAGGAACTTGATGATGAGGATGGTGATGTGGTTATTGTAAATGAGGCACCAGGGGGGGAAACAGCTGATGTCCATGGGATGAAAAAGCCCATCGTCATGCCTGGTCAGAAGACCAAAAAATGCACCTCTTCGGTCTGGAGTTATTTTTATCCAAATCCAGACAACCAATGTATGGCCATATGTAGCTTATGTAAAGCTCAAATAAGAAGGGGTAAGGATCTTGCCCACCTAGGAACATCCTCCCTTATACGTCACCTGAATAACATTCATAGTTCAGTGGTTAGTTCAGGAACTGGGGCTAGGACCCTCATCGGTACAGGGACACCTAAATCCCGTGGTCCAGTTGGATACACACCAGCAACACCCTCCTCGTCAACTTCCTCCACAATCTCCATCAGATTCAGTCCTGCAGCCCAAGTCAGCAGCCAGACTGAGTCCTCCTCAATACGGGATTCATCCGAGGGATCCTGCAGCAGTACGCCTACTACTGCCACTGCTGCTGTTGCTGCTGTTAGTCGGTCATCTTCCCAGAGGGGAAGTCGTAAGACTGCTAAGTCTTTCACAAAACAATTGACCGTCCAACAGTCGTTTGCCATGACCACAAAATACGATAGTAGTCACCCTATTGCAAAGCGTATAACTGCGGCTGTAACTGCAATGTTGGTGTTAGACGTGCGCCCGGTGTCCGCCATCAGTGGAGTGGGATTTAGAGGGTTGATGGAGGTATTGTGTCCCCGGTACCAAATCCCGTCGAAATTCCACTTCACTAGGCAGGCGATACCAAAAATGTACAGAGAAGTACGATCAAGTGTCCTCAGTGCTCTAAAAAATGCGGTTGTACCCACTGTCCACTTAACCACGGACATGTGGACAAGTGGTTCTGGGCAAACGAAGGACTATATGACTGTGACAGCCCACTGGGTAGATGCATCCCCTTCCGCAGCAACAGCAACAGCTGCATCAGTAGCAGCAACTACAAAATGGCTGCTCGTGCAAAGGCAGGCAACATTGTGTATTACAGGCTTTAATAAGAGGCACAACGCTGACAACATATTAGAGAAAATGAGGGAAATTATCTCCCAGTGGCTTACCCCACTTAGACTCTCATGGGGATTTGTGGTGTCAGACAATGCCAGTAACATTGTGCGGGCATTAAATATGGGCAATTTCCAGCACGTCCCATGTTTTGCCCACACCATTAATTTGGTGGTGCAGCATTACCTCAAGAGTGACAGGGGTGTGCAGGAGATGCTTGCGGTGGCGCGCAAAATTGCTGGACACTTTCGGCATTCAGCCAGTGCCTACCGCAGACTAGAGGCACATCAAAAAAGCATGAACCTGCCCTGCCATCACCTCAAACAAGAGGTTGTGACGCGCTGGAACTCCACCCTCTATATGCTGCAGAGGATGGAGGAGCAGCAAAAGGCCATTCAGGCCTACACAGCCACCTACGACATAGGCAAAGGAGTGGGGATGCGCCTCAGTCAAGCGCAGTGGAGACTGATTTCCGTGTTGTGCAAGGTTGTGCAGCCATTTGAACTTGCCACACGAGAAGTCAGTTCCGACACTGCCAGCTTGAGTCAGGTCATTCCCCTGATCAGGCTGTTGCAGAAGCAGCTGGAGAAAGTGAGGGAGGAGCTGGTAAGCCATTGCGATTACACCAAGCATGTAGCTCTTGTGGATGTAGCCCTTCGTACGCTTTGCCAGGATCCGAGGGTGGTCACTCTTTTAAAGTCAGAGGAATACATTCTGGCCACCGTGCTCGATCCTCGGTTTAAAGCGTATGTTGTGTCTCTGTTTCCGGCGGACACAAGTCTACAGCGGTGCAAAGACCTGCTGGTCAGGAGATTGTCCTCTGAAGAGGACCGTGACATGCCAACAGCTCCACCCTCATTTTCTTCCACATCTATGGCTGCGAGGAAAAAGCTCAGTTTTCCCAAAAGAGGCACTGGCAGGGATGCTGATAACATCTGGTCCGGACTGAAGGACCTGCCAACCATTGCAGACATGTCTACTCTCGCTGCATTGGATGCTGTCACAATAGAAAAAATTGTGGATGATTACTTTGCTGACACCATCCAAGTAGACATGTCAGACAGTCCATATTGTTACTGGCAGGAAAAAAAGGCAGTTTGGAAGCCCCTGTACAAACTGGCTCAATTTTACCTGAGTTGTCCCCCCTCCAGTGTGTACTCGGAAAGAGTTTTTAGTGCAGCGGGGAACCTGGTCAGTGAGCGGCGAAGGAGGTTGCTTCCTCATAACGTTGAAAAAATGATGTTTATAAAAATGAATAATCAATTCCTCAATGAAGTACAGCACTGCCCTCCAGATACTACAGAGGGACCTGTGGTTGTGGAGTCCAGCGGGGACGAATTGATAATGTGTGATGAGGAGGAAGTACACACTGTAGGGGGAGAGGAATCAGAGGTTGAGGATGAGGACGACATCTTGCCTCAGTAGAGCCTGTTTAGTCTGTACAGGGAGAGATGAATAGCTTTTTTGGTGTGGGGGCCCAAACAAACCAATCATTTCAGCCAAAGTTGTTTGGTAGGCCCTGTCGCTGAAATGATTGGTTTGTTAAAGTGTGCATGTCCTATTTCAACAACATAAGGGTGGGTGTGAGGGCCCAAGGACAATTCCATCTTGGAACTTTTTTTTTTGCATTATATGACCAATCAACAGTCGTTTGCCATGTTCAAAAAGTAAAACCAAATTTAAACAAATTCAAGAAATTAAACCAAAAGTAAAATGCCCTGTCATAATTTAAAACAAGAGGTATTGACGTGCTCTAAAACTACTGTATTGTTGTTTATATTTTATAAACACTACACTTGAAAGCTTGAGTCTTTCAATAAAAAAGTAACTGTCCATTGCACGAATATTTGCAACAGGGACAATTTTAGGGTTAAGAAAGTCAACTAATAACACTTCGACGCTGTCTGTCTTTATAAACACTGCACTTGGAAGTTGGAGGAGGTATTGTGGCCCCGGCACCAAATTTACTACCGGGGCCACTCCACTGTGCAGTCCATATTTAGGTGTATCAGATATTAAACAACGGTGACAGTTGATGCCCAATTTTTTAATTATATTGTGGCCTCGGTACCAAATTGTGTACCGGGGCCACCACACTACGCAGTCCATACCCTTTTTTGGTGGAATTCTGACCCGTGGAGGGTTTTTTAATTATATTGTGGCCTCGGTACCAAATTGTGTACCGGGGCCACCACACTACGCAGTCAAGATAGATAGATGCGTATCATAGATAAAGTACATTCAGTGGTGTGGGGCAAATTGAAAAATATTCAAAATGCACTGACATTATCAAAAACAAGAGGTTGTCACACGCTAAAACTCCAACATGTATATGATGGAGAGGATGGAGGAGCAGCCGTATGTGCAGTGTAATGCAGACCTGTTGAAGGTTTTTTATATATTTTATTGTGGTGCCCAGTGCTCACTCCTCTACGCAGTCCAGATACATTTATTGGTGCGAATCATAAAAGTTCAGGGTTTTTAATATATATTGTGGTGACCCACTCCTCTACGCAGTCCAGGTACATTTATTGGTGCGAATCATACAAGTTGATGGTTTTCTTATTATATATATTGTGGTGACCCACTCCTCTACGCAGTCCAGGTACATTTATTGGTGCGAATCATAAAAGTTCAGGGTTTTTAATATATATTGTGGTGACCCACTCCTCTACGCAGTCCAGGTACATTTATTGGTGCGAATCATACAAGTTGATGGTTTTCTTATTATATATATTGTGGTGACCCACTCCTCTACGCAGTCCAGGTACATTTATTGGTGCGAATCATACAAGTTCAGGGTTTTTAATATATATTGTGGTGACCCACTCCTCTACGCAGTCCAGGTACATTTATTGGTGCGAATCATACAAGTTGATGGTTTTCTTATTATATATATTGTGGTGACCCACTCCTCTACGCAGTCCAGGTACATTTATTGGTGCGAATCATACAAGTTGATGGTTTTCTTATTATATATATTGTGGTGACCCACTCCTCTACGCAGTCCAGATACATTTATTGGTGCGAATCATAAAAGTTCAGGGTTTTTAATATATATTGTGGTGACCCACTCCTCTACGCAGTCCAGGTACATTTATTGGTGCGAATCATACAAGTTGATGGTTTTCTTATTATATATATTGTGGTGACCCACTCCTCTACGCAGTCCAGATACATTTATTGGTGCGAATCATAAAAGTTCAGGGTTTTTAATATATATTGTGATTACCCACTCCTCTACGCAGTCCAGGTACATTTATTGGTGCGAATCATACAAGTTCAGGGTTTTTAATATATATTGTGGTGACCCACTCCTCTACGCAGTCCAGGTACATTTATTGGTGCGAATCATACAAGTTCAGGGTTTTTAATATATATTGTGGTGACCCACTCCTCTACGCAGTCCAGGTACATTTATTGGTGTGAATCATACAAGTTGATGGTTTTCTTATTATATATATTGTGGTGACCCACTCCTCTACGCAGTCCAGAAAGATACCTCGTTGCAACGTTTTGGACTAATAACTATATTGTGAGGTGTTCAGAATACACTGTAAATTAGTGGAAATGCTTGTTATTGAATGTTATTGAGGTTACTAATAGCATAGGAGTGAAAATAAGCCCAAAAACTTGATTTTTAAACTTTTTATGTTTTTTTCCAAAAAAATCCGAATCCAAAACCTTAAATCCGAACCGAGACCTTTCGTCAAGTGTTTTGCGAGACAAATCCAAACCCCAAAAATAATGAAAATCCGGATCCAAAACACAAAACACGAGACCTCAAAAGTCGCCGGTGCACATCCCTAGTTTCAAGGCAACATCTGTCAGGCCCTTTTGATAACGATGCTGCACTTGTCATTTAGCTATATTAGAGACATTGCTTAGAACATGCTAAACATAAATTGGGTGTTAAAAGACCATAGCAATAACTTTCTTGGCTGGGTACAATTGCAAACATTTTACTTTAATGTCATAAGTTGTATCAGCTAGTATGCTAGGATTAATTGACCTATAAAAATCTTCCCACCAAACCAACCTCCTTCATCTTAGCCATGTTAAATAAAGGAAACGAATAAATAGAAAAAATAAATATGGATGGAGCTAATAAGATATTTCATATATGTAAATGATGCAGAATTCAGCAGAGTAATACATAATAATCTCTGTCTCTTTTATTGTTCTTTGATTCAGCATTAAAAAAAAATTATGGATGTTGGGTTCAAATATAAAGATGATTTTAATGTTAGTCCCCACTGCATCATACTGATGTCTGATGTTAGCTTCACTTAGGACCTGTGATAACAGCCATCACTTATTTAGAGTTTGAAAAACAGATGTTGCTAATGTAATATTTTTGAAATGCAGTCAGGCACTCGGCTATGAGTTTGAATTTGGCTAGGTCCTCCTTTAGTTCCTCAGTATGTAATTTTGCTTTACCAGATACTCACTTTACTTCATTAGTTGTTGCAGGTGACAGATTAATAATGCCAAGAATTCATTCATGTCTTTTTGGGATGGATGCTGAGACCAAAATGTTATTGCAGCTTAAGGAAAGTGCCAGTAATTCTGTCTTCATGACTTTATTTTTTCCAATAAACTCCACACGCACATCAACACCATTTGTAGAGAGCAGCTGCGCCACTTTTAAATTAGTCCTAAAAGAGTATTCTCATACTAAACATTGGAATGACATAAAAAGATGATGCATTCACATTTTAGTCCATCCTTTAGTCTATCTATCTATCTATCTATCTATCTATCTATCTATCTATCTATCTATCTATCTGATTTGTATTTTCTTAAATATAAATTGTTTCCTTTTTTAATCTCTACCCCTCTTCCCCCCTCAACTATTTTGTTTGGGAGTATTTTCTTCAGTATTACCTTTATTCTACTTGCTGTAGTTTCGGGAGGTAGAGATAGATTGTAAACATATTTGCTGTCAGGGAAACATTTGCAGAGCCTACAAATCATGTGTAGACAATTTAAAGTGGTAATTCTATAAACTTGGACGATTATTTTATCTGTTTGATGATTTAGCGCTTTCAATTTATATCAAAATGTGAAGCTTGCTGGTGTTTTCCTAATCCTTTATGTTCTTTCACTACCTTTGTGATGCAGTTCACAGTCTTTTGCTTGATATAATATGTGTTTATGCTGTTCCATAAAGAAGATTAATTACAATGTATAGCTTCTAGTTCAAAATAATTTTAGAGAATTAAAGTAAGGTAATTAAGGCTGTTGGAGACTAACACTAAATTCTGGAATGTTATAAATACACACACTAATATATCCTCTGAGAATACATAAAAAAAACATTACCACATTTTTATTATGGAAGGGTTCCAGGGAATTTGGAGGTATTCAAATCTATATGAAAATGGAGAAAGATTTCAATTTCACAAAATTACAATGGATTCAGATATTAACAATTTAATATAACCATTGTAGCTATATATTATTTGGAAGTTTTATATAGATTGTATATATGTTGTATATAAAAGTATTTAGATAACGTAAAGTGATCAGTGCAGTGTCAAAAGGGAAAAATTATTCAGGTATAAAAATTGTTCAAGTCCCTATTGTAGATGTTGTATAAAAATTGGTTTAGTTTTCAATATTTGGTAGAGTTGCATTAGTCACAAGGAGACCGATAATGCAAATAATAGTAATAATAATAATCCTTTTAATTTTAATAAAAATATGTGAATTCTATGTTCATAAACATCTAAATATTTATGTCCAAAAATTGCTACAATAAAAATGACAACAGTAATTTTTAATCTGGCAGTGTCCAAAGTTACATCCAGATGTGTGAATACATTGTATAATATGGTGTGTATATTTTTTTGGGTTTGAGAAAATAAAAATAGGACAAACAAAAAAAGATATTTCACTAGTTAGTGACAAGCGTAATACAATTCAAGTTGTAAGAATGTGCATTTAATGCAAGCAAAAGTCAATAAAAAAATCATGCATATTTTTATTAGTGGCACAGTCAGTGCTGTTGGGAAATTTTATTAAAATTATTTCTCCATAAATTTTTGATTTGACAAATGTTTACTTCTTTGCTAATTTTAACTATTTTTAAAATAAAATGCACAATTTCCCATTATATTAACTGATTACAATTCTACCTCTAATAAATCTACTCCTCCATGACCTTGCATGATAATCTCTAACTCGGTTATGACAAATGCAATATGCCAAATATATTTCCAATTTTTAGCAAATAGTTAATCTGAATTTAGCACCTTTGTGAGGAGCATTAATCATATGAAGAAACCTAAATAAGAGTGCTAAGTTCATTTAGGCAGCTTCAGGAGCTGAACACCTTATTTTTCCTTGGTGGTAATGTGAAAGATTCATAAATAAAACCTTTAATATACTCTTTAATACTGCCATTTATCTAAATCTTGGTGGTATGTGGCTGCCAGCTGAGAAAGACAAATCATTATATATCTTCTATCTCTTTATAAACTTGTGTGAACATATATCACATAGTTACAGATGTGTACAATTTGAGAAACATGTAAAAACAAAAACAGACATGGCGACTAAGAACAGAAATAAAACCCTCACTATAACACAGTGCTGAAATTAAATTAAATTAAAATACATCGCATATTTATTATATAAACAGCAATGTTTATAAACAAGAAAAATTGAGATTTTCACATGTACCACCAAATACTGTACCGCTGCCCCTTGAAAGCAAAGCAAAGGATTTAATCCTTACTAAAAGCTGCACTACCTGACAGAATATTTTAGTCCTTTAAAATGGTTGCATAGGGGATGTTTGTGCGGGAGGACCAATCAGAAGCAAGCGTCTCTCGGGACAGAGGGGGGGGGATGACAACAAGATATTTATACTAGAGATGCTCACTGACCCCCGTGAATTGGTTTTGGTTTTGGATCTGGATAAGCTTTGTGTTTTGGTTTTGGCAAAACAGCTCCTGTGTGTTTTGGTTTTGGTTTTTTAAGAAAAAATCCTAAAATGTGCTAAAGTTACATAATTTTGCTCTTTTTTTCCCCTACATTATTGTTAACCTCAATAACGTTAATTTCAAGTAAATTTTGGCCACCTCACAGGTCACAATATTATTTTCATACACTTTCGGACAAATACTGCAGTGACCTGGCTGGATGGTAAGCGACAGAACAATGACACAAACACACAGAAGTTCCTAGCACATCTAGGACACATTGGCATACAGCAGTGGGCCCCTGTTTGGAAAAAGGATAGGTATATGAGAAACAGAAAGCCTAGTAATGAGTGAACACTATAGATCTCCCTCCCTCTACGCAGTCCGACATTAATCAAAAGCACCTGTCAGGCACCGTTCCTGCATCGCGGCCATGGAGCAGGGACGGCTGCCTGTCGCTTCTGGCCGAGGGAGCTCTGTTGCTAAGCAACAGAAAAGAAGTCCCCCTCCGGCCGTCCGAGTGCAGCCTGGGCAGGCATAGTAGCATGCGCCGTTGTTCGGCAACGGGACGCTAGTTTATGCTCTTGGTCGCTGTCTGTGATGTCACTGACCGCCGACCTATCAACTTCAGGGCTCCACTATATAAACCTGACTCGGGCACCATTAGGGTGTCAGAGTATCAGGTCAATTCCAGCCTCCAGCGTTCCTACTAGTAATTCTGCTATACCTCCTGTTTAGACCCGGCTTGTTCTGTGACTACTCTCCTGGATCCTATCTCTACTTGTACGCTCTCCTGGTTTGACCTCGGCTTCTCTGACCATTCTTTTGGATCTCCCTTGATACTGCATTGTCCAATTGGCTTGACCAGGCTTGACCTGACCACCCTCATCACTACTACACTGGTAACTGTCCTGGAGAGCCGCGACCTGCGCACCTCTTGCAGCGAAGTCCATACCTCCTTCCAGGGGACCCTGGCGAACACCGGGGTCGCGTTAGTCTCTGCGCCTTCCTGTACAGTTGAGGCAATACCAGTTAGTAGCTCTATCCAGCTCACAGTGCTGACAGCAGCCATGTTTCATTATTAGTCCTCTCTCCTTGCAACCAGCCTGACTGTAAATTAATTTCATTTAACTTTAAAAAAAAGACCTATTTTCCCAAACAACTCTAACATTAAATTAACAGTATTCACATTTAATAAATAAACCTATTTCCTCTCAAACATTAAATAATTAGCATTAACTTTTAAGAAATAGCAATCATTTTCCCCAAAATCAGCCACACATTCAATTAATAGCATCCAAACCAGCCCTGTATTAAATTCATAGGCCCTTAATCCCACGCTAAATGAAAAGGTCTACACCAACCCCTCTATTAAATTAAATAGTCCCCTCCATCAAATAAATATCCCCCACCAATAAATTAAACATTCCCACCCATCATTCAATGATTAGCCCACACTCTCACCCTACTATAAAATTAATATCTCACACCCCACCCACATTATATTGAGACATGACCCATAATTACATTAAAAGCCCCTCCAAGCCAGGCTCTATTTTTTGGATAAAGTGTTTTTATTATTTAGATTTTTAAAGGACAGTACAACAAAACCAATTACATAACAAAACATACATACCCAATTCCAGGATAAGTATTCCAGGTTCTATTTTTAGTACAGGATCTTAGTTTAATAGTATCTTTTTTGGGGGTTCACTATCTACAGTACAATAACTATGTATCCATAACTTTTAACTGAAATTTACATGCATAAGTATAATTATTACCTGTTTTATTGTTTTATGGAGATCACAACAAACACAAATGCTGCAGCTATATTTACCCTGGAACTATTAGAACTTATACTTTAAATCCCCTCACTTACATTAAAAGCTCCTTGTGACACACTTACATAAGCAAGCCCACACATTTCCACACACAATCCCCAACACTTCCTCACACTTCTTCATCCAGTTCTGTATCTTGTCTCCTGCTGACTGCACCACACATCCGACATGCTGGCAGTGTGGGACAGAGGAGCACCTGCTCCTCATAGTGTTTTTAGCACCTCCCAGAATTTTGTTTTACTTTTTAATTTTTTAACTGTTTCACCAATCAAAATTTTTACTGCAGCTCATTATCTGGAACACTGCAGCTCTTTATCTGAAACACTGCAGCTCTTTATCTGGAACACTGCAGCTCGATACCTGGAACACTGCAGCTCTTTATCGGATAAGAAAACTTTTTTTTTATTTTCCTGTGGGACCACTGGATTTCTGAAATGACATTCTCATCATCCATTCTTCGGTCTGTAATTAGTGGACGTAAAATGGACTCCTGGAAGTGGGCGCCTCTAGCTGCGTATCTATGGGGAAGTATTATGAATTAGCCCATAACATTTTATTGGGGACTTTAATGCCAGGTTCTACTAGTGCAACAGATTCCTGGATTGGTACACATAGCAGTCCCCCCAGGTGCGCTGATTGGTTGATTAAAAAAAAAAAAAAAAAGCAAAAAACATTTATATACTTGGGGTGTTGTGAAGCTAGACTAATTCTAAGCATCCTTGTCTGCATTTTTTATTTCAATTTTGAGGCTTTCTACCTGCCAACTTGAAGCAATGGCTGTGTGTGACAATGGTAAAGTTCATCCACGCTATTTGTTCCAATTATGATAGCTATGAGATGTTTTAATTAATCAATGGAAGACATTTTTAAATATAATTTTACCTTACTGGAATACTCACAAGGATTTATAGCTGTGGATACTGAAGTCCCTAAGGTGCAACTTTCAATTATTTCTTGGAAAAGAATGGGTTTATTTAAGGATTATGCATGGACTCTCTTGACATACAGGTGCATGTTAAACATCCTTGCAGGGTTTAACAGGGTTTAACAATCAAGTGCATTAACTTGAGTTGGTGGGTTTTTAGATTTGAAATTAATCAATATAAAGCATATAAAGTGTTATACATAGCCTATAATTGTTAAGGATGCACCAGAGTTCCAAAACAAACTATAAACTAGTATTTGTAGTAGTAATTAATTAAATGACCTCTTAAAAAGAGGTATTTAAAGGGCACAATAAATTGTTTTATTACAATAATTGAACTGAACTATCTGCCTGAGAGATAGCATTCAATATAGCATTTAACATGGTGCATTATGCTTTCTGCAAAAGATGACAAGTGTGAGGTGCAGAGGAAGGTAGTCTATGAAGGAGCATAGCTTATGTTGACAGTTGATTTGGAAGCCAATTTGACCTATCCGTGCTGTATATTAAGTGCTCTCTCCCAAGTAAATAAGAGATAAGATGAACCCCAGTGTTTGTTAAATAATTAAGATGACCCTATGTAATAAACTAATAAAATGACATCTACCTGGATGGCTTTTAAAAGCAGTTAACTTGTGACAGGTGAAAATATTTCCCTTTCACTTCCACCTGTCACAACTGCAGTGATTCAGCCTTTTTTAACGCTGTACTGTTCTTTTCTAGCTGACAAAGAGCTATCAATTAAAGCAGCCACGTAACACCACCCAAAGAGTGATAGAGTAAAAAGAAGATGAGTATAGTAGCTCTCACTTATTAAACATTTCTAAAAATGTAGAGAAAAAGATATGTTTCAAAATTTGTTAGGCACTATTACTTTAAAACAAACTGTGGTTACTAGGGTATATTTTTACTTTAAGAACAAAATAGGAGAATTTTTTTCAAGTGACCAAATGGTTTGGAAGAACTAGGTTTGAGGTCTTCTATGATGCTTCCATCAGTGTTATTAAACACTTAATATAAGTTTGCAAAGAAGCATAAATGAAAATGTATTACATAGCACAGAGCTATCCAGCATAAAGCCTTTTTAACCTTAATCTGACTGAAGCACTTTTGCACATATCACTGTATCTAGTCAATACTCCATTACTTTAGGTTAAGTGGCTCGCTATAGTTTCAGCACGCTGGGTATTAGAAAGTCAGTTACCTAATTTCCTAGGCAATCATGGCACAAGGGCTGTGCATTATTTCATTATTGTAAACTAACAATTGTCTCAACATAGGTAGCATACTGCTCTTGGCACTCTTGAGAGCTTAAAAAAATAAAAATAAACAGCAATTGAATAAAACATTGCAGATTGCTTTTATAAAAACGCTGGCTCTTAATAGTCACTTTATATGATGAGTGAAAAGCAAACTGCAGGCTATCTTGTGTGAGATTGGTAAACATAAGCTGAGAAATTTCATAATATAATCTACTGAGATTTGCTGTCCTGTTCTCTAATTTTATAAATAACATTCTTCTTTTACCAGAGTTCTTTAAAGGACAACTAATCCCAAAAAAGAAGGCTTGTTAAAAATTAAAATATGATGTACTACTTCCTTCCTTTTCATTACAAACAGCAAAGCATAGTATCCTAAGTCAACGAGTATGGCTACTGAGATGACTAACAATGCTCAAAAAAGCAAATAAATCATGTACCTTCAATGACAGCACATTCTTATATATTTCAACTGTCCTTTATAGAGCATTTGTGTTCTGGGAACCTATAGTTCAATCACCCAAGTTTTGTACTTCATTGTGAAGCACAGTGGCTCAGTGGTTAGCACTTCTAGCACAGCACTAGGGTCATAAGTTCAATTCCCGAACAAGGTCTTATCTGTGTGGTGATGGTATATTCTCCCCGTGTTTGTGTGGGTTTCCTCTGAGTGCACCAGTTTCCTCCCACAGTCTCTGTAAAGTGCTGTGGAATTGGTGGCGCTATACAATGGTGATTTTGATTGTAATATAACAATGAGAAATTATGCAAAATGCGGAATTCTACAAACGCACTTCAAAATAGTGAAGCAAAAGCAGAACTTTGAACCTCCGCAATATGGCCAATTCCACCACAAAATTCAATTTTGCGCAATAAATTTAAAGCAACTTAGTTCATTTATAGTTTGGAAGATTGAGGCCTTCTAATCTCTATGGCAATGAGGTAGAGGATGTAAAGCAAAAGTGACCTAATGAAGCAAAAATGTTAAATGCAGACCTGCTTACACCCCCGCCATCCGACATGAACCACACATACAATTTGTCTTCTCCAACCCAACAATATTTAGACAGTTGTCTCCATATTCAAGATCCACATGATCACACTGAATAAAATATATATTTTAAACTTTTTAATTATTATTATTATTATCATTATAATTATCATTGTTTTGTAAGATGCTACTGTGCTCAGAGTGCAGTGTGTAAAACAATGCATACATACTGTAAGGCAGGTACATACAAGGCAGACAGAAGAAGTGCAGATCTGAAAACAAAGGAGAGGGAGTACCCTTCTCGTGAGTGCTTACAATATAGTGGGAAACAGCAGAGCTGAGACAAGAGGATTGTGTTAGCTCTGTTGTTTGGAACAGCAGTAATGGTGTACCAATATGAGGTGTATAGGTGGGCGTAGGATAGGTTCTAATAAAGAAGTACTTTTTTGGAGAGCATTTAAAGATTTGAAAGCTCAGAAAGATTTGGGGTGACAGGGAGTTCCATAAGCAAGTAGTGGCACTGGAGTAGTCTTCAAATCACAAAAAGTGCAGACCCACAATACTGCCAACCCCACCATGATCTATGGAAAACCCCTGAAAAAAACAATCTGAGTCTACGTTTGTGGATTCATGGATGCTCCAGAAAGGTGCATAGTGGAAACAATAAAACTATCATTAACTAATATATTTGTGATCACCTCCTTATTCACTTCAAGTTTCCAGTTTTTAGGTTTACTCTCACTTATTTTGTTTAATTAATTGTGAAAGTGACAGATCATCAGGGCTATGTTTATTACATTACATATGAATTCCTGTGTTTGAGTGATTTCATTACCTTCATTGAAATGCACCTAAATATATACATTTATGTAAAAGATATTTTATTAGCAGTTTGAAAACAGCAGATGTATTCATAAGCCAATAGTGAATCCTCTTATAATCTGAATATGAAGATATAAGGTGATTTCAAATAAAATGCAGGTACTCAGTAAGGAACACCCCTGATCTGCCCAGCTTCTCACAGAAATCCTGCTCTTCCCTAGCTTTGCACAAAAATAGACACATGACATCATAAATAACATTCACATTGTGCGATTATACTTTCGCATGTTGGGAAATGTAATAATAAAATAAAGTAAGTATTAACAGTTTAGAGCCTGAATCATTAAGGAAAGTAAGGGGAAAAAAAGAGTACGTTTTCTCCTTGGCAAAACCATGTTACAATGCAAGGGGTGCAAATAAGTTTATTATTTTGCACATAAGGAAAATACTGGCTGTTTTTTTCATGTAGGACACAAATATATGATAGCTTTATTTTTACACTGACATTTGAAGTTGATCTAGGACATGCCCTACCCCAGCTATAAATCTGTACCCATATTTTAAATTTACCTCCCCTCCAAAGCAATATGGTTTTGCCAAGATGAAAAGTTTTTTTTTGCTTTACTTTCCTTAATGAATCAGGCCCATAGTTTTGCATTCTGTGGCACTAAACCTCAAATTTCTATTTCCCTATAGATTATAAACTTGTGATCAGGGCAAGCCACTTATAAAGCATTATGGAACATGCTGGTCCTGTAAAAATAAGTTTAAAATTAAATAATTATTAAATAGATAATAATATAAAATAAGATTACTGCTTTCACATGAGTAAACATTGTAATGCACATCTCCCAATGATTCCGATTTTGGAGTGGGGCTTAACAGGAAAATGGGTGGAGTTTTAGCCAAATGTGTCCGTTTGTGGACAGAGTTTGGGTGGAATGGGAGTGCTGCTTATTGTGTCTAGGTTGTGTTGGGAGGCAAGGTAATGGGAAAGTTTCTATCTGGTGAACAGGCTGTCTGTGAAATAATTGTTGGGCCTGATGCCATTAGCTGAAGGGAAGTCACGCACTGGACTCTCAAGTCCTGTTACTTTCCTGTCCAATGTCTTTCTTTGCTGTCCCTGAGGTCCATAGGCTCTGTTGGTCTCAGATTTCTCTACATGACACTGCCATCTTGTATTTGGTCACATGCTCCCTCTCAGCCAACCAGAGTGCTGCTTCAGCTCAATCAGGGCATAGCAGTTCCTATAAAAGGACATCCTGGACCTTTAACCCATTGCCAGTGCAACGTTGCTCCCTCAGACACCAACCTGGTTTCTAGCAGTCTGCAGTCTGCTCAGTTAATTCTGCCCTGCCAATGCAGCCAGCAGTCCGGTCTAGCTCTCCAATTCCAGTCCAGTCCAGCAATCCAGTTCCAGTCTGGTTCAGCACTCTGTTTCCTGGCTGGTCTAGCAAGTTCCAGTGTGGTCTTTCCTCCTATATCTGATCACCATCTTGATATTCTTAACTTCTTGCCAGTTTCCAATGCCATTCATATTTGGCAATGTCCTGAACTCTCAGCAACTCTCATATGATTTGTCACACATATGTCCTCTACCTGTATGTCTTTAAACTAAGTGCACTGCTGTACAAATGTGTAACTGTGTGCAGTCTTGCCCTGCAGACTGTCAACTGAATACCTGACCCCTCTCTTAGAAGACTGTGGCAAACCACTCCCTTTGTCTCAACGTCTGCTAAGAGGTATATCTGGGTACAGAACTCTGCGATACACAAGAATCTAGATTCGGATGCTTCTTTGATGCTCATGTGCAGTACAGAAAGAGATGAAAAAATGTCAATACTTACAACTCTAAATGAGGCCCGTCTGTGTGGATGACATAATCAGAAGCAATTATTTACATTTTTTTTTTTTTTGCCTGCATTTAAAAAAAGAAATACAATATATGAGAAACAAAGGAAATTATGGTATTCCTTTTTCAGGAGATATACTGTATATGATAGAATTTACCCTCTGCTGTATAATATAAGGATATCATAAGTCATCAAGGAGTTCCTTGACCATATAAAAGGAAAAGGCCACTGGTCATGTGCTTTTATATAGATCACAGATCTCCAAGATCACTTCTAATATTCACAATAATTTACAGTAGGGGGTAAGAAGGAGTTATTTCTTTTGATGATATCACAACTCATTGATTATTAGTTATAACATCCGAATTCATTGTTTATACATATATTACTTACAATATTTTATAATTATATCAGCATCACATGTAATATAGGAGTTTTATGACACAAGAACCATCGCCAAGCTTGTTTATTCTCATTGCTTCATGTTTGTAATACCAATTAAAAGTATCTTGTTTTATGGAAGAAAGTACATTTAATAATGTTTTTAAACTACACTAATAAATATAGTTTGTGGATAGTATATAATGAATGTTCTATAATAAATAACAGACTACACTTACAATTTTACGCGTGACATTCTTTATAAGAGTTTTAACCATTTTAAAAATATGTTTATATAGCAAATTGTAGTTTTGCTCTGTAAATCTGCACTCAATTTGAATGGATTCAAGTAGATTTGTGTTTGATCAGCATGCATTCTATCTGAAGCAACAACTGTGGCTGAATTTCAATTAGATACTTCCATTATAATCTGTGTACACCTGTAGTTTCCATCAAGATTGCTGGGGATAGAAACATTCTTTGTATGATAGGGATTTGCCTACTGGCAGCAACGTGTCCATTATCTGAGAAAAAAAAGC
Organism: Mixophyes fleayi; assembly: GCF_038048845.1. Classification (NCBI taxonomy): domain Eukaryota; kingdom Metazoa; phylum Chordata; class Amphibia; order Anura; family Limnodynastidae; genus Mixophyes; species Mixophyes fleayi. Next base: position 292,276,684 of record NC_134405.1, on the reverse strand, counting down.
CAAAAAATAATTACTTTGATGTTCCTGCATAGCAACTTCTGGTATATATTTCCTTTAATACTAAGTAATCTATATTGAGAATTAGAGTTTATCCAACCTCTAAGTGGACATCAATCACTAATTCATAACACTAAAGAACAATGTTTGAAATAGCTTAGAAAAAAACACACTATATAAAATATTGTTAATTGTTAACCAATGAATGATAATCAGACAACTTGGGGTAGATTTACTAAAGAACGTTTATTAGTGCAGTGTGCAAACCAACACACATTGGGTGCAGTTCTCAGGCTCAAACCAGAAGATTTATTATCCTTTGGTTTTGAGGCTGAAAATTGAAACCGCATCACATATTGCCAAACTGCATGGGGATAAAGCCAAACCGCGTGGAAAAAAACAGATGTATAATATGCAGTGTTACCCCTTCCATTTTGCAGGAGCTCAGTGCTACTCAACATATAGCCCGTTCCTCTAGGGGGGACAAAAAATGATTAGGCCCCCCGCAACTAATCAGTCCCAGTCCAATACTGCATGCAACAGGACACCTCCTGGTACCCATGGCCAAATATAGTGCAAGCACTTGACATCATAAGTGCCAGCATGCATTGACAGTCCATGAGTGTTTTTGCATGCTGGCACTTCAGAAATCCAAGAAACAGCACACCTACGGCAGGGAGTGCATACTATCACTTGTAGTGTCCAATGTGTTGCCCCTGTAATAATTAAGTAAATATCAGTGACCACTTTAGATCATTAATGTATAGTAGTGCCCCTTTACATCCTTAAATAATAAAATAGCTGCCTTTAGATCAATGAGAAATTAATATTGGACCCTTTATAAAAACAATAAATGAATATTGCTGCAGCAATAATAATAATAATATAATGAATTAAATAATATAATATAATATAATAAATAAATAATGATATTATAATTGTCTCCATATTGCATACTCCCATGTTATATCCCTAATAAATACTTACCTAAAAAAAAAAATCTTCTTTTCTTCATCTGGCATAATACCTATGGGGAATAAAAAAGAAACTTGATGAACGAAATGGACTTCATCTCCAGTGAGCCCTGCCTACTTAATAGCTAGGAAACCAATCAGGAGTAGTCTCTTACACTTCTTAGTCAATTACAGGTAAGAGACCACTCCTGCTTGGCTGCTATTATTTAATGACCTAATGGAAGCACAATTATTTATTTAATTATTACAGGGGAAACACTTGTGCTACACATGGCACTAGAAAGCAATAGTATGTACTGGTGGCCATGCGCATGCTAAAAATCTGCAGTTTACCATGTGGTTTGGTAAATGTTGCTTAATACATGGGATGGTTTATATATCTCCCATGTATGAAAATCACAATAGCGGTTTAAAACTTTACATTTCTAAATTATGCACTGTGATGTGCAATTTAATAATCGTTTGGTTTACAAACTGCACATCAAAGCTACAAAGCACATCTCAAAGAAAAGTTCATACTATTCTTTTGTAAGAATACATTCAATCCAGGCTATTCTGGCACTAATGATAAGGGGGTGCTTACTGGATTTTTTTTAACTGAGATTTTTTCTGATGTGAATGATGGATCAAAATAGAAGAGAAAAACATTTTTTACCTTTCTTTTTGTTCAACTTACCAAATGGATTACAACAAATCTAGACCACCAAACTAAGTATAAAGCTTTAACTAGAAGTTCAGAATGTGTTGCTCTACAGATTACCTAAGCTTAGCCAATCCCCTAATGGCAGGAGAGATGGAGATACCCCTGAAGTGGCGTTTAAAAGAAACTTTTGGTTTTAAAATCCTGCTCCTCAGTCAACACCAGAGAACAAGATTGGGGTCTTTATGTACATCGAGTCCCTCATTACCTCCGGGGTGGATAGAGAGAAACCCCAGTATTAGACTGGGGCTTATATTTCTCCCACTGTATCCAGGGATACAGGTATAGCGTTAGATTGCACTGTGCCCTGCCACCTCCGAGGGATAGATTAGATCACCTAAACTATTATGGAGGCCATCTATGTCACCACACTGTATTTGGGGAGTTAGGAGGGTCCTCAGCATTATTTTAAGAGCCCTTAACTTACACCAGCGTGCATCAAAATGTGGGCCAGGAAGACACCACCAAGGATATAGGAAATGTTTTGTATTACCCTGCCGACACTGCATTAGGTGGGGCCGGGGAGAAACTCCTAGGGTATTTGTTTTCTTCTGCACTACCTGGATAGTCACTAGGCTTGAGACTAGATTTCATTATCCTTTCACTGACCTCACAAGGGGTGGTAGTGCAGCTTTTCCTTCCATTTTTAATTGAATATTTTTTCTTTTAATTTTAGACTCCAAATCTTTTAAGATGGGTTAATCTTATACCCCAGTCACCAGCCAGAGGATTGTATGAGGGGTCAGCTTCTGCAGCAGTCTAAAATATTCAAAGGAGATTAAAAAAAATTGTCACCTAAAATTTACTTTTGTGCTTGTCTATGATGTGTCCAACATAATAAGTAAAGGTGGTAGTAAACGCTAGTGTGAGAATCAATGCAGGACTCACAACCTCTTCTTTGTATATAACACTGCACTACATTATGTTGAATATGACTAGGGCAATGGGACTTTCACATTTACTACTACCACTGTCAAGCAGCATCTCTTTGCTATTGCAGAGCATAAGTATATAGTTTGTTTTATATATTGTTTTGAGTTGGACATATCTTGAGGTATGTATCACTCAACATACACACATACAGTCAAGTCCATAAATATTGGGACATCGACACAATTCTCATATTTTGGTCTCTATACACCACCACCATGGATTTGAAATGAAACTAATAAGATGTGCTTTAACTGCAGACTTTCAGCTTTAATTTGAGGGTATTTACATCCATATCAGGTGAACAGTGTAGGAATTACAACGGTTTCTATAAGTGCCTCCCACTTTTTAAGGGACCAAAAGTAATGGGACAATCGACTCAAAACCTATTTCATGTACATGTGTGGGCTATCCCCTTATTATTTCATCATCAATTAAACAGGTAAAAGGTCTGGAGTTGATTCTAGGTGTGACAATTGCATTTGGAATCTGTTGCTGTTGACTCTCAATATGAGATCCAAAGAGCTGTCACTATTAGTGAAGCAAGCCATCATTAAAAATCAAAGCAAACCCATCAGAGAGATAGCAAAAACATTAGGTGTGGCTAAATCAACTGTTTGGAACATTCTTAAAAAGAAAGAACACAGCGAAGAGCTCAGCAACACCAAAAAACCCGGAAGACCACGGAAAACAACTGTGGTGGATGACAGAAGAATTTTTTCCCTGGTGAATAAAAACCCCTTCACAACAGTTGGCCAAATCAAGAACACTCTCCAGGAGGTAGGTGTATATGTGTCAAAGTCAACAATCAAGAGAAGACTTCACAAGAGTGAATGTAGAGGGTTCACCACAAGATGTAAACTATTTGTGAGCCACAAAAACAGGAAGACCAGATTAGAGTTTGGCAAACAACATCTAAAAAAGCCATAACAGTTCTGCAACAACATCCTATGGACAGATGAGACAAAGATCAACTTGTACCAGAGTGATGGGAAGAGAAGAGTATGGAGAAGGAAAGAAACTGCTCATGATCCAAAACATACAACCTCATCAGTGAAGCATGGTGGTGGTAGTGTCATGGCGTGGGCATTTATGGCTGCCAATGAAACTGGTTCCCTTGTATTTATTGATGATGTGACTGCTGACAAAAGCAGCAGGAAGAATTCTGAAGTGTTTCTGGCAATATTATCTGCTCAGTCAGTCAAATGCTTCAGAACTCATTGGACGGCGCTTCACAGTGCAGATGGACAATTACCCGAAGCATACCAAGACCAATCAGGAACTGAAGACATTTGCAGTAGAAGCCTGGCAGAGCATCACCAGGGATGAAACCCAGCGTCTGGTGATGTCTATGCGTTCCAGACTTCAGGCTGTAATTGACTGCAAAGGATTTGCAACAAAGTATTAAAAAGTGAAAGTTTGATGTAGGATTGTTTAGTTTGTCCCATTAGTTTTGGTCCCTTAAAAAGTGGGAGGCACATATAGAATCCGTTGTAATTCCTACACTGTTCACCTGATTTGGATGTGAATACCCTCAAATTAAAGCTGAAAGTCTGCAGTTAAAGCACATCTTGTTAGTTTCATTTCAAATCCATTGTGGTGGTGTATAGAGCCCAAAATATGAGAATTGTGTCGATGTCCCAATATATATGGACTTGACTGTAATTATACATTTTTTGTAACTGAATTTTATGGTCAGCAAAAATGAACGTGGGCTCATGACTCATGGTAAAGACTCTGGACCTGACTCATTAAGCCATGCAAAATAAATGTATTGTGCTTTAAAAAAAAATGACTGTAATACGGGCATACGCACGTCTCTTCACAAGCTGATCTGAAGAAGCATTTCTTGTTGAACACAGGTCTAGGCATGCTCTGCCTATATGGCACTTGCCATATTAAGACAGGCACAACACACTGCAGAATACGTACAATATAAAGTTCCATGAGAACACACAGAGAAAAAAATTATTGGCACCTGTTAATAAAAAAGTCATTAAAATAAATGAAGGCCACATGATATAAATCTCGAGAGTTGGGTTATTTTTTACCAGCATCTGATGCAGGAGTTAGCAATTGCAGATCAGCCCAGCTACTCTTTTGTGGAGCTCCTCTCTGACCTTTTATATAGGCCACCCTGCTTCCTGTTTCTCCCTCTTCCTTTTGGATTCCAGCTGTGTATCTATCTGGTTTGCTTTAAGTTATTACTTTCACTTTCTGTCTGTTCTGCTTGTTGTTTATCTTCTTTTTTGCCTTCACTGCTATCCTCTGTGTCCTTCCTCTGTGACTTTATACTTTATATTATATTATTATATTTACTCCATTTCTCTTTCATTCTCTGGTTTCTCTCCTCTCTCTTTCTAGCTAATTTTCAGTGCACTTCTCCTGTTCCATTTATTATTCTCTTCACCTTTTCATTTCTTTCCCTACTGACCACGCCAGCTTTTCCATGCCCGACTCCACCAGGCACCGTCCCCCATTCCCGGCCACTCATTTGTGGCCCGTGGAAATGCCAACGTAGCTGTCTCCATATGTAAGCAGCAGCCGTGCGCTGTCACCACAGTCACCACGTCCCTCCATTGTTTCCTGTGCACCATTTCTCACCATCCCCTCCCTTCACTTCCCATCCTACCGATGGGGGCATCACTTCCATTCCCAGCCCCAATATTGTCATTTCTGCCCCCCCACCCGGAACCCTCCCTCTCCCCATTTACTCAACATGCTTCGCAAGTTTGTTTTTGGCCCTTCCATTAAAACCCCTTTCTTCCCCAGCCAACTGTGCAGTCTAAAGTTCCCCCAGATGCTCTGCCTGCACTATTTCCCTCCCACAAACCCTCTTTTACCCCAATTTTATCAGGCCCCTTCTACCATCTAGCACACACCCAGCCTCATACCTACTTTGCCAATGGCTTTGCCCGCCCCTGTTTTTTCCACCTCTTTCCCTTCTTCAATTTTTTTCTTGTTAACCAGTCACCTTTCCAGGGGCCCCATCTCAATGGGCCCCAGTTTACCTGCCCCCTGTCAAAGTTCGAAACCAGTTATTCAGCAGAGGGGCCAGTTTAATGATGTTCAGGGCTTGAAGGTCTGGGGGGACTTCCGGGGTGGTACATGTGCTAACACGTCCATATTACAGGGTCTCATGAAGCGAGTGGACAAGATTGCTACAGGGGTCTTCGTGGACATGTTTACAAGTCATTAAGACTGAGGAAGAAATGCATGGATTCTCCATATAGGGACAATATAGCAAGCACCACAGATTTATGTGTGAAACAGCTGTTGATCAAGAGCCGGTCAGCATTATCATGGAGTACCGCCTTCAGTACTGTTACAGACTGAATTTGCCTTAATAAATGCATGGTTCTGTCCGTTGGGTTTAGTTCCTTGCAAGGAGCAGAGATGTCTGTTGCTTTATTGTTGTGTTCTTGTTATCCCTGACAGCCAAGACATCTTTACTGATGTTCTGTAAACTTGTTAAAAAAGTGGCATCTACTGAAGATGCGAAAAAAGGCCCTTTTAGGTAGGGCGGGGAGGAGGCTTACAGGTACTATAATAGTTGGTTAGAGGGCACTTTATTTTTGTTGTGCAAGCTAATTGGAAACTAGGTCATCAGAATACATGCATTTTTATGCAATACCTGCAATTGATATTTATCGGAAATCCAAAGGTACAGTTTGGAGGCATTATGATTATGGCTTTGGAAAATGCAGGACGGTTTAGCTAGCCTCCACTTTGCATGCAAGGATTTGGATGTTTGATTAGATGTTACACAGCCTAGCAGGGGCATTGTCAAAGGATCAAGGGTGAAGGGATTCATTGGACAAGCTAGTCATAGTGTGCCCAGTCTTTTTCGGAACAGAGATTTTGCAATTAATAGTGCACAGTGTACAAAGAGCGTGGTCTGTAAGTACAAACCCCTACATTGTGGGGGTAACCACATTGCCGAGGATTGTGCCAGGATTCACCCCTTCCCAACAACCACTGTGCCCTGGACTTCATGATGTACCATTGGTCAAAGCCCCATCCTGACTGAATGTATGCCATTAGAGAGATGGCTTACCCGGTACCCAGTGAAAGATGTTGTTGCCTTTCTGCTTTATGGGTTTAGACATAGTTTTCGTCTCCCCATTAGTAGAGAGCTGAACTGTGGGAACCTGGGTAATTTAAGTTGGCCATTAAGTTTTCCAAAATTCTGGTCAGGAAGGTGGCACGAGAGGTGAAACTAGGACGCATGTACGGACCTTTCCTCGAGCCTCCTTTTTCCGATCTTTTGCTCCCCAGTTGGAGTTGTGCCCAAGATGACCATTCTGGTTGATACAACACATGACATATCAGGGTTCAGGTCAGTCACTGCCATTATTGATGTGTAGCATTGTTCGATGACCTACCAGTCACTTGAGTAAGCACTTCCTGTCTGTTTTTTTGGGCGGGGGGACATTTAAGGTGGACGTTGAGTCTGCTTTCCATAATCTTCCACTACACCTGGCCTCTTTCTGCTGTATGGGGTTTAAATTGGCAGATGGGTACTATTTGGATATGTGTCTCCAGATGGGCTGCTCCATCTCCTGCACATTCTTTGAGAAATGTAGTTATTTTCTACATTAGTGCATTGTAGCAGGTACTGGTCCCATGGGACTGGCACGTTATCTTGATGAATTCCTCCTGGTGGACCCTGCCCATTCATCATTTTGTGATGAGTTGCTTTTTTCCACTCAGGCTCTATTTCATTTACTGAGCATGTCTGTTGCCCAAGACTATACAAAGAGGGACCAGGTTGTACTAGGTGGGCATCAAAATGGACACTGTGGTGGGCTGCACTCAACTCCCCGTTGAAAAGGTTAAGAAGATTCTGGACCTGATTGTGGAATTGTCTGTTGTTCATAAAATCCCCCTTAAGCAGCTTCAGTTCCTGTTGGGCTCATTCAATTTTGCTTGAAGGGCTATCCCAGTTGGTGAGGTTTTCTGTTGGAAACTTGAACTGGCTATGGCGGAAGTCACTCACCCATATCAATTTGTGTAGTTATCTAAGTACATTAGAGATGATTTGGCCATGTGGACTATTTTCCTTAGGGACTTGAATGGGGTATATTGATAGCCGGCACCCAATGGTGCCCTGTAGCTCTTCACAGATGCATCAGGTTCTGCTGGCTTAGCTGGAAGGTGACTAGTCTAAAAGACTTCAGGACAGATCTGTAATATGCTGGTAGGACAACATGGGAGTGGTCTAGGCCATTGACAATTAATGAGCCTCAACTCCTTTAGCTATCTGTTTGCTGGATCAGCTAGTGCTGAAATGTTTGCATTTTACTATTGTTTTCCGCAGTAAGTTTGTTCTTGGAAATGAGAATTTTTTAGCTGACTCCCTGTCCAGGTTTTAATGGGCTAGGTTTAGAGCGCTGGTGCCCCAAGTAACATTACGCTTTGTCTCTCTTATGTTTGGTAGATTTGTTATATTAATTATGGTTTTAATAAAGTGATTTATATGATATTATTTGGTTCTGTGGTAGTTTGAACACTTGGTATGAAAGTTTTGCTCTTTTCATAGTTGTTGGTTTTCTCTGGCAGAAAATTCCCTGTCTCCATCTACTTGCAGGGCATATGGTGAGTCCTGGAGAAACTGGATAGCTTTCAGGCACCAGGATGACTTCAGAGGTAAGTCTAAGTTGGCCATCACCATGGCCTTGGCAGGTAACTGAGGAAGGTGTTGAAGGGTTGGCTAAGAAGCAGCTAGTATTGGAGGATAGGTGGCGGCCCATTGATGAGTCCATGCTTGTTGATATGATGGAATGTTTGGAGGGCATCACCGCCGATGCCTTTGAAAGGACATTCAGGCAGGGTCGGATTTACCACTAGGCAACCTAGGCACCTGCCTAGGGCCTAGCGGCTCTCGGGGGGCACAGCTGGGGGGGACAGGAGCAATTTAAATAAAATAAAATAAAATTCGGCCCCTCCCCTGACTCACGGCACCCCCCCCGCGAATCGGGGAAGGGGGGGGGTCGGGTGCGCGGCGGCACATGCTTTCATATCTACTTAACTATAGGGGTATATGGTAGGCATGCGGCGGCACATGCTTTCACTTCTACGTAACTATAGGGGTATATGGTAGGCTGCAAAAATATAGTGCTATGGATTGTTTCAGGGAGGGGGCCCAAAAACAGTATCCTGCCTAGGGCCCTATGAGGTCTAAATCCGGCTCTGCATTCAGGGCGGCATTTATTAGAGATTTCTTTGAAGCTTTTCACATGACTGGCTTCCTCTAGGAGTTCGGTAACATCTGGGCTGCATTACAAGAATGTGGTTTTGCACAGGCCTACCACTACCATTTGTTGTTTGGTTCACAGGCCCAAGACAGACCAGTTGAGTAAGGGGAGAATGGTTCATTTATCTGCACACACTAATTCTACTATTTGTCCTGTTGCTTATTTGGACGTTCATCCCAGAGATGGTTATGTATGGCTGGCGCACGCTAATGCTTCCCCTCTTACGAAGTTCAAATTTGGCACAGTTTTTAAGAAAGTCCTGGTAAAGCTGGTGGCGTGGCACTCTTTCATTTACTGGGCCTCCTGTCACCATTAAGCACCATTTTCCACTCCTTCTGTGGTTCCTAGGGCTATACAGATACACTGGTTTGGTATTAGGGAATGCGGGGCTGTCCATATTTATAGGTCAGATGGGGTCATTATGGGGAAACAAAGGTATTATTATCCCCTCAACCTGTCTGCACCTCATTTCTCACAAACTGCAGACTATAAAAACATGTCATTTTTATAGCCCTCTGGTTTCCCATATTTGTCAGCTCTATGTTTAATTACAGATGACTGTATTGTGTATTTAAATGTGTAAATGTGTCTGGACTGTGATCTCTCCCGTTTTAACAAACTCTGCTGTATAGACACAGAACAATACATGTCCCTAATTAAATCAGGAGTGACTCGTCTGCTATCCCTTTGTCTGTATGTTTTCCTGTGAAAAGATAAACACAGAAAAGGACCAATTAGGCAGGTTCTGAAATTGCTGATGAGGTCATTTTTGAGCTTAAAAGAGAGCTACAGAGGACAGCAAATTGGCATTCACTACCAAGTGATAGCTGAAATCAGGCTGGTGTTGAGATATAGATCTCTGCCCGGACAGGAAAAGGACAATTGGTCCCTGGAGTACTGCCGTTGCCCTGATCTACCTCTGCAGGTCTTGGGGAGCCATGTGTCCGCCGAAAGTGGAGTGACAGTGACTCAAGGCCTACCTTTGCTGGTAGCCGTAAAGGAGAGAGGGGGATAAGCTTGGATTGATAGACAGCAGTCCCTGAACGTGACAAGAATACTGGTGAGGTTTTTTCATTATACCCTGTATGTTGTCTGTGCCAGACTATAGTGTTATTTGTTGCAAGTTATTATTTAAATATGTTTTTTGCTGTTTTGTGCTACCATTTTGTTAAATTAACTTATTTGTATTATTTTGGATATTTGCCTTAGTGATTTTGAACCTTGGGTAGGTACCAGGTAGGCCAGCGGTGTGGCGCAAAATTTACGTTAAACCCTGTATCCTCACAGTCATCTTTCCGAGAAGGAAATTATTTTATTATTCAAGCAAATCTTTCGGTTAGTGGTTGAGGCTTTAGAGGTTTAGTTGGTGGTGGGCTGCGGTTCTTTGCTGGTACAGAGCCGAGGTCGTCGATCGATACATTGGTGTAGTAGGGTTTGAGAGGAACTGGGCCATGGGGTGCTGCTCCCTAATTAAAGCAGCTGTATGTTCTGATCTTGTCTTGGCCCTGACTGAGCTAAAGGAAGCGGTGGAAAAACTCAGTGCCCCAGGAGGCATGGTTGGTCCCCCCATTATTTATTGGTAGTGTTGGTTTTTAACTGACCAACACTTTTTTTGCCCCCAATTTTTACAGCAATCAGTTAAAAATGCTGTGACCTCCGTTTTTTCAAAAATAAATGGCTGTCTGTCACTATTTATTAGCAGGTTCTTAATATTGTGTACACATGTATGGTATATGATGGTTTGATGTAATGACATCAAATTATTACAAAAAAACACACTTTTTTTCAGTTTTTAATGAAACCAATTATTGTGATGTTATTAATGTCTACTGTACAAATGTACTTTTATAGTTTACTACTACTGCTACTACTTTATTCATTTAACCAGAATATATTGAAGTAATTGTTTACCATTTTTATCATTGATACACATGTATTTGTAATAAATTTTATATCGATTTGAGTCTTGCGCTATCTTACCTTATTATATTAGTCTCTATACCTTTGACGGGTCCAGACCCCGTTTAGACAGCTGCATCTTGATCGATCAATATAGGGTAACCAGCGCCCCATTTATGTGTATTTGTTTTGATACTTTTATAGTTGCTGTTGATTGCAAATACATGTCCTAGTATGCATACGTGACAGTCATCACTATTACTTGGCACTCACACCTGAACTGTAGCTGGTTTAAGTGATACAATTGAAAAACACATACCTCAGAGATGCCCAAAGCTTGAATAAAGTGTTACTGTGTGCTCTTGAGCTTAGCATGTCATTACTGTAAATTGACTACATGCGTAGACTCCTTCCCCTTCCCGTTCCGTCCATGAAATCGTTGGCTTTCATAAGTGTCCTTTGCGCTCGAAAGATGAATTGCATACACTTGCATTCTCTGATGTATAGTTTCTGGGCATGCGCAGAGCAATTTAATGCAAAATACAGTATGTATTGGCATTTATGTTCCTTAATGAATTAGTCACTCTGTGTATTCTATAAAAGATTTTATGTTAAAGAGTTGCCAGTTTGGATATGTATAGTATTCATATAGTTTAAATTAGTTTTCCAATCTCTTCCGGTTTACTGTGTACAAAAACCAGATTCACAGCTATAAAACAAGCAGTGAATTCCATACACTGTTTAAATCTGCAAAGTTATTTTTATCACGTAACAAATATACTCAAATGTCTCCACCTACAATTGCTAGTGAATAATTGTTACCTGTCAAACATAATTGCACAAATTTATCTTCTATACAGCAAAGACTCCTATTGCGGTATTTCTCATAAACATGCAGTGGCCAAAGAAATGTCTCACAGACTGTAAACAACTTTTCTTGTCTCATTGCAAATGTGTTTCTTAAGTAAAGTTGTAATTCTCATAATATCCTCCACAATTAACTTTAGGGCCAGAGATGTTGATAAAGCCTAGTGACTGTCGCTGGTCACTGTAAATGTATCCATATCTACTTAAATGATGTTCAATGTTATTCTTCAAGCATGGATATTAGTAATATAGCTTAACATTTTGCGAGCTTATTCGAAGGATGGCAAATTTTAGCCCCGGGGGCAAGACTCATCTCAGCAGCCTATTAGGAGCATTTTAAAGTAAAAAAAATGCAGGTGGCCCAGTGACCCAACCCAAGGTAGCCCACTATGGGACTGGCCTGGGGACCATATGTCCCCCTGCCCCACAGCCCAGCCTGCTCCTGTTCACAGGGAGTAACCAATGTGGTAGCAGGAAAAGCAGCTGCTATGTGGCCCAGCAGCTGAGAGGGCTTCTGAGGGCATTAAATGATAAACTTGGTGCAATCAATTGTGAGTTGCAAAAGGTGCAAGAGTAAGCAGATCGCATGCTACTGAACATTCATGCATCTTAAACTTCCCATTAACATTTTGACATATTGATATCTGCAGACCAAACATGCTGTAAGAGCTATGTGACTACTTGTACATTAAATAGCCACCCCCTCCCTCTCCCCCAAAAGTATAAGGTGCTTTATGTAGTAAAGCTAGTAATAATTAAAAAATGATGTCTGAATGTAAGCTATTCTCTGTGACTAAAAATGCCTTTTAAAGTACAGTTAAAGGAGAGTGGACCTTTTAAGTGACCAATGAACTCGCTGTCTACTTAATTTCACAATACTGGCTTTGCAGCTGAGTAAAGTTAGAGAAATCTTTTGACTGTCCTTATACACTAATGAACAGCCTATGTTTGAACACCCTGATGTTTCCTGGATATATGTTAAGTATACTTGACTGCAGTTTTGTCATATGATAATCTTTACAGTTTTCAAAGAGGCAGAGGGTCAATAAAAAAAGTCTTAGATGCTTGCAGTTACTCGGACAACCTGTAGCAGTGCATCGCTAGGCCCCATAGCAAAATTTGGGTAAAGGGCCAGCAATGGCACTCTAGATAAAAATATCATAGCATAGGTCTTTTCTGAGCATGTGCGGGTCAAAAGCATGTGCAGTAAAGCCCTGACTGCGGCATCATTTTGCTTGCGACTGGCCTGTGCATGGTCAAAAGAGGCCTCTTTTGATAGCAGAGTAGGGACCTTGCAAGGAGCTGTGCACCCCCCTGGTGGTAGATCTGTGGCTGGTCTGCAGTATGTCATCAGTTAGTGAATTTATACTATGTGGAATTTGGAGATTGCTGCACTACCAGAACATATACACACATATATATATATATATATATATATATATATATATATATATATATATATATTTATATATTTAGATCAAATTAAGTATGAAACTCTTTTAAAAAGACTTACAGTGAAACACTAGGCTGTCTATCCCCTTCTACTTAGATTTACATATTCTAGATTATATTATTTTCAAAGGCAATCTGTCTCTTAATCCTATTCATTGCAGGGTGTTGTTGGATATTTTAACAATTTTTATTTGACTCAAACAGCAACTTCCAAGCATAATATGATTATTTCATTTTATTTGGATTTCAATTACTTTACGCGGTATGACAAAGAACATAATTATCTACTGGTATATGAGTAACTATCATATCAGCTAATTGCAGAGTTTTCATCTCCATTAACTCAACATGTTACATTACTTAATCTCAAGTATTCATCCTGTGATTAAATGTTAAGCCTGTCTTGAACAACAAGTCAAAGGTAAATTAGTTATTAAGAATGAGTGCTGGTCAGAGCAACAAAAGCTTTTAAGCTTCAAGGACCAACTTGTTCTTGGGTTTTTGTCTAAAAGAGAATCTGTCAGCAAAAACTATTGTTTGATTATTTGCTAAATGCTACTTATATATCAAGCTAATTAAATTGTTTAAGTAAGTAAAATAAGCAATCTTTAGAAATATAAATTAAAAAGTAAAAATATACCATTGTATGTTTACATTTAGATGTTGTATCCACTGGCATCTTATTGTTAATACTGGTATTATGGTATTTTTAATGCTAGCACAATGCCTGAAAATGGGTCTGAAAATGGAAGCCATTGTTTCCAATGATCTCAGACCCACTCGTAATGTTATACTCTCATTCCAGAGCTTTGACTTTTGTGACTGTTTCCTGCTCCATTCAATGTGTTTAATGCAAATTAAAAGCATTAAGATCAATAGAGTGACCTCCAATGACCGCTTGAATGCAAGTAAAAAAATTCAAGTTAGACACATTTCACTGGTGTTTGAGATTTGCACAGTGCAAATAAATTGTGAGTTGGTACCTGGCCTTAGAGAGTTTCAAACATATCCATTATGCTCTTTCTTATTTAAGAAACAGTAAAACTATCTGTATTTAATACTATTGAAGTAATTTGTAGAGAGCTTAAAATAACCTTAACTGACTGATATAAGAGAACATTGTCTACTGGTAATGCATTTCCAAGGTCAAATTGCTCTGATTTTAAACTACAGTTTCCTACATTTTAAATTACAAAATGTTTGTGTGTTTTATAACAAGTATTCCGTACAGTAGAGTATTTCATGTTTTAGCAACGCAAATGTCATAAAATACTGTGCATGCATTATGTATAATTGGACATGTTTTCTCAGCTACAGATAAGATCATTTTTTTCTGAAGATAATATGTTATTTTACTGTACAGATATGTTTTGACATAAGCCCATCATGTGTAAATTATTTACCTTACCAAAAACAAATGGCAAACTTAAGTGGCGCTTCTTATTGAGAAAAGACCCGGATTTACAACAGTTCATTCCTGGTAAACCACGCTTTATTTATAGGAAGGCACTAACTCTAAAGGTCATGCTGGTCAGGAGTGTTTGTACTCATCCTGAAAAGAAAGATCCTTTAAAGACTAAAGGGTTTTTAGGGGTGGCTCTTGTATAGCATGTAGGAATACTACTGGCATGGGATCCAGAATGACAGAAGTTAAATCTATTTCCACAGGTGTAATTTATAAGGTGGAAGAGTTTATGACCTGTAACTCAAAAAATTGTGTATATCTGATTGAGTGTCATTGTGGAAAACAGCATGTCGGGAGGACTACACGCAGACTACGGGAACGTTGGAGTGAACATTTTAGAAATATAAAGAGGGGTTATGAATACCACTCTTTGTCAGCACATTGTAAAGAGGTGCATAATTGTGACATGAGATCTATAAGATTTTTCTGCGGTTTAAAGAAAATAACAGAAGATTGGAGAAAAACTGAGTTATTTGACAAAAGCAGAAATGAAAATGATATATTCTATGGCAACATTAGTCCCTAAAGGTTTAAATACCGACTTTGAAATTAAATGGTTTTTAGAATAAAGTCTGGAGGTATGTGGAAAGTTTTTTCCGATAGTCTATTAGTACATCGGTCAGAACTTTTTCAGTGTTTCAATTATGATGAAAGATGTTACTATGATAGAATCGGGACCCAAAGGAACTTTAATAAGAGTCATTAATTAAAGAAAGATATTAGAAGACCAGACGGAATATGCGCCATATAGTTCGATATAGATATATAGGTGTAACAGAATTAGCTGGATGCGGTACTAATCTTGATTAGCGCTGGCTTACCAGAGGTGCGGAGTCTAACAAACTCCCTGGTGTTCACCAAGAACCGCCTCAAGGCAGGATGGGCTTAGCTGCCGAGAGATGCAGGTCGCAGTCCTCAGGCTCGCCTCAAGATGTAGTATAGCGGGAGGAGCCATGAGTAGAGAAAACGTAGTCAGACGGCCGGAACTGGTACACAGAGGGGCTACGGTACAGAATCGCAAGCAGGCTCAGCTTGAGGGTATACAGACTCGGTACAAAGGCTACTGGCAGAGTTACAAGACGGAGGCGAAGAGGCGTCAGACAATCCGGGTCAGGGTCACAAGAAGTCAAGAACAGTCAGCAAGCCAGGTTGGTACACAGGGGAAGGAGATCCAGAAAAGTAAAACAGGCAGGGACTGGTACACAGGAATTCACACAGAAGCTGTAGGCACAAAGGATCCACGAGGAAAACAGGAGCCAGGAAGCAGGTAAGTTGCTCTGACACTCACACAAAGTGAAGTTTAAATACCTGCCGGGATTCAAAACCCCCGCCCTGAGTTGCAGTCATGTGACTACCAAACCCTGAAGTGCGGCTTCCGAGACAGATGGAGCAGCAGTGGAACAAGAAGGTACGTTCGTAACAATAGGGGAGATATGTCTTAGGATTTGTTGTTATATGTTTGAACTATATATGAGTGCATTCATTTTATCTTCTTGGCCATATCTATCTAGTATTTAGAACATGTGATTTGATGTGAGGTATTTGCTATTTTAGGATTACGATTCAGGAATGTGTCCATTTTTTATACTAGTACGTATCAATTCTTTTGTTTTTAATGTGTTCATTTATTTTGTTACTCTAAGCTACATTCCGTTCAGAATATATGGGGTAATGCCTATTATAACATCAATTGGTATAGTGATAAGCTGTATTTTTATAATCATGCACCTGATCGAACATGTGTGTGCATTTTTGGTATTAAACCAAACATGAATGAACGGGTAAGTCATTCATGATTCTAAGAGTGGTGAGTCAGACCTATTGTGATTGGTTGCAGAGCTGTTTATTAAGAAGTGTCCGTTTATCAGTCTTCCTAAGCCTTGATACAGATTGCTAAATCGTGTCGAAGCCAAATAATTGGATGCAGTAAACCATATTGATTAATATTATATAACCATGTGATTATGATCAGTACGCCAAGTGTTATGACGCAATTGCAAGATAAATAACGCACACATACACTTACACTTCCACATTCACTTGTAAATAGTTTACTTTAAAATAGTTCCAACACATAGTCGTTTATGAACAAATGTAATAGAATTTATAATTTAATATAATAATGTTAAAAGCACTTTATTAAGATCTAAGGTATCAACATATCATGTTTGGTATCATTCTAATCCCCTATTTATCCTCAGATATCCGTTTTAATCGGCTAAGAGATCGCACCTTGAGTATGCAAATCATGGATTATAGGGAATAAATGATCAGGATGAAATTGTGTGTGTGTAATGTAAATGTCACGAAAGCTGGAGTATGGGAATTGTCCTGATTGCTGCTAGAGTGATAGCTTAACCCAAGAGAGGTGTGGAGTCTAATGGTGGAGAGGTGTTCACCAGGGAATCTCGCAAGGGAATATGGCCTTGACTGCTCTCCACTGCAGGTCGCGGTCCTCTAGTGGGCGCAGAGCAGTGAATGCGCAGAACCACCGAGTAGTTGCCAGAACAACAGTAGACGTGAAGAGATGCACGGCAGAGCTCTGGAGCACTGAGGTCCACACAGGTGTATAACTCTGGAACAGAACCGATGATGCGCGATGCTCTGCAGTGAATCTACCAGTCTTGATTGTGAGGGAAGCTGAACCAATATGGAGATGAGCTGCAGAGAGCAATAGCAGTAAGATCCACACAGGTGTTTTAATGCTGGAACAGGACCAATGATGAGCGATGCTCTGCAGTGATAATGCTAAGAAGCAATGAGCTGCACAGGTAACTGCTGAGAAGCGATGATCTGCACAGGTACTACTTGGAAGCAGTAAGCAGCACAGATAATAGCTGAGTAGAGATGAGCTGCACAGGTAATAGCTGAGTAGAGATGAGCTGCACAGATAAATGCTGACAAGCAGTAAGCTGCACAGGTATTCTGAGCTGAACAGGTAATGCTGAGAAGTGGTGAGTTGTACAGATAGTTGCTGAGAAGCAGTAAGCAGTACAGGAATTCTGAGCTGCAACAGGTTGCACCATCCACGATGTCAGGAACAACAGGAGTCAGAGGAAATGCTTCCTATCAGGTAGAGAGACCTGATGATCTGACACCCATTAAAGGGAGGAAGGCCCTTATAAAGGGAATTGGCTGCAGATGATCCAATCACTGTGGAGCAGAGGTTTTGAAGGTTCCCAGGGAAATGCATTCGCAGACCACTAGGCAAGATGGCGTCCAATGGTAGAGGAACACCAAGCTGAACAGCAGATAGCGGTAACCAAGGGGAACCAAAGCACACAGTGAACTACACGGGGCATAACTGTTGAGATGCGTGATAGTAAATAGACCAGTTTTAACCAGCTTTCGGCAGGAAGATTAGTATGCATCTGTTGGAGAGCTGGCCACCACCCTTGGAGGGCATCGTTAGAACTGACCTATGAACTGCATTATACTGGACTGTCCTGAATCCTGAACCAATGGAAACATGCCATGACATCATCAGTAGTTTTTTTTCTATACTGAAACTGGATACTATCAAGCTGTTTTACCAGCTAAGGCTCTTTCTCTCTTAGCCTGACTACAGACAACATGACCCTATCTTATCATGGGCCTGGGTGAAGCACTGCTTAACATGTAATATATTTGGTTTTTGTTTATACTATCCTTATCTGTAGCCTTATCTGTGAGGAGTTTGTATGTTCTCCCTGTGTTTGCGTGGGTTTCCTTCAGGTGCTCCGGTTTCCTTCCACACTCCGAAAAATTACTGGTAGGTTAATTGGCTGCTAACAAATTGACCCTAGTCTGTGTGTCTGTCTGTCTCTGTCTGCCTGTGTCTGTCTGTGTGTGTGTCGATCTGTCTGTGTGTGTCCGTCTGTCTGTGTGTGTTAGGGAATTTAGACTGTAAGCCCCAATGGGGCAAGGACCAATGTGAGTGAGTTTTCTGTACAGCACTGCAGAATTAGTGGCGCTGTATAAATAAATGGTAATAATAATAATATATTTTCTTGCTAATTTGTAACATATTTTATGCATTATGATGACTTGCTGTAAATCCTGCTGTGCAATTAAATATCTTTGTGCTTTGGAACCACAACAATCGCATTGGACAATATTTTATTGGTAAGCAACAAAATGACTTTAATAATTGAAACGCGTCGATAAGGGAGTGTGGCTACGGCATATAAAAGCCATTTTATTGCTTACCAATAAAACATTGTGCAATGCGATTGTTGTGGTTCCAAAGCACAAAGGTATTTAATTGTAAAAAATAACAGGATTCACAGCAAGCCATTATTACGCATTAAAGATGTTACAATAAAGCAGGAAAGTATAAAAACACAGAATACATTACATTTTCTTTATAGTGCTTTACCCAGGATAAGATAACATCATGTTGTCTGTGTAGTCTGGATCAGAGAGACAGAACAATGGTCCAGCATGCTTATATGTAGCTTCAGTATAGAAAAACACTGGTGTAGTCACTATGTATACAGATAACACTTAGTGAGATCTTCTTTGGTCCAGGGTTAATGATATTCCAGTTCCCTGCTGGTCATAGGTCAGTTCATTTGATTTATTCAAAGGGTGAGGGGCAACTTCCCCCAACTGTTGTCTACGTTTTCCCTCTGAATAACTAGTTCAAACTGATCCACACACAAAGTACTTTTGAGTATTAATGTCATATTACTTATATCTTGCAACCACTAGATGCGATCACTACTCTGTCCAAACTGGGTTAATGCTGGTGAAATAAGCTTTAATGTGAGACCAAACTATTTACCTTTTAAAGCACCTGAACCATAAATACCTTTACTATAGTATTATCTGTGCATAAATAAACACTCTAATACATTTTACTAATAAATAAATGTGGATTGGAACCTTAATAAATGTGTACTATTTGCAAGTGTAAGTGTGGATGTAAATGTGTGTGTTATAACCCATGCGATTGCATCATAACACATGGCATATTAATCGCAATTGCACAGTAAAACAATATTAATCAATTTGGTTTACTTCATCCAATTATTTGTCTTCGACAGGCAGACAGTCATCGAGGAACTGTTCCCCACCTTCTTTGTTCGGATGAATATATGGAAAGAAAACTGGTGATCTCTTTTTTTCATCTTGAGAGACATTTTTTCTATTACATATCGGAGCACTATGTAGGCGGGGTAAGAATCCATCTTTACTATCTGTATTGGCCCTCCGTATTTTGTCACACCAAGACTGATTTCTATGTATGGACAGTTTTTTTTATTTTATTTTATATATGCTCTTTATGAGTAATAAATACTTTTATGGTTTTACACTATGAGCGACAATTGTCTTTTACAGATGTCATATCCTGCTGAAACGATTGTGAGACGATTTTCGTCAGGCGCTGGTGCTCAGAAATCCCCACAGGTGTAATACACCACGCTGATGTACTATGCTGTTTCTTCACCAACTGAGTGAAAGTGCATTTCTTAAGGGGCTACAAGAGAATCATGTGGTGAAACGTATTCATTTATCATAGACACTTGTAACAGTGGGAGTATTTAGAAGGATGTTATTTATAGCATTGTTTATGCTATGATGTAATTTTTCCTTTTTCCCACATGTGAATCAAGCATCAAAATTTGATTGAACTTTTGGATTGACTATTGTATTATGTCCTTTTGAGGATTTTTTCATCAGGCAGTTTGTATTTGTATTACAGTGCAATTTTGTCTCTATATAATTGTCATATCAGAAGCGCCACTTAAGTTTGCCATTTGTTTTTGGTATGGTTACTATATAGCATACTTGTTGGGTAGTGTGCAGGCTAACAGAGGGCAGCATCTGTGTGGAGCTGCACAGGTATATTCAGTACATTCATTGTTTATAAATTGTTTACCTGCTTCAACCAACTGTTTCAGAAAACCATTAAAAAACAGTTAAAGATCTAATATGGCCTCTTGGAAATGTGTGTTTATCTCATAATATAAGTTTGAGATGTTTTTAAATATGTTTTTATATTTTACCTTTTCGCTTTCTAATATTTTATACCAATTTTACCTGGACCCTTAAAAAACATATTCAGATTTTCTTATATTAACTCAACTTTTATTATACCTTTCGTGGCCCTTAAGTTGTACCTCCCAACATTTATTTTGACAAAATTGTGAAAAAATAAACCCCTTATGAATCCATGTCCACTTGTTGACATAAGATTGCCTGTTTCTCAACCCTGCCCATTTTGATGCCCATAAATCTGACAATTCAAAATCTGTACTTTTGGGCAGTATGCTGAAATGTCTACACGGGAATAGGGCAGATGCAGTGTAATGCATGTAATGGAAATTGGGCAAATTAGATAATAAAACTTGCTTAATTTAACAATATCAAAGAGTGAATATTGAAATGTAAACGAATGCTTCCTAAAACTTTATCAGTGTCATTGTGAACCATTTACACAACATATTTCCTTTAGCTGATAATAAAATACTTATGTACAATAAAGCAGTTGCAATTATATCTACATGCTTGTGCTAGTTTGAAAGTAACTGGTATTGGATTTAGGATTGTCCTCATTTACAACTGCTTGTTAATATCATTCTGAAACAAAGAGGACAACAAACAAATTGATTTCTTTCAACAAGCTTTCGAACACTACAGCAATTTGAGTTTAGCGTCGTATACATAAAATCATTGTAAGGCGTATAGAGTCTGAAATATTGAAGTTGTTTAAACTTTTCTTGAAAGCTCGAACAAGAAAAAATTAAAGTGACAGTATCATAAAATTAATTTTTCAAGTTAGTGCTTATTTCTGGTCTGTCCTCTTAAAGTGCTTTCTAGAACAGAAAGCACATTGATGCTGAGTCCATTTAGAAACATTATGGGCATGAGTCACTAAGGAAAGTAAGGCAAAAAAAAGGAGTAAATGTTCTCTGGGACAAACCATGTTACAAAGCAAGCGGTGTAAATTAGTTTATTATTTTGCACATAAGTTAAATTCTGGCATTTTTTTTTATCTAGCACACAAATACTTGATAACCTTGTTTTTACGCTGAAATATAAGGTTGGTGTCGTGAACATAGAAAACTTGCAGTTATTTATAAGGGATAATTCATAACTGCAGTGTAAATAGGTTATCTCAAATGAATCCATTGATAAGTTTAAAGTATAAAATTTAAAGATAGAGAGTCTGATGTAAATGTGTTTGATGGCTTTGCACATCCCAGTGTGAGAAGATAAGCATGCCAAGTTTAGAAGCTTCAAAGATCTCTTACTGTTAGTTTTAGACACTTGAATAGACTTTGTGGGGCAGATCAAAGCTGGAGATCCTGGTAGGCAGCATGTGAAAGCCTATACAGGTATACAGAAATATGACCTTCAAAGGAAAATGTTGTCATAGTTCATATTTTGGGAAATCTGGGAGTCACTCCATACTGAGGAGCAGAAATGACACCAGGGTTGTGTAACAATCCTGTCCAGGTTTGCTACTTTCCCTGTCTGCTCTGTTCTCCTGTGGATCAAATGACTCACCTTCAGAGCGGGTCATTCAAACCTGCTCTATTTAAACTCAGCACTGACACCTGTTCATTGTCAGTGCAACTTGTTTGCTAGCCTGACTCCATGGACTCCTGTGTATTCTCTGACCCTTGTGCATTCCTGTACTATCCTGTTGGATTCCCTGTGGGTGAACCTGCTTCATCAACTAAGTGCTGGTAGCACAATCTTTGGGACTCTCCTGTTTGCAAGTATCTTTACGCATCATTTCACAAGACTTTGTTTATTATGCCAAGTGTGCAGATTCTCATCATTGTGATATACTGAACTGCCATCTCACCTATACTACTGTACAAGAACTTATTTGATACCTTCTGGACTGTTCCGCTGATGCTGCTATTTCTACAGTCTGCGGTGATCATACTCTTACCTTGCATATATGTTGTAGTGCTAATCTCTACTAATTATCGGACCCCTATGGTATCCTGAACATCGTTATCTACCATCTCTACTGTGTACAGAACTTTGTTGTCTCTATCCTTGTCATGTCTTGTCACAGCTAATCATCATCCATGCTGCATACTGACTACTGCCAAATACAAAACCACTGCCACGCCCTGCCGTGACTAACTTACATATTCTGACGTGCACAGAACCCTGCTAGTAGTCAGTCGTGGACTCCTTCTGTGCTCAGTGGATGCAATACATATTCTATGTGTTTTATTGATACTTGCATATATGTCCCATATATATATATATATATATATATATATATATATATATATATATATTCCTTGTGATTTGCAGTACTGCCGTGTTTAATGCTTAACCATTGTAATGTTATATAGGCTTATCTCTAACATCTCATTACTATTTGCTGCATTATTTATTATGTGATGATATGTACTAATGCTCATATTAATTGAAGTACTTATTAAGCAGACCCATTGCCTTGTTTTCTTATTCTCAAATTATCATATGATCCTGACTCAGCTAAGTCACATGCCCAGGCCTCCGTGGTAACCGCCCACAAGGCCTGATATTATTCCAGTCCATAACAGGTTGTGAATGACAGGTACGGGTGGTATCCATGAACAGCTAAAATCACATATCTTTGGAAAAGGTATGTCACATTGTCATAATTCCATCAGGTTTGGTATTTAAATGTGCAAGAGATTATGATCGGTTTATTGAAGGGGGAGTTATTTCTCTGGGATATATCTGTGAAGAATTACCAACAGGTCAAGACTTTGGGAATATTTGTGAGCAAAGTATAGTGACACCCAAGGGACATCCTTGCCCCCAATTTGCATTAAACGCTGCCCCTGTGAAGACCATCCCATTTCATTTTGCTTAAAAAACCTGTGTTTTGAAAGGACAAACTGTCAGACTTTTTGGGGAAATCAAGCCACATTGATAAGCTGTCCATCTTCCTAGCCAATTCCCCATGGCACAGATTATGCAACTCACGTAAGTGCTATTCTGAATGTAACCACTTTTATTTTAAACTGTTTTGCTTGTTATGTCAATCTATTAATTGTTATTCATTATTTTTTTATCTGTATGCCCTGTATTTTTGTATATTAAATCTATAATTTAATAAGTTGCGTCCTTGATGCTCTAACGAATCCATTAGCCTTTTTAGAAGAGGCAGATTGCTCGACCAAGTTAACCCTTGGAATGCCAGTGTGTAATTTGTGGATACATTTGATTAACAAGTTGTGTGTGCTTGCATTTACATTTGTGTAACAGTCTGGAGGTGTGAAGAGTTAACCCTGTGCATGCTGGTGTGGGTCTTTCTAGTCTGTGGATAGCTAGAAGCCTGTGTGCCAATGTGGGACAGTATATTGGGGTCCTATTGCCCGTAACCAATAGGTGGTGGCAAACCTGAAGTGTCTGGGGGTGTGAGAGCACTGTGTTGGGGGCGATTCCATAGGTCTATAACCTATGTGATAGGTAGAGAGAGACTGCGCTCTGAAATCGTGTGTGAACTCATACAGCAAACACCCCCAAAGTCACGGCAGCTGGGAGCGTGTTCATGACAGTTGGTCTAAGACATGCTCTATCCCAACTATAAATCTGTCCTCCCATTTTAAATTTACCTCCCCCTCCAATGCAACATAGTTTTGCTCACGTGCAGAGTTACTCTTTTTTTATGCTTTCCTCTCCTTAATGACTCTGGCTCTATGTGTTTGTTTAAGGCCTTATACCCAATGTGCAAACATCAGTGAATCTGGATGTCAAATGTAAATGCATTTTTCTGTGTGTTCTTCTTACTGACGTTCAGGAGGTCATTGGAGGTCACCTGGGCTTCCCCAATGTGTTTAGTTATGGTGAGTATGCAGCAGGCAGCATTTGAAAAAATGCAACATTGTTGCAACGCTGCAGAATGTGACTAATATCACAAGTGATGTCTTCCTGTTAAAATGACATTGAATTTGTTAGTATATCGCATACAATTGACACCAAAGGGTATGAGGTTTGTAGAGTAATTCCATGTGTCTTGATAATCTAGTTTAGTTTTGTTTATTACTCCGGTTCCCATAATAAACCAGAACAGGGCATATAAAAAGCAATTGCCACACACATACGCTACATAGTACATAAAAACACAACCATCAATGTATAATATTTAAACAGTATAACATATTCCTGTATGGGATCTTACCAGTATCCATAAGTTCCTGAAATCAAAAATGAAGAAAAGTAAGTAAATAAATACAGTAAATAACTTATTTAAATAAATGATGACACATGATGAAAAACTGTTTAACTTTAAGTTACTCTAAGGAGCACTGTGTGAAATAATTATTAAATAAAATTTGCTATATTTTAGTCATTGTGCTCCATATAACAGAAAACCTTTACCAAGAAAAGCAAAAGTGACACACCTCCCATATTCAAATAACCATATTTGTATTAGAGATGTTCCCATGTTTTGGTTTTGGTTTTGGATCTGCATTAAGCTAGTGTTTTGGTTTTGGTTTTGGATCAGTTTTTTTTTAGAAAAATTGCTAAAATATGCTAAAATCACATAATTTTGCTCCTTTTTTTGTTCCTACATTATTATTAACCTCAATAACACTAATTTCCAATTTTGACCACCTCACAGGCCACAATAATTTTTTTCCACTTTCAGACAAAGACTGCAGCGAGTTGGCTGGATGCTAAGCGACAGAGCAGCAACACAAACAGAGCAGTTCATCGCACATCTAGGAAACATTGCCCCACAGCAGTGGAAGAAAATAAAAGTGGTACAAGATGGAATTGTCCTTGGGACCTCCCACTCACCCATATGTTAAAAAGCTTTAACAAACTCACACAGAAACAGGAGGGGTAGCAGGTACAGTTTAAAAAAGTAAGTACTTCAGCAACAAGTAGTGCCACTTTTGTGGCTGAAGTGCTTGGTTTGTTTGGACTCCCCACAAAACAAGCTAACAATGGGCTTAAGGCAGCTAAGCTAACAGTGCTGTCAATGAACTGTAAGACTGCAGCAAGATGCTGCTTAGAGCAATGGCACAAACACACAGTAGTTTATATCACATCTAGGAAACATTGCCAGTGCCACACAGCAGTGTCAGGAAAGAAAAGTGGTGCAAGATGGAATTTTCCTTGGGCCCTTCCACCCACCCTTATGTTGGATTTTAAAAAGGACATGAACAGTTTAATAAAGCTAGCACTTCAGTGACAAGGAGTGCCACTTTTGTGACTGAAGTGCTTGGTTTGTTTGGGCCCCACACAAAGCAAGCAAATAATGGGCTTAAGGCAGCTAAGCTAACAGTGCTGTCAATGAACTGGCAAGATGTTGTTGTCATCATCTTCAGCCTTATCTTCACCCTCAGCAGTGTGTAAATCATCCTCACACAATATTAATTCACCCCCACTGGAATCCACCACTACAAAAGTCTCTGTAACAAAAATGTAAAAAAAAGCTTTTACCTTTTAAAAGAAAAAACCCCTCTCTAATAAAGGTGAAACTTTAATGTAGAAAAGCATAAAATTGCCACCATGCCATTATACCCAAAGTGTTAATAATCATTCCAGCATCAGCTAGCTTCCTTCTCTCAGCTAGATACCAGCACCTGTAATCTACACTGTCATCGTTCTCACCCTCATTCTCACATTCATCAGTGTGTATATCATCCTCACACAATACTAATTCCTCCCCGCTGAAGTCTCTGTACTTTGATGTAATTGCTGGCAAAGGCCTTCCTCGTGGAATTTGTAGTTCATTTTCATGAACATCATCTTTACCTCATTTTTAGGAAGTAGCCTCCTACTCCGATCACTGACAAGATTCCTGGCTGTGCTGAAAACTCTTTCCGAGTACACACTGAAGGTGGGCAGCTTAGTTATTGTAAAGCGAGTTTGTACATATGTCTCTAAACTGCCTTTTTTTTTCTCCCAGTATGTAAAGTGACTGTCTCCTGTGTCTATTTCTATGCTGTTGTTAAAATAATCCCCCACCATTCTTTGAATGTTGATAGTAGGATTAAGTGGAGTTACAGCAGAGGTGCCACGATTTTTGGGCAATTATTTTAAACCAGACCAGATGTGAAAATGTTCTGCTGACTTATCTGCATCATCCCTGGGTCTCTTGGAAAAGTTTTTTTTTTCCTAGCTGCAGTAGCCTAAGAAATTCAAGAAGGAGACTCCGTTGTGTCACATACCACTTCAGCTGTCAGTTTGCTTTCCAGGAGCTCATTGCATCTCTTGTGATCTGGGGCACTTGGAAAGAAAAAGAAGACATACCTCTTAAACCCAGGATCAAGCTTAATCGGCAAAAGCAAATAAAGTACTTGATCTACAAGTCCGACATAGTTAGAGTAATTGCTTTGTTTCATCTCCTCCTTCAATTTCTCAAGCTGCTTTTCCAAAATTCTAATTAAGGGAATCACTTTGTTCAAGCTAGCGGTATCTGAACTCCCTTCACAGGTGACTACTTCAAACTGTTTCAGCACCTTGCACAACACGGAAAGTATTTTCCACTGCGCTGAACTAAAATACATTCCCCCTTTCTTTCCAATGTCATGGCTTTTCGCTGTTCTTCCATACTCACAAGCATATAAAGTGTGGAATTCCACCTTGTTACCTTGTTACTTCTTACTTCAGTTGGTGGCAGGGCAAAATAAATTGTTGTCTGCTGCAATTTCCTACATGCTGTTGCAGAATGTCAAAAATGTCCCCAAATTTTTCGGGTCACAAGCAGCATCTCCTGCATGTCCCTGTAATTTTTCAAAAAGCTCTGTACCATCAAGTTGATTGTTTGAACAAAACAGGGAATGTGATGGAATTCACCCAGCTGTAATGCTGTCACAATATAGGCGGCATTATCAGAAATGACATATCCTCAGGAGAGTCCAAACGGGATAAACCATGTTTCAATGACATCCCTTAGTTTTTCTAACAGGTTGATAGCAGTATGCCTCTTAAAATCCGGCGTTGTCAGGTACCTGTTGCTGCTAAAGGCAGTTCACCAACCCAGTGGGCTGTCACAGTCATATTTTGTTTAGTTTGTCCAGTTCCGCTTGTCCACATATCTGTGGTTAAGTGTACAGTGGGTAGAATGGCATTTTGTAGACCGATAATTACATTTTATGAAACCTTCGGGTACAGGCGAGGAATTGCTTTTCAAGTAAAATGTAGAGATGAGCGCACTCGGATTTCTGAAATCCGAGCCCACCCGAACGTTGCCGATCCAATTGCAAAACTGAAACCGAGGCTCTGAGTCATAATCCCGCTGACGGATCTCGCGATACTCGGATCCTATAAATTCCCCGCTAGTCGCCGCCATCTTCACTCGGGCATTGATCAGGGTAGAGGGAGGGTGTGTTAGGTGGTCCTCTGTACCTACTATATCTAGTGCTGTTCAGTTCTGTGCTGTGCTGTGCTCTGTGTTCTGCTCAGTCCAGTGATGCTGTGTCCTGTGCTCTGTACTTCTGAGTTCAGTGGTGCTGCTGGGTCCTGTGCTGTGTCCTGTTCAGTCCAGTGGTGCTGTGTCCTGTGCTCTGTCCTTCTGAGTTCAGTAGTGCTGCTGGGTCCTGTGCTGTGTCTGTTCAGTCCAGTGGTGTGTGTCCTTCTAAGGGCATTGTTATTTCCCCATTATTCCCAAATGATAAAAAATTTCAAAAAAAGTTATAAAAAAAAATTACAAAAAAAGTAATTATAAAAAAAATAAAAAAAAAATATCCCAAAACAATCCTGCAGTATAAGTCCATTGGTACTGCTAAATTACAAAGTTCACTGTTTCAGCAGTATAAGTCTAGTGGTACTGCTATATTACAAAGTTCACTGATTTTGCAGTATAAGTCCATTGGTACTGCTATATTACAAAGTTCACTCATTCTGCAGTATAAGTCTATTGGTACTGCAATATTACAAAGTTCACTCATTCTGCAGTATAAGTCCAGTGGTATTGCAATATTACAAAGTTCACTCATTCTGCAGTATAAGTCCATTGGTACTGCAATATTACAAAGTTCACTCATCCTGCAGTATAAGTCCATTGGTACTGCAATATTACAAAGTTCACTCATTCTGCAGTATAAGTCCATTGGCACTGCAATATTGCAAAGTTCACTCATTCTGCAGTATAAGTCCATTGGTACTGCAATATTACAAAGTTCACTCATTCTGCAGTATAAGTCCATTGGTACTGCAATATTACAAAGTTCACTCATTCTGCAGCATTAGTCCATTGGTACTGCAATATTACAAAGTTCACTCATTCTGCAGTATAAGTCCAGTGGTACTGCAATATTACAAAGTTCACTGATTCTGCAGTATAAGTCCAGTGGTACTGCTGTGTAACTCCAGTCCAGTGGTACTCTCCTGTGCCGTATATAATTTTAAAAGGCTTTGCCGAGTGTGTGTGGTTTCGGGGTACACTCTCTTGTGCTACATATAATGCAGAACAAAAATTTGGAGGATAAAGTAGGGAAAGATTAAGACCCACTTCCTCCTAATGCTGAAGCTGCTGCCACTAGTCATGACATAGACGATGAAATGCCATCAACGTCGTCTGGCAAGCCCGATGCCCAATCTCCTAGTACAGGGCATGTAAAATCCAAAAAGCCCAAGTTCAGTAAAAGTAGCAAAAAGAGAAACTTAAAATCATCTGAGGAGAAACGTAAAGTTGCCAATATGCCATTTACGACACGCAGTGGCAAGGAACGGATTAGGCCCTGGCCCGTGTTCATGACTAGTGGTTCAGCTTCACCCAAGGAACTAAGCCCTCCTCCCCCCCTACAAAAAATTTAAGAGAGTTAAGCTGTCAGCAACAACACAGCAAACAACTCTGCCTTCTAAAGAGAAATTATCACAAATCCCCAAGGCGAGTCCAAGGGTGTTGGTGGTTGCGAAGCCTGACCTTCCCATCACTGTACGGGAAGAGGTGGCTCCTTCCACCATTTGCAGCACGCCCTCTGCATATGCTGGAAGGATCACCCACAGTCCAGTTACAGATTTGGCTAATGAAGGTGTGAATGTTGTACACCGGGAGGAGGATATTGATGTAGCTGGCGCTGAGGAGGATGTTGATGATAATGATGCAGACAGATACCAAATTGCCTTTCTCAATTTCTATTTATATTCTAGATTATATAACGGCTGAATAGTTTTCTATTTTACTCCTAGTGGAGAGGGGATCTGATGCAGACAGATACCAAACTGCCTTTGTCCATTTCTTTGTATATTTGAATTTCTAGTTCTACAGTCTATGCAAGCTGCTTTTTTTATATTCAACTACAAGTGTAGGGCGGGGGGGGGGGGGGCATAGATAGCCACCAAAGTAACGTGGTCCATTTAATTTCACTTTCTAGCTCCACAGTCTGTGCAGCCTGCTTTTTTTATCTTCAAAGTATTTACAAGCCTTGCAATCTAAATTAACAAGAGGTAGTGACGTGCTAGAACTTCACCCTCTATATGCTGCAGAGGATGGAGGAGTATCAAAAGGCCATTCAGGCCTACACAGCCACCTACGACATAGGAAAAGGAGTGGGGATGCGCCTGAGTCAAGCGCACTGGAGAATGATTTCCGTGTTGTGCAAGGTTCTGCAGCCATTTGAACTTGCCACACGAGAAGTCAGTTCCGACACTGCCAGCTTGAGTCAGGTGATTCCCCTGATCAGGCTTTTGCAGAAGCAGCTGGAGAAAGTGAGGGAGGAGCTGGTACACCATTGCGATTCCACCAAGCATGTAGCTCTTGTGGATGAAGCCCTTCGTACGCTTTGCCAGGATCTGAGGGTGGTCAGTCTTTTAAAGTCAGAGGAATACATTCTGGCCACCGTTCTCGATCCTCTGTTTAAAGCGTATGTTGTGTCTCTGTTTCCGGCGGACACAAGTCTACAGCGGTGCAAAGACCTGCTGGTCAGGAGATTGTCCTCTGAAGAGGACCGTGACATGCCAACAGCTCCACCTTCATTTTTATCACTGTGCAGTTCCAAAAAAGAGGAACTGCAATTTCTATTGCTACCTTCTTTCTTTCTGTATTTCCTGTGTCCTGTGGTCTGTTCTGCTAAGGGTATTGTTATTTCCAAGTTATCCAAAAGTTCTAAAAAAAACTAATTTAAATTTATACAAAAAATTATAAAAAATTAATTAAAAAAAAAATAATAAAAAAATTTCCAAAAATAATTGGAAAAAAATATTACAAAATTTTAAAAAATCTAGCTTGTACTGCTATTTAAAAGTCTAACTATGATCATTCACTGTTGCTGTACCCAAAAATAATAGGTACTGCTATTAAAGTACAGTCCAGTGGTACTCTCCTGTGCCGCAGATAATTTGTAAAAGCTTTGCCGAGTGTATGTAGTTATGTATCACAGGTTTTAAGAAGAGGCACAACACTGACAACCTGTTAGAGAAACTGAGGGAAATAATCTCTCTGTGGCTCACCCCACTTAGACTCTCCTTGGGATTCGAATAACTGCCATTTCTATTACTACCTTCTTTCTTTCTCTATTTAAAAAAAAATAAATAACTGCCATTTCTAGTACTACCTTCTTTCTTTCTATATTTAAAAAAAACAAAAAAACTGTCATTTCTATTACTACGTTAATTGTTTGTGCAGTCACAAAAAAGAGGAACTGCGCCCTTAACTGCTATGTTGGTTTTAGACGTCCATCCGGTGTCCGCCATCTGTGCACTGGAATTCAGACCAGTTGAGGGTTTTATTATTATATTGTGGCCCCGGTACCAAATTGGGTACCAGGGCCACTCCACTATGCAGTCCAGATACTTGTTTGGTGGAATTCAGACCAGTTGAGGGATTTTTTATTATATTGTGGGGACCACTCCACTACGCAGTCCAGATACTTTTTTGGTGGAATTCAGACCAGTTGAGTGATTTTTTTATTATATTGTGGGGACCACTCCACTACGCAGTCCAGATACTTGTTTGGCGGAATTCAGAACAATTGGGGTTTATTTATTATATTGTGGGGACCACTCCACTACGCAGTCCAGATACTTGTTTGGTGGAATTCAGAAAAATTTAGTTTTTTTTTTTATTATATTGTGGCCCCGGTATCAAATTGGGTACTGGGGCCACTCCACTACGCAGTCCAGATACTTGTTTGGTGGAATTCAGAACAATTGAGGTTTCTTTATTTTATTGTGGCCCCGGTATAAAATTGGGTACCGGGGCCACTCCACTACGCAGTCCAGATACTTGTTTGGTGGAATTCAGAACAATTGGTTTTTTTTTTTATTATATTGTGGGGACCACTCCACTACGCAGTCCAGATACTTTTTTGGTGGAATTCAGACCAGTTGAGGGTTTTTTATTATATTGTGGGGACCACTCCACTACGCAGTCCAGATACTTTTTTGGTGGAATTCAGACCAGTTGAGGGTTTTTTATTATATTGTGGGGACCACTCCACTACGCAGTCCAGATACTTTTTTGGTGGAATTCAGACCAGTTGAGGGTTTTTTATTATATTGTGGGGACCACTCCACTACGCAGTCTAGATACTTTTTTGGTGGAATTCAGACCAGTTGAGGGATTTTTTATTATATTTGGGGACCACTCCACTACGCAGTCCAGATTCTTTTTTGGTGGAATTGAGACCAGTTCAGGGTGATATATTGTGGCCCCGGTACCAAATTGGGTACCAGGACCACTCCACTATGCAGTCCAGAAAGCTACCTCTGTGAAATGTTTTGGGCTAAAAACAATATTGTGAGGTGTGAGGGTGTTCAGAATAGACTGGAAATTAGTGGAAATGATTGTTATTGAATGTTATTGAGGTTAATAATAGCGTAGGAGTGAAAATAAGCCCAAAAACTTGATTTTGGAACTTTTTATGCTTTTTTTCAAAATAAATCCGAATCCAAAACCTTAAATCCGAACCAAAACCTTTCGACAGGTGTTTTGCGAAACAAATCCGAACCCAAAACATCAAGCAAATCCGAACCCAAAACACAAAACACGAGACACCAAAAGTGGCCGGTGCACATCCCTAGTAAAATGGTGTTGTGATGGAATTTGGTAACAGGGACACAGGACCTCAATTAACTGTCTATAACCAGTTGCATTAATTGTGGATATTGTACGCAGATCTAATATACGCCTGTGATCCACTTTGCGACTGGGTTACAGCTTTCATACTTGCTTCCTCTTGCAAAGGATTGGTTAACAGTCAATTGTTGTAAATTACTAATAGACTTATTTTTCTAAGTTTGGATTCAGCAGCAGCGGGACTAATGCTAAAACATTCTTCAGCAGAATCCTGCATAGGGGAGAATTCATCTAGCCTTAGCGACTTGGATGCAGGACTAACTCCAATCACTGGAGAGGATATTGATGAGGAAGGTATTGTCGGTATGGCTTTATAAACGCTACAAATGATTAGACAACTGTTGTCAGGATTGGGTAAAAATAATTCCACACATAAAAGAGGAATTTTTTGGTCTTATACAATGGCCTTATTCTTATCACTGGCAAGAACTGCTTTCACTGGTGCAGAACTTACATAAACAACATCATCCTCATCAACAGCATTATGCAACAGTGTGTAGGAGATTGCAGCAGCCGCAAGAAGAATAGAATTTAAAGGGGGGATGTCCAGCGCAGTGGATAATACTTTCCGTGTTGTGCAAAGTGCTGAAACCACTCTAAGTAGTCACCTGTGAAGTGAGTTCAGAAACTGTTAGTATGAGTCAAGTGATTCCCCTAATTAGACTTTTGGAAAAGCAGCCAGAGATATTAAAGGAGGAGCTGTACTTATAGAATCCAAAACTCGCGAGATCTAACGTTGCAGCAATGACGTTTTGCCTCTTTTTCAGTTTTGAGGGAGCTCGAAATTACCGAGCCGGGTCAGCTTGGTACTCGGATATGCAATGTTCGGGTGGGCTCGGTTTTCAGAAAACCAAGCCTGAATATCTCTAATTTGTATCCATTTTGCCAGTGGAGCTGTAGCTTGAACTTTACAACTTTTAACAGATACTTTTGAACAATCACTTACTAACTGATCACTTTATGTAATCCATGTTTCCGGGGCAGTTCAGGGAAAAAGATGACAGGGGTGGGGGGGGACACCATAATTCAACTATATTGCTACCAAAGTGTCTATTACCAATATGGTATACTGACAGTTATAGCATTATATCAATGGAAGAGTAAAGAGGCTGGTGCAGGCAAGGGTAGTCACTAAAGTATGGCTGAAATATTAGCTCAGTGCAGGCTGCATTTAATATATGTAGGTGATGGGTGCACTTTATTACAGGCTCATTTGTATTGCCATTACAGAGCACAGGAGATACATGTCATCAGCATGTTAAATGAGCACCTAATTTTGTAAAATTTAATTTTGTTAAATCAGAACCATCTATCACACTGTTCCTCTCCTTCATAAAACTGCTCCCCTCCTTCATCACACTGTCTCCCGCTTCCTCACTGAGCCCACTTCTTCATCACCAAACTGTGCCCCCTTCTTTATTACCACACTGCACACCCTTCCTCATCACCACACTGTGCACCCTTCTTCTTCACTACACTGCCCCCCTTCTTCACCACACTGTGCTCCCTTCTTCTTCACCACACTGCCCACCCTCTTCCTTATCACAGTGTGCCCTCTTTGTCTTCACCACACTGTGCCCCCTTCTTCTTCACCACACTGCCCACCCTCTTCTTCATCACACTGTGCTCCCTTCTTCTTCACCACACTGTGCCCCCTTCCTCATCCCTTAAATTGCTTAACTTCCTTTGGTCTACTTTTCTTCTGTTTTATTTTCTTCTGGCAGCTGCTCATCTCAGCATGGCTCCTCACTGATAGCATTAGGTCGTGATGATGACATCACGCCCGACAGTCAGGGGAGTAGGGAGAAGAGTGCCCTGAATCTGCCACGGCATGTCTCTATTCTGTTATTCTGTGTATTCCTTATTTTGCAAAAGTGTCATAGCAAATATAGTACTTTTGACACAAAAGGAAACATGCAAATGAAATTTAAGCAGTCAAGGCTCTCAGCTTTACAAAAGTTTCAAAACACGATTTTGTTTTTTTTTGCTAAAACCATGACACTTCTTGTAAAATGAAATCAGAAAAACAAATGTATATACAAAAATGTGTTTCATGATAGTTCCCCATGTAATCTATTTGTCTACTTATGATTATAACATGTGAATTATTTATTTATATATATATGTCATCATTGTTGTTATTTATTTATATGCAATAAACTTGGGCCTTATAAGCTTTTGGTAATGAATTTGACTATTTCTGTTTTATACCTGTATCTGTTCAAAATAAATAACGTTAACAGTTAAAAGAAAAACAAGGGTCCAAGTAAAGAAAAGGAGTACTAGACTGCATTTAGTCTAATTACCAGTTGGTAGTACAGTAATACAGAGCACCATTACTGGATTTCAAAACTGGCTGATCCCTAAAGAAAGCTGTAGAAATAGCAGTTGGAGAAAGTCTCATGAGAGATGACAGTGAAACAAAAGCTAAAAATGTTATTCCGCATTTTGAACCACAATTAAACACCTGTATGTCTAATCATACCATTAATATGTTGCATCAGGCAGGGGCTGGCTGGGCTGGAGGGCAGGGGTAAATCTGACCCCGTGTTGTTCCCATAGTGGGCTACCTTGGGCTGGGTAACTGGGCTATCTGCATATTTTTCCCTTTAAAATGTACCTAATAGGCTGCTGTGTAGAGTCTCGCTTTGCTACATTGTTTTTCTCTAATATACTTACTCCTTCTGTATTTGAAGTGACACTCAAGAATCTAGCAGGTCAAAATATAAATGTGCTTTACTTTTGTGTCTTACACTTTGGAAAACACTTATTTCATGAACAAAAGGGAAAAGTAGAAATGCAAATTATGGTTATATCTCAACCTGATGTTTTAGTATCTAACTAACGATGGTTAAATGTTCTACACAAAAAGAACCTTTCAGAGCCTTATGAGACAGTGGTATGAATGTCTTATAGTGTGAATAAATTGAAGAGTGGGGGAGGAAAGATCTGATTTAAAGACAATGAAAATCTATAACATAAAACATCTGTTAACTGTAAAACAGTCAGACACCAAATGGGAAAATATATTGAAAGCTGTGATGTTTTCAGAAATGATGCTCATAAAGTTGTGTCGGGAAGGAACGGCTGTTAATCATAGGACAGCATTTAAAAAATACCCTCTTTCTATACTTAAAACAAAAATCAGGTTTTCTGTACTCTTCTGAAATAATAATCACATAGATTAAAGTAATTCAGTTGTTTTACAAAATAGAGGATATTAGAGAGAAGACACAGTAATGGAAAGTCTAAGACACTGGAAAAAGAAAATATATCTTTCATATAGTTGTATTAGGATACAAATTTAGACAGATAGAGTAAAAATCTTGATAGCTGTACGAGCTTCATGGTATGGAATTAATTTGTCCACAAATTTTATTGGGCATGGCTTAAGCTGGGTACACACTACAGGTGTCACTGTCACTATGATGATCGGATCCTTGTAGTCTGTCTGGCTTGGTGTTACTCAGCCCAAAGTCTAATGAGGCAGATGGTTTTTGCCATGGACCCCAGCAAAAAGGTGTGGACTTTGCGACCTTTGCCCCGCAGGACGCTGTCCTCCAAGTGAGTGCCAGACGACGCCAGTAGAGAGAACCCAGAGGCTGGGAAAAGGTGATGATTCAATAGAGACTGAGAAATCCCCGATGGTCTGAAGGCTGCTGGAAATTCGGAGCGCAGGAGGGCGGCAGAAGGAGTGACCACTTGGGAATGGTGGCAGAGTCTGGCGGGACACAGGGAGCAATGGTCTACGGCAGGTATGGAGGACCACTGTGGTTAGCTGCAGAGTTGGTGAAGACAAGGAGCGATAGTCTGTGGCAGGTATGGAGCAGGAGAGCAAGCAAAGCCATGTCTGAGTGCTAGAGAGATCTGACTCAAAGAACAGGCACCTTACCTGTAGAACAGGTGCCTTAAATATCATGAGGGACAATTAGTCTCCCAATGAATGGGAGGAGGAGGTGATAAAAGCTGGGTCTGCACATGAGCAGTCCTGGAAAGCAGACTAGTGGTGTCAGAGGGAGCTGCCATGCCACGGAGCCAGCAGGATGCACAGGGAGCGTGGGCAGCTGAGTGTGCCGGACGCAGGGCGCTAGGTCTGCGGGCCTGACATGTGACAACAGGTTTTTCTCCCGATTATCGTGCCAATCACACAATAAATTATATTGCATTAGTGTGTATGCTCCTACAATCATGTTTTATCGTATGAAATCACAACATATAGTTTGATTTAGAAGCTGACTAAAAATCTTTAAAAACGATGGAACAATGTCAGGCAAATTATGAAGCATGTATGCACTCATGACCAGCAGAAAAGGGCAAATATCCATAGAGTTTACAGAGTCACAATCTTTTCAGCCAATGGTTATGACAGATGAGGAGCATTTATATTGTGTACACATGAATCGGCAAGCTGATCGTAACTTTTACATAGGAATAAATTTTCTGTAGTGTTTACACAGCTGTATTTAAATGTTGGTGTGACTTATTCCTGGATAGGTTTATTCCGGTGTGGGTGTGGATGTAATTAAACTGAGACAGCTACACACTGAGGGGCTCATGTTAAGTTGAACGAAAATTAAATTTTTGGGGTATAATACTCATTTTAAAATCTGAGCATGCACACAAACCACTAATTTAGGAACTAATACTTTCTGTGATGGCCCAGAAGTAAAAAAAAGTATATTATGCACCAAGAACGCAATATGCATTCAACATGACATGAACCCTTGAATACTGTGTGCTTTTTAAGAAATGTAGGGGCCAATTCATTTCAGCTACATTATTCCAGGAACAATGCCGCCTGTGCACTATTACCGTTTCTACGGTAATAGTGTGCAGTATTACCATTAGTACAGTCATTATAATGGTGATTTTTATTCGCAGCCCTCGGGGGCTGCAAGCAAAAATCTGGTTTAAAATTACTGTATTAATGGTAATACTATTAGCGCCGTGTTATTCATAGACTAACGTGGCCGAATTGAATTGGCTCTGTAATTCTCTTCCATCCTCAAACCTTACATCATATTGATTTGTGATGTTCTATGCCACTATATGTTGCTCTGTGAAATCATTTAGGATTTTAGGAGGACAAAGAATTTCAAACTTTGCACTGGGTCCCAGAGATATTAATAAATATGACTGCCTGTATTAGTAATATTAACTTTAACATTTTTCTGTTATTATATGCCAGCTATTTCAATATACAGATGGTTAAAATACAGTATTTGGGAAAAAAAGAAAGTCCTTTAAATTAGCAAGCTATGGAGTGACTACTTCCCCTCTGGGCTCACAATGACATGCACATGAAAGGCAGGTCAAGGAGTCCCTCACACAAAGGAACCAAGAGCCAGGGTGCCTCAAAGGGGGCAGTGACATGTAGCCAATCAGCGATAGCAGCGTATGAAATGAATTAGTCGCTTACTGTTCGTCTGTTAACAGACGAACAGCCCGCCACCAAGTGACCTAACTACTGTGCCCAACCTCCAAAATATCAAAGACTTCTCCTTCCATAAATAATTTCCACCTAGGTGTACTATTAAAATGTCTAGTATACTATGACATACAGGCCCGGCGCTCCCATTAGGCAACCTTAGGCAGTTGCCTAGGGCGCCGGGACCTGTAGGGCGCCGCTGACTAGATTTTCTTATCTAGTCAACGGTGTGGGACATAAGTGCAGCGGCGGAGGAGCGCCTGCTGCTCATTTGTAGTGGCCGCCGCCGGCCTCTTCTTAGAAGAGTTTTGTAGTGGCCCTTCTTCTGAAAATGGATGCGCCTGGGCTTTCCGATGCAGTCACATGATCACTGATGTCAGTGATCATGTGACCTTCCCATTAATAGTTTCACACTGTCTGTCAGTGTGATTAAAGTTATTTACAGATGCCTCCCTCCCCTCCCAGCATGCACAGCTGTGCTTGACCCTCCTCCTTTGATGAGAGAAGCTGAGGAGCGGTGGGCAGCCATTGAAGAGGTCCCCTGCACTTGCTGACCAGCTTCAGGAATAATAAAAATTGAGTTTCTCCATTTTTATTTTATTTTTTATTATTATTTTTTTTTTTGTATTATTTTTTTCTTTTGTATTATAATTATTTTTTTTCTATAAGGGCTACCCATGCTGTATCTTTGATTTAAAAACTATGGTGGATAAAATAATTATTTTATTGCCACCTCATGCTCTATATTTGACTTGCTGCAAGTCAAATATAGAGCATGAGGTGCCAATAAAATAATCATTGTATCCACCATAGTTTTTAAATCAAAGATACAGCATGAGGTGGTATATAATAGTAATTTCTTTCCCAAATACCTTGCAAATGAAATATAGAGTATGACATGACAAATAGTCATTTTTCTATGGTATAAAAATCACTATTGCCACGTCATACTCTATATTTCATTTGCAAGGTATTTGGGAGAAAAAGTACTATTATTTAGCACTATTTGACTTGCTGCAAGTCAAAAATAGAGCGTAAGGTGCCAATAAAAGTCATTTTCTCCCCCATATTTTGCAAGTCAAATATAGAGCATGAGGTGGCAAATTTTTCTACCGTATAAAAATGACTATTTGGCACCTCATGCTCTATATTTGATTTTCAAACTATGGTGAAGAAAACGACTATTTGATTGGCACCTCATGCTCTATATTTGACTTGCAATCTTTGGGCTACAATTTCTACACCATAGTTTGCAAGTGAAGCAGAGGGGGGGTGCAGGGGTGTGATTCAGAGCGGGGTGCAGTGGTGTGATGCAGAGCGGGGTGCAGTGGTGTGATGAAGGAACATATGTGTGATGAAGGGACATGTTAGGGCCGTCCATTGCCTTTAACAAATGCATAATTCATAGGCTTATTGTGTCAGGTTTTTTTCCCCGAAATCTAACACCTGGATACCTCCCCTCTAGATATCCTGTGTCTGCAGTGGAGTCTGGACAGCATTCTGCATCAAACAACATGGCATCTGGACCGCTGGAGGAGGTAAGGCTAATTTTTTTTTGAAACACAAATGCACACAGTCGAGTAGGTATTGGTCTGTGAGGCAGGTATTTGGTGTGGTCGCGAGGGGAGAGAGGGGGGGGGCGGTATCTTGAAATTTTGCCTAGGGCGCTGAGAACCCTAGCACCGGCCCTCATGACATACCTCTTTCCCTTTTAGCAAAGGTATGAGTGATTCCCACCTGAGCCCTCCCTGACCTAACCACCGTATGTCTACGAGGTGAGAAAACTCATGTACGCTTACCACAAGACTGTGTCTGGATGCCCAGAACACATAGGAGTGACCTACCAACCAGATTTGTAATCTCCAAGCAGTTGAACCTAAATCCAAAGAAAATGTATTCAATGAGATAACCTTGATCATAGACAAGGATCTTAAACCCCCCACACCGCAGAGAACTATAAGCACTACAATCATTGTAGAAATAGGGGGGAAGGGGGTCGGTGACCCATATGAAGGTAAAAGCAAGTGAAAAGGCTGTGCTAAACAAAACGGTTTCAGATTCAGATTCAGTTATAGCTGTAAGAGCACCTATGATTTTTTTTTAGCAGATTGGGGTTGATGGGCCACCTAACATCTTCTGTGGTTGGTTGGGATTTCGCCAACCCTTTCAGGGCCTTAGATATTAAAAACCCTTTGATCCAAACAGAGGCACTGTGCATGCGTGCCATGAATGATATGCCCGCTAACAGTGATGCCATAGACATTTTAGCAATGCCTTCCTGATATCAGGACCATATGAAAGCCAGCATATCATCCCTCTAACCCACGACCTCAAGCAACTGAGCCACTGATGCCAGACTGCTGATACGCTCTCCTGGCAGCTGGGGCTAAGAATGTTTCCGCAAGACCTTGTAGTTCTAATGGACAATCTGTCAAGCACAAGAATGACACGGAATGCCTATGAGAACTGTGGCGCCAATTTCCTAAATCGTGGCCAATGAAATCGTGATAGGGCATCAGCGATATGATTGTCTACATCCTTGAACATTATATCCTGTTCTAAAAAGCGCAAAACAAGGTGCCTTAACAATGCTATTGCCGAATGCGACAAAAAACTCTGCCTGTTGATGCACTGGACTAGGCGGCTGTGTCACAAGGACTCCAGCCAAGAAGTGGCGCACCATTCTCCGTTGATGTAGGGCACAAATCCTAAATAGCCCGGTGCATCAGTGTGCAACTTCAATCGTCCGTTGGAAATCTGGGGTTTAGGCCATATACGAGTTCTGTTGACATTCTCAACCAAATACGTAAATCTCCTTTAATTTTACTTTGCTTCCAAACTCAAACATGGGGATGGCTGAAATTGCAATTTGCAGCTTCCTGCAAAACACTTTCCCCATTGGTATAAATCTGCAAGCAAATTTAAACGATTCCAACAGTGACTGTATTTGTTGCGACTGAAGGGACCGCGACTGCAGTGCAGATTGAATCAAGCAAACCAATTTTTTCACTATATCAGATGGCAATGTACAGCATCCTGTTGCCATGTCTCTTTCTATGCTTAGAAGAGTCAGACAAGTCAAAGGACCTTCCATTTTATCGTGCACTACTTGGACCCCTAACACATGGATCAGATACTGTGCATAGCGTATTGCATTTGCGCAATCTGAGGAGCCTGCTGGTCAAATAAACAGAAAGTCATCCAGGTAGTGAGCGATGCCTGCATGACCCATTCCTGCTTGTACACACAAATGCAGGAAGGAGCTAAATCTTTCGAAACACACATAGGTAGATATAGGTCCACATATGCTGTATATCCCATCCTGGAGTCTGAAGCCCATGAAACAGAAAGGATTTGGATGCAAAGGCAATAGATGAAAAGGCAACTCTATACCTAGGTTTGCTAACAATGCTCCTACACAAAATGACCTAACCAATTGCAGAGCCTCTTCAAATGACCATAAGTTCTCTGGGGCTATAGCATTGTTAACCGAGCCCCATGGAGAATGCGACAGATGCTGTATTGAGTAAAACTTTCTGGCTTCTTTTTTTGGGAACTATTCCAACTAGGAAGTGTCAGCCTCCGCCCCTCTCATAGCTACCAGAGACGGACACCTCTCTCTTCACACTCGCATCCCATTGTCTAGCAATGGGACGTACTTCCGGGTCTCTGCATTTCCAGATTGTCGGCAGTCAGCTGCGCTCTGACCGCCAAAACCTCAGGCTGCAATCAGGAAGCAACTTACTCTATTTAAACCTCACTCTGGCGCCTTTAGGGTGCCAGAGTATTCGTTCACCCTGCTCCAGCATTCCTGTTTGTTATATTGCTTTTTGGTTCCTGTTTCAGCTTGTCTTTGACTCTCCCTGTGGATTCCGTTTGGTATTGCTCTGCTTATTCCGGTTTTGATCCCTGGTCTGTTCCTGACTACTCTCCCGATTATTTACAATGTACTGTGCTATCGCTGGTTCTGATCCGGACTGTTCCACTACTCTTCTCTCATCTCTGCTCTGGTGACTATCTGAAAGAACCGCAACCTGCACATTTCACGCAGCCACCTGGCCAACTCCAGAGGTGCATTAGACTCCGTGCCTCCCTGTTTATTTGCGCTAATACCAGTCAATGATAATTCCTGTGCTAATTTCGTGACAGAGAGAACAAACTA
Source organism: Mixophyes fleayi (assembly GCF_038048845.1). Lineage (NCBI taxonomy): Eukaryota > Metazoa > Chordata > Amphibia > Anura > Limnodynastidae > Mixophyes > Mixophyes fleayi. The sequence goes on along the minus strand of NC_134405.1, from coordinate 292,234,573 downwards.
TTGACCGACGAAGTGGAAAATTAAACAAAAATTCTACTTGCCCCTGGTGTGGAAAAAGGCGCAGCCATCTTGCTAATGCTTGCATATTCACTGGTGAATGTGCTTTATTGTTTAGAACCTGATGCAGACCCACTTTTCCCTTATTATTATTATTATTATTATTATTATTATTATTATTAATTTTTATTTATAAGGTGTCACAAGGCGTCTGCAGCGCCATACAGAGACAAACAAATTACAATACAATGGGAGACAGCACAGTACAGTAAACAGTAAGCACAGCAACTCAGTAAGCTCAATGCACAGCTAGAGAGGGCAGGGAAGAGGGAGGGAGGATCCGCAAACGATGGGGCCCAAGAAGGAAAACGCGGAACACAGGGAGACCCCCAGGGGGGAGGAGGGAGCTAGAGTGGACGTGGGGTGGAGGACCCTCGAGGAGGAGGGCTAAGTAGCTGGAGAACAGAGTTAGAAGTGGTGGAAACAGGAGGAGAGATGGCCCTGCTCAGAGGAGCGTACAATCTAAGGGGAGGGGTGGACAGACAAAGAGACGCAAGGGAGAGAGGGAGAGTAGGGGGACGGAGGCAGAATCCTTATCCATCTTTGTTTCCTCGGGCAGTCCCGCATCAGCTGCAGATCACTACAAAGCGAGCAAGTGTGCATATATTTGCAGTCAGCACCTTTTGAGCATGCACCATTGTTAAAAGTGAAGCACCTATACTTGGAGGAGAGAGAGGCACTGTGTCTTCCATGAACTGGAAACCTGGGGACCGTGATATTCTGCATGGCTGAAATGCACTGATGAACCATGTGCATCCATGTTTCCATGTCTTTGCCGCCAAATGGTATGTATTTGCGCCCGCTTTCTTTTTGTCTTAAAAGTTTGTCGCACTCCCTCCAAATAAATGGACCATCAGATTAGTACATACCTGTTATCAGATGCAGATAACGCAAAATGTCAACATTAACGTCTGGCCTGGTTTCCAGATAAATATCTGTGAGCGCACAGAACCATGTAATCCATTTTATAAGACCTATATGCGTCTTCCCCTATACTGCCTTTGCTTGCCACTTTCAGCAACTCATTTTAACTTTTCTCCATGATAGCAAATATATTCACATAAAAACCTTTGTTTATCCTATCCTTGTTACACGGCCTTATACCGCTTGTCAGTGCCATGTCGGAGCATTTCACCATGTGGCTACCTCATTTTGATCCACTGCTCTTGATTCTTCCAGCTCTAAACTTTTTTCACCCTTGACCCCACTAAAGTTTTGTTGTATAACATGGTGAAAGGGGGCCTGTGACCTGGAGATGGTGGCCTGAATCCTTAGGGGGGGAGAGGGAGGACAAATTAGAAAAAAAATGGGTGGCCAGGGAGTAAGGAAAATCAGGATGAGGATACGGAGCGGACCACCTGACAAGGGGTTTGCCATTGAGCTGGTGGACGTGAGGCCATGGAAAGTGGCCTAATGAGGTATCCTTGAACTAGTGGTGTAGATTTTGCCACAGAGGGGGTGGGAAATGAAGGCAGAACATTGTTGAGGAAGAGGAGGCCCCCAATGACTGGGACGGTGCTGCCGTATTTGTCACAGAGGGAGCTGGATCGTAAGTAAGGAGGGGCAGGGCTCCCATGTGATGCCAGCTGACAGCCCTTCTATAAAATTGTGAATCACCTGCCCTGGAGGAAGACCCACCAGTTTGCTGAGAAAAAAAGTTGGGGGATACATACTCACCTAGTGATCCTAGGAAGGGCAACCACTGTTACCTGGTGTGCTGCCAAGGATAAGGGAACTACAGGGGGAACCCAGACTGAGTTGTAGAAAAATGTTTTGGTGGGGGGTATGGTAGCTGATGGGGGGATTAGGATTAGCCAGAGGGACTGCCAGATCAAGGAAACTTGGATTAGAAAATGATGTATTAGTGTATGTGTGGGGGCACTATTAGGCCTGAAAGGGAGGGTAGAGACTTGATGTAAAGTAAACCCCCGTTCAGACGCTGAGGATGTTTTCCCTTACGTGCATGTGACCCGAAGTGTTGGTATCCCTGTGTGTAGACCGATTGCTGTGACTATTATCTCTAATAGCAGGCCTGGCACAAGGAGGAGAAGGAAATCCTCTCCCTGCAGCCCAAGCACTGCTACCCTGCTGTAACTGAAGGCCAGATTCACTGTCCGCTCTGGCGCATTCACGTGCCTCCAATGTGCACTTACTGACCTGAGCAGGACTGTGGTTGTCAGAGATTTTAGTGAGCACTGTTCCCCGCCCAGCACGCACTGAGGCAGCAAAGACAGTTTTAGTTGGTCTCCGGCGCATGGCACTTCTGCCAGCGCCAAAATAAGCAGGTACACTGGAGACTTGAGGGAGGGGAGTCCTGTTCTACAGTGGACTTGGGAGAGTCCAGGTGTCACTCACCGGACTGTGAGTGCTACTTCTCGTGTGTTTAGGAACCGTGGCCGTCCACCATCCTGAGGGTCTGCGCATGTGCAGCCCTTTTCAACCTTCAGTTCATGTTCCTTTTAGTTAATTGGCTGATCAGGCAACACTCCCTATTTAAAGCACCTGAGGTCAATACCTCGTTGCCTGATCTTGGAGTCTCATTCCCCATGAGCCTCTGAAGGTGTTCCTGTGTTTCCTCGTGTGTTCAGCTCCTGCTGATTCCTGTTGTTCGCTTGTGGTTTCCAGACCACTTCATCTTCCCTGTGTTTCATCATGACTGCAGCAGCTGATTCCTATCCGCTGCCTCTGTGCTACTTCAGTTTGCAGCCCACTTCAACTCTCCTGTGTTTCATCGTGACTGCACCAGCTGATTCCTATCCGCTGCCTCCGTGTATTTACAGTATCCTGCTCACTTCAACTCTCCCGTGTTTCATCGTGACTGCGCAAGCTGATTCCTATCCGCTGCCTCCGTGTATCTACAGTTCCCTGCTCATCGCAACCCTTCAGTATTCCTCGCGTCTGCAGCCAGCTGATCCGCTCTCCGTGCTTCTACAGTGTCTCCGCTTGTGTCAACTTGCCTGTCTGCATTGGATCAACGCCCCGCTGCTTTCATCTCGTCTAGATCATCTCTACTCTTCAGTGTTCTCCAAGTGTCCAGTTCTATATACTACTGCTTCCTGAGTATTTGTTTCTATTCCTGCTGGTTCACCTACCTGTGCGCTGCACCTACTAGATTCCGCTTCTACCCTCCTGGGACTTCGTATCCTGCCGGCCTCCCGCCGTCCATGTATCTCTGCACTTCTGTCTGACAGCCTGCTCTCCTGAACCTTGGTATGCATACTTCTCATTGACTGTGCTTGTGTATTGCATATCTTGCTGGACTGAGTTGTTCTCCTCTGGAGTTTACTATCCGCTGAGACTGTTGCCATCATTTGACTGTGTTACCTTTTGCCTGGATAGTTCTTGTGACTTTGTATTATTGTGCAGTGCTGTTCAGTCATTACTATATTGTGCATATCATCGTGGGATCAAGTTCAGTGTGCCCGTGTATACTCTGCATTGCATCTCTCTCCCCGTGCTCCTCCTCACATATATATTCAGTGGTACAACTTGCTAGAGGCAGACCACTGTTCCTTGTTTCCTGAGTCACCTGTTTCCGTATCCTTTCACATAGCAGTGGTACAACTTGCTAACGCAGACCACTGACTTCCCGGATACCTCCACCCGGATTCCATTCCTTCACCTAGACCGCGGTACAACTTGCTAACGCAGACCGCTGACTCTCATCACCTCCTCGTTACTTCTGGACATTCCTCCTCACTATAGCAGTGGTACAACTTGCTATCCGCAGACCACTGACTACCCTCACGTTTCCCTTGTCCATTCAGTTCCTCGTGTACTATTATTACATATTCCCAGTGCTGCTAGTCATAGACTTTCCACGAGCATTCTCTACCATCTGCTGTCTCCTGTTCTGTGATCACCCCTCTACCAGAGTACCATATTACCACCTATACTGCTCTGGTAAGTCCATCATCTGGTGATCCCTGGGTAAAGACTCCTAGTGCCCGTGACACCAGGTATCTGGAGGGACTGGAGGGAGGGCGGGGGCTTGCATCTCAGGTGGGATATGACAGCAATGAAAGGCAAGAAGGGGAAAATAAGAAACTGAGCAAAATTTTGAAGAGAAATTAGAAAATGAAAAGAGAAAAAATAAGAGAGGGGGAGGGGGTGACTGAGGAGATGGGACAGAGAGAGAGAAAAATGAGCAGGATAAATAAAAGGAAAAGTGAGAAAAGAGATACAGGAAAGAGCTAGTCAGACAGATAAAATAAGAACACAATATGAACCAAAACAGTTTGCAGTATAAGTAAATTGTCATAGATACAGCTACTCAGCCTGATACAAGTCTGCTCCCACAGGATTTGTGCGACAGAAGAGATTCAGCATGCACTGCAGGAGGAATATATGGACACAAACCAACCACTCCCATAGACATTCTATTGGTTGAAGAGATTCACAACTTAACCCTTAATGGTAAGTGCTTGACTCTTGAACATGCAAATGAGTTTAAGGTCTTTTGACTTTATATGTCTCACTCTTCATACTCTTAAGAAGCCCCAAATTGCCAGGAATTTTTGTTTGCAATCCAGTCACTTTATCTGTACTTCAAAAGTCAATCCATGTTCAGCAATTGATTTGGTTAAACTCCCAACACTCATAAGAAGTCCGTATCTATACTACACACTGCCAAGTAGAGATGCTCGAAAAATTTTAAAATTGGTTCAATATGTTTGTGGTACAAAAACCAATTTGACCATTTAGAATTAGTAATTTTAAATTAAATATATAGATTTTTTTTAACACACTTTTCAAATAAGATTTTTTAAAAGTGTTTCAGCTACAATGGTGAACACTACTGTATTCAAAGTTTAAAGTTTGCATTCAAGGCTAAAATGTATCAATTTAAGCTTTCACATGTTTGAGCCATGTCAAACTGGCTTAAATGGACTCAATCATGGTCAAACCTGTTCAACTTTAGCTAGATTTTTTTGTAACTGTTCGATTGGAAAAAAAAATCAAATTAATTTTAGTATTTATGTATGAAACCCATTCGAGAAACGATATGTGGCTGCTATGAGCATCACTACAGCAAAGGTTAAAAAATCAGTCAAAGATCCTCGTCACTTATTGCAGGGCAGTCAGTTGTTTAAAAAACTGCCCATGTGATAACCATCAAAGAAGAGTGGCAAGATGCCATAGTGTTAGACATGCTTCTTAGTAAGAGGATTCCACAAGATGTCCATTAAACTGAAGGAGAAATAATTATAAATGCATGTTAAATTCAATGAAAGAATATTCAAATGACACATCTTTATTTAAAACTGCAGATGAATAAACATTGTAATTTGTTTGGTTCACTGGTATAATAATAATAATAATAATAATAATAATAATAATAATAATAATAATAACAACAGCAACAACAAAAATTAGTAATAATCATTTGAAACATATAAAGAATATGAATGAAATGGAGCCAATTGTTTGTTCATGAAGGTACAGTCATGAAATGGTTCGTAGTATATATACACTGTCTTTTCCACATAGTAATTAAAATAAATTCTAAAGCTAAACATAATGATTGAAATTTGCTTGGCATCTCATCATAAGCATGTAAATGAACTGGTCTGAGATAACTTATTTTGGCAGAGATTATTATCTGGAAATTTCTCACATTCAAAATTATTTACCCTCTTCTGCTGTTGGTAAAGTAATGTATAAAGCTAATGTGAAGACTAAAATCACAACTTGAAAATTACAATCTGTTCACTCATTTTAATGCAGCTTTTTATTTTAAGGCTATGGAAGTAAATTTACGAATCATAGATAATGTAGTGAAAATAACGATCCCTATGGATTATAGACACATCTGTCATGGTGGCACCACAGCTATGAGCATCAAATTATCTGATTTACTGTATTTTTGACTTGAGTCAAAAAAGATAACATAGCACGCAATCAAAATATAACTTTCTATTGGAGTTCTGAGATTTGAATATTTGCAGAAGGATATATTTAGTCCTAAATCTTCATAAAGCACCAACATTTTACATACCTCTATACAATTTTTAACATGTATTAGACTGGTGTTTGAGCACCGTAATATAGTCCTATTTCCTATTGGTCCAGGATGTCCTCAGTATTGAATTAGATGGAGAAAGAACAACACGTGGGAAACCAGATTATCGGAATGCTCACAGGCAGGGGCACAGAAAGGGGAGGGTGCAATTGGATGTTTCCTCTATAAAAATGCACATGCATGCAAAAATGCATCAGTACTTATATTTGAGCATATCTAAAGCTTGTTGAATCATATGCCTACAGTGGGAGAAAATAGACGGGCAAGAATAAGTCAAGTATAGCGAGGACATGTACATGGAAAGGAGGCAAATAAAATAAATATGGAATACTCCATTTAGAGTGCTGTTGAGATCTTGGTGTAGACAAGTACTAAAACGCTAATTCAGTTATTTTTTAGCCTTAAATCTGTTCTTAACTTAGAGTAAGTCACGCTAAAATAACTGCAAACTGCTCTCCATTGTAAATAAATTTGAGTGATAGATTAAAATAGTATATATTTATATATTGCTGCTCTAAATTAACATTGCATCACAACCAAAAAATGAGGAATATAGTCCCTATTGAAGGAATCTTACAACTCATTACAAGTATGTTCATTTAGGCTAACTATGCATCCAGATCAATAAGTTTATAGATAAAGCAAAATGCATAGAACCATATAGCTACAGTCAGGTCCATAAATATTGGGACATCAACACAATTCTCATATTTTGGGCTCTATACACCACCACAATGGATTTGAAAATTAACAAGATGTGCTTTAACTGCAGACTTTCAGCTTTAATTTGAGGGAATTTACATCCAAATCAGGTGAACAGTGTAGGAATTACAACGATTTCTATATGTGCCTCCCACTTTTTAAAATTTGCATTTGGAATCTGTTGCTGTCGACTCTCAATATGAGATCCAAAGAGCTGTCACTATCAATGAGAGAGATAGCAAAAACATTAAAAAGAAAGAACGCACCAGAGAGCTCAGCAACACCAAAAGACCCGGAAGACCACGGAAAACAACTGTGGTGGATGACAGAAGAATTTTAGCTGATAGTGCTGAACCTGCAGCTAACCACAGGATGTGATGGCATACCATGTCTGTATTGAGCAAGGAACACGTCCATTTCAGGCGTCTGCCTTAGTCGTTGTAATTCCGTTGCTTTTTGGAGTTTGAGTGAAAGAGTTTCAATAGTTTTCTTACATTTTAGATGGTGTGTAAGCCTTAATCGGACATGTTAAACCATAAAGTTTTTGTCTATGGAATTTCATAGCTTTTTGTAAAGTTAAAAATATTTATATTATCAAATTCGGAAACATGAACAGAAAAATTTGACGGCAGATAGGAACCACTTGACCCATCTAGTTTTCACAATTGTGCTTAATCCCTAATACACAAGCATGTTTAAATTACTCTATTAGCCTCTGCCACCCATGTTTTATGTCTTTTTGTGCATGTCTTTTTCTCACATATACACCCCTGCCAACCAGCTTTACTCTCACATGTCACCCCATATGTCCACCAGCTTTTCTCACATTTCGCCCCTACACAAATGTTTCACCCCTGCTAACTAGCATTTCTAACATGCCACCCAATGTGTCCACCAGCTTTCTCTCACATACCACACCCTGCTCACCAGATTTTAGTGTCACTACACCCCTGTATAGTGTCACTGTGTGTATATATATATATATATATATATATATATATATATATATCTATATCCCTGATTAGTGTTCCTGTCTGTATATGGACTCTTGTATAGTGTCACTGTATGTATATAGACCCCTGTATAATGTAATGTAGTGAATATAGACCTCTGAATAGTGTCACTGTGTGTACAGTATATAGACCCCTGTATACCGGCACTGTGTGTAGATAGACCTCTGTACTCTGTATAGTGTCATTGTGTGTATATAGACCCCTGTATACTGTCACTGTGAGTAGATAGGTCTCTGTATAGTGTCATTTTGTGTATATAGGGCACTATATAGTGTCTCAGTCTGTATATAGACCCCTGTATAGAGTCACTGTACTTCTGTATAGTGTCATTGTGTGCATATAGACCCCTGCATTGTGGCACTGTGAGTATATAGACCCCTGTATAGTGCCACTGTGTGTATATAGACCTCTGTATAGTGTCAATGGGTGTATATAAATCCCTGTATAGTGTCACTGGGTGTATATTTATGTAGTCACTGTGTGTACATCTATGGTGTCACTGTTGCATACATACATACATGGTGTCACTGTTGCGTGCATGCATGGTGTCACTGTTGCGTACATGCATGGTGTCATTGTTGCATACATGCATGGTGTCACTGTTGTGTACATGCATGGTATCACCGTGTGTGCATGCATGGTGTCACTGTGTGTTGTTATCAGGAATGGAGGCAACTGCTCTAACTAGATTAATTTTAGGCTGTGAGCTAAAGCAAGGCATTGGGGTTGGGAGATCATGGACAGCACGGTAGGTGCTGGCTGGGGAGCGATACGGGTAGAAGGGATCACATCTAATGATCATCTCAGTGGCTCCCCTTCTCCTCCTCTCATCCTCTCCCCTTCTCCTCCTCTCATCCACTCTCCTTCTCCTCCTCTCATCCGCTCCCCATCTCCTTTGCTCCCCCTCTCATCTGCTCTCCTTCTCCTCCTCTCATCCGCTCCCCATCTCCTCTGCTCCCCCTCTCATTGTCCCCTTTCTCCTCCTGTCATTGGCTACCCCTCTCCTCCTCTCCTCTGCTCCCCCCTCTCTACCGCTCTCCCTCTCCTCTGCTCCCCCTCTCCCCCTCTCCTCCTCTCCCCCTCTCCTCCTCTCATCTGTACCCCATCTCCTACGCTCCCCCCTTTCCCCTGCTCCCCCTCTCCTCCGCTCCTCCCTCTCAACTACACCCCGTCTTTTCCGCTCCCCATCTCTTCCACTCATCCTCTCCCCTATCCTCCTCTCCTCCGCTCCCCTTCTCCTCCTCTCATCACGTTACCAGCTGGCCTGCTGCAGATATTTTTACAGCTTTCCAGGATCCCCGGGACCTCTGAAGGGGTCGGGCTGCTGCAGCCACTGTCATCACTGGTGTTGCTTGTGTCGCAATGTCACCTGCAGGTCAGCCTCGTGCCTCTCTGCTTTCTCTACCAGCAGCTTCTTTGTCTGGGTGGCCGGGGTGGTTGACTGCTCTTTGGATTTCTTGTGGATCTGGCTGTGGTCTGGCACCACAGACCAGCAGGAGGAGTAGCCATACACATCCTTGCTTCACAGTATGACCGGAGAGAGATCTTTGCTATGCCTCCCTGCAATGACCATCACTCCGCACAGAGCACTTTTAAACTTTCTGCGCCCTCATCGCTGAAGAGAATTTTTAGCGAGAGGGTCAGTCATATTTGTACTCACAAGTGAAGCCACTCAGAGTACACCCAGCACACACCTCTTTCTGACATGCGCAACGTTATGAAATTCTGTGAAATCCCCTATCTTTAAAATGAGGCATATTTTGCCAAATTGTAAAAAAAACTGTAACTTTGTCAAACTTATAAGCCCTCAAAGGCACCCTCAGTCCTAAAGCCTTCTAACAAAACATACCCCAAGTCTTAAAACGACTTGTACACTGAGTTATGCTCTCCCTAAAAAACAGAAAAACTGTGACTTTTTGCAAAACAGGAAGTGGAAAAAACTTTACTTTATTCCTAATTTGTCATTTTTTTTTTCCTGAAAGTTGGCATGCAGCACCTATGGACGGATCTCCATTTGCATGCCATAGTTCAGCTTAATAGCTTTAATATGTTTTAAAATGTCGCCCCTCAAACACAATGCTCCCCCCTCTCACAGATTTAACACTGCGGAATGCCGTTTATTAGATGCAACCTTAATATAAGGGCACGACTATATTTATATCTATATATATATATATTTATATCTATATCTATATATATATATATATATATATATATATATATATATATATGTGTGTGTGTGTGCACACAAACCTTTTTTCACTTACTTATGTGCTGTCACCTAAATTGTTTGTTGACATCACTGTGTTAAGCAATATATTGTGAGAAAAGAGTGTGAAATGGATAATAATCACCTATTATCTACTGTAAATGGCCAATGTTTTGGTATCCTTCCGGTATTATGTGACTTAAATTATTTTTAACTGACTACAGTATATGCCATTTTTCTTCAGTGTCCCCCTTGACAATAAAATCATTTATATAGTGTCAGAAGAACAATTTACATGACTACCATATTTGAATTAACATAAGCTCACACATATAGTGAGAAAAAAAAATAATCTCTATTTCTTTGCTCAATGCTACTAGCTAAATTCTAACAGAAATATAAAGTGATTATTGCCTTGAAATACTTGTTGATTTACTCAAAACAGTCAGGAAAATGTTGTGCCAAGTATGTCTATTTAATTGTATGAATATAATAGTGTGTGCATCCAGGAAGTGGAAGTATTCATTATCGTATTTGTGTGTGTTCTTGCCAAAAGGGTGATGTATATTAAAGTTATATGTTAAGAATTGTAATTTATTTGTGCTTATCCTAAATTGTGTACATTGGCTTTGAATATGCTGTTGTACAGTGTCCAGGCTTTGTTTGCTCCCTTATAACTGGATAAAAAGAGTCCCCATCTGCTGCACCCTTCATTCTGGTGATTGCAAAATTGTCTCACTGGTGGCCAGTATTCAAATCAGATTCCATTCTGGGGTTTATTATACAAATCAGACCTAAATGTAGTGGCTAGCATATAAACTGAGTGCTTAATCGTGAGGCTAGAATACAAAGTACAAACCATTGTCATTGTAGTGGCAATTATACAATGCAGATCCCTGTTCTGATGGATAGTGACATATTATAATCACCCAATCTGGTGATTAGAATATTAAGTAGATCACCAATCTGGTGAAAAGAATATGAAGTAAACCACCAATCTGATGATTACTACATAAAAAGAATTCCAATGTGATTGATAGCATTTAAATATTTCCTCTAATCTGGCTAATACTATTTAAATCAGTCTCCTATTCTGGTGGATAAGATTTAACAATCTAAACCTCTAGCTAGCATATAAAAGATATAGTGGCAAGTGAATGACATGACCTCTAATCTAGTACTTAGTATATCGCATCTGGTGGCTAATGTACAGTGCTACCACTCTTCATCCCACAATGTGCTCACACTCAACCAAGCTGCTTCTAGTGTACAATCCCTCACCAATTTCTTGGGCCCTGTATGCAACTTCCCGACACATAACAATGGTGGTCCAGCACTATCTACCCAGGTATTAGTGAACTCTATGCAGTCTCGTTTAATGCGATAAAGCATGATGTCACATGTGCTGTGCATGTGAAATGATACATGGTTGATTGGCGTGGGTGCAGGTCAAAAAGTCAATTTCTGTTGATATTTTTTTTTCTAGCTGCAATCTTAGCATGGTACTCCTCATTGGCCAGTCTTATTTACCACTCTCTGATCACACCAGATCATTCGCTGTTTCCTGATTTATAATAACACCTGAGAAAGGTATATATTGATAGAGAAAGTAGGCAAAACTCCAGGAAAAGGTGCAGAGACTAAAAACCTTATATTATTTTGACTAATGATTGTGTGTGTTTTTCCCCAAAAATGCCATTTAAAAATGATAGGGATGGTCCTGCTCATAATAGTTTACAATCTAGGGGGAAAAGGGCTATGCAGAAACAAAAGGAGTGAGTGTAAATCACAGTGGAGATTGGGAAAGCTGCGAGGATGTACCGGTGTGAGTTTTACAGATATTTAACAGGTAGTAAAGAAGTCTTCAGAAAGGATTTAATAATTTGTAGGGTCTGATTGGGTGTGGTAAAAATCATTGTTGTTTCTGTGTCATAATCACTGTGATAACTGATGGAATAGCTGATGTCATGGGGAATATTGTATAATGTCAGTGATCAGTGATGTTAAAATGTTTGAAATGTACATGATGTCATCAGTGACATCTGTCAGGTGATTTCTTGAGTTATGTAAGAAGAAAATATTCAGTTCAGTTTAAGTATTGTGTATACTTAACAGTCTTTCGTATTGCTTTTTAGCCAGAACTTTAAGAAGTTCAATATATTTACATCACACGATAGTACTGAGATAGCGTAAAGATATGGCTTAACAGTGTTAATAGGTATTGAAGCTTGAGCACCCCAATATTTGGGTGCTACCACTAACCATGTTGATGCATGGCATTTTTCAGTCATATGAGGATTGATGGGGGAACAAGAGCACCCTAAATTATTTTCAAAAGTTGGATTTTATTTTAATCTTTTTTTCCTGCAGTAGTCCAAATGCAAATGCCAATTAAGTAATGCGTCCACATCTATCTGAGCCACACTTTTATGACCACTCTTTTATTGTACTTGTCTATGCTTGCCCACCCCTTCCCTAACAGATTCTGCCTCTTCAAATGTAAACAGTCGTAAGTAAGAGTTAATACATTTAATTCACTGCATTAACACTAACAAGTAGAAAATACAAAACTCTTGAAACAAATCCAAAAATAAATGAATATGTCTGCTGCAAGAAGTATTCTCTTTAGAATAACACCATTAAGCATTATTCAGTGGCCTTGAAAGTGCTGCCTGCGGGTGCCTAAACACTGTGTAAAGATTGCATGTTATTACACAAAAACAGCAGAGATTATTTTTCATAACTCATTATCAGTTCAGCACAACTAATTTAATTTAGTGGAGTTTCACATCTAGACAGAGTTGTTAAAACCCAATAGATCAGAGTTTTAAGTGATGCTACAAATACTTTTTAAATCTTATACACTTTGAGTTTGTAGAAAAATATATTATAAAACTAAGGTGGAGTTATTTGATTTTACAACATAGAACAGTTGGTGTACCATTGTTGAAATTCTTTTGTATTCTATTCTTCTTCTATTATTACATCATAAACATTAGCAACCTTTGAGCATTAATCAGCAATTGGGATGATAAATGTTAGCAATAAGGATGTCATGTGTGCCAGGAACAGGACATGGATTCAAAGCTCAAGTGGACCAGACAAAAGTATAAACTTTACAAAGCAGCAGAGTCATAGGAAAAATAATTGTTGCCGGATAAGGCGCATCAGCTTGGTGGTACATACTTCTTTCTGTGCAGATGCTGAGATCACTTTGAAATATTATTCACCCCTGTTGTCACAATTAGAACTTTTTGTGCCTCCCGGTTGTTCTCCCTATTTTTTGGTACATTAGCCATATACACTGATCAACCATAACATTAACACCACTGACAAGTCAAGTGAATAACATTGATTATCTTTTTACAATGGTATCTGTCAAAGGTGGCATAAATTAGGCAGCAAGTAAACAGTCAGTTCTTGAACTTGATGTGTTGGAATCAGGAAAAATTGGCAAGTAAAAGTATCTGAGTGACTTTGACAAAGGCCAAATTGTAATAGCTAGATGACGACTAGATGGGTCAGAGCATCTCCAAAATGGCAGGTCTTGTGGGGTGTTTCAGGTATGCAGTGGTTAGTACCTGCAAAAGTGGTCCAAGGAAGTGCAACTGGTGAACTAGTGACCAGTGGGGAGCGAAGGCTAAACCATATGGTTGAATTCCACAGAAGAGCTACTGTAGCACAAATTGATGAAAAAGTTAATACTGGCTATGATAGAAAGGTGTCAGAATACACAGTGCACCGCAGCTTAATGTGCATAGAGCTGTCTAGTCGCAGACCGGTCAGAGTGTCCATGTGACTCTGACCACCACTGAAGAGCCTACAATGGGCATGTGAGCCTAGAACTAGACCATAGAACCATTAAAGAAAGTGGCCCAGTCTGATGAGTCATGTTTTCTTTTACATCCTGTGGATGGCTGGGTAGCTATCGTTGTTTACCTGGGAAAGAGCTGGCACCAGGATGCACTATGGTAAGAAGGCTAGTCGGTGAAGGCAGTGTGATGCTCTGGGCAATGTTCTGCTGGGAAACCTTGGGTCCTGGCATTCCTGTGGATGTCACTTTGACACGTATCAAATACCTAAACATTGTTACAGACTAAATACACCTCTTCTTTGCAACAGTATTCCTAGATATATATTCTGATTAATGCGCACTGCCACACTGCAATAATTATTTGGGAATGGTTTGACGAACTTGACAAAGAGTTCAAGGTGCTGACTTGGCCACCAAATTCTCCAGATTTCAATCTGTTCGACCATCTGTGGGATATGCTGCAAAAGAAGTCAGAGCATGGAGGCACCAACTCACAACTTCTTGATGCCAGATACCACAAGAAAACTTCAGATGTCTTGTTCAGTCCATGCCTCAATAGGTCAGAGCTGTTTTGGTGGCATGAGGGGGACCTATACAATATTAGGCAGGGGGTTTTAGTGTTGTGGCTGACAGGTGTGTACACTGCATTGTAATGATCACAAAAACAATATATCAATTACCTGGTTAGTATCAGTGCAGCATAGTAATAAAGTGCATTCAGAAGCAGATTTTGGTAAATTATATAATAAGGGCATATACAAGTAGAATAATAGTATAAATGATAGCTGTAGGTGTAGGTACATGGGGTTAGTAGTCTAACTTGGTGAGGTAGTGCATTCCAAAGCATAACTTCAGCATAGGAAAAGTCTTGCGAGTAGGAGTGGGAGGTGGCAATATATAAAACTGGCTCAACCATTTTTTGTTATCTCCTTCACATTTCCAGTAAACATTTTGTCTTTCTTTCCACTCTATTCATCTGTTTGATTAGGTTTTAATTAGAGATGGGCGGGCTCGGTTCTCCGAGAACCGAACCCACCCGAACTTTGACTAACTGAGTACCGAGCCGAGGAGGCTCGGTACTCTCCTGCCTGCTCGGAATCCAAATCGAGGCCGAACGTCATCGTGACGTCGCCGGATCTCGGGGCTCAGTTCACGCGATACTTACAAATTATAAATACCTGCCTCCACAGTAATTCATCGCCATTTGATAGAGGGAGAGAGCAGGATGTAGTCACAGCAGGGACAGACAATACAATTCTGATTCCAATTCTGATAACAATCTATAGAGAAGAGAGGAGGATAGAGGAGTCTTTTATTTTTTTCAATATTTGGCACTACAAGTGCTTTGGGGTGTCCCCCATTCTTTTACATTAATATTTCTGGCTGTCAAAAGTACTATCTGTCAGCAGATTTAAAAAATAAATTTTAGCACTCCCAATTGCTTTTGCGGGGTCTCCCATTCTTTTGCATTAATATTTCTGGCTGTCAAAAGTATTATCTGTCAGCAGATTTTAAAAATAATTTTTAGCACTCTGAATCACAAATGACACCAATCCCTGTGGAGAGTCCATCCAACAGTGGGATGTCTAAACGTGAGAATTCTGTTAGTGTACCCATAAAGACTGACCCTTTCAGCAGTTCTGCTGATGTGTGCCTGAACAGCCCGAGTGTAGCCGGTGATACACAAATTGAGGATGCCACTATGGAAATAGAAGAGGATGAGGGTGAGATTTGTGTAGGCGACTAGGGCACTAATGAGGATGTTGATGCGGATGAGGTTGTTTGTGTCAGTCCTGCACCAGTGGCAGCAGTTCTGGCACGTGACAAGAAAAAGCCCATTGTCATGCCAGGCCATAAAACAAAAAAATCAACTTCTTATGTGTGGAATTATTTCTACCCCAATCCAGACAAGAACTGTATAGCCATTTGTTGTGTATGTCAAGCCACAGTCAGTCGAGGGAGGGACCTTAACCATCCTGGAACCTTGTCTATGTAACGCCATTTGACGAGAGTTCATGGCAAAGTGTTGGGAAAAGCTGAAAGTTCTTCCCAAAAAAATTACAAGCACTCCATCATCAGCTAGGACCCTCCGCTCACCGACATCCCGACGGCTACAAAATACACCCACAACACCATCCTCATCAATATCCTCAGTAGCGCTCGGAGTTAGCCCTGCATCAAAATTATTAAAGATGGATGACTCCTGCACTATTATTGATTCCTCTGAAGAAAACGTTAGTCCCATTGCTGCTGCTGTTGCTGCTGCTGGGGGTGAATCATCAGCCCAGAGGAAGGCCAGGAAAAAGAGCAGTCCTATATTTCAACAATTAACTGTGAAACAATCATTTTCTAGGGGAAGCAAATATGACAGCAGTCACCCAGTCGCCAAGCGAATCACAGACGCCATGGCTGCCATGTTAGTGTTAGATCTGCGTCCAATATCCACAATAAACGCAGCTGGTTTTTCACAGTTAATTGAGGTTTTGTGTCCGAGTTACAGAATTCCATCGCGACACCATTTTTCCCGTAAAGCTATTCCACAACTATACCAAAAAGTGTGTACAAATTTAGAGATTGCGCTGAAAAATGCCATTCTGCCCACTGTCCACTTAACCACAGATATGTGGACAAGTGGAAGTGGTCAAACCAAAGACTATATGACTGTGACAGCCCACTGGGTGGGTCATTCACCTTCACCAGCAGGAACAGCAGCAGCATGTACACCACTACGTAACATTTGTCACAGACAGGCCACTCTTTGTATCACCGGCTTCACTAACAGGCATACAGCTGACAATTTGTTGCGCAAACTAAGAGATGTAATTGATCCATGGCTTATACCACTTGGACTCTCCCCAGGATATGTCATTTCAGATAACGCCAACAATATAGTGCGAGCATTACAGCTGGGTGATTTCCAGCACATTCCCTGTTTTGCTCACACCATCAACTTGGTGGTGCAGAGCTTCCTACGAAATAACCGTGAGGTGTAGGAGATGCTTTTGGTGGCCCGTAAGATTTCAGGCCATTTCAGGCATTTGGCCACAGCATGTAGGAGATTGCAGCAGCTCCAAGAGCAGTTTTAACTTGCCCTGCCACCAACTTAAGTAGGAGGTGGTAACTAGTTGGAATTCCACCCTGTACATGCTGCAGAGGATGGAGGAACAGTGCAAAGCCATCCAAGCGTATTGCACAAGCCATGACATTGGGAAAGGAGGGGGCATGTATTTTAGTCTTGGACAGTGGGGAATCCTTTAAGTGCTGTGCAAGGTGCTGAAACCATTTGAAGTTGTGACGTGTGAAGTGAGTGCAGATTCTGCTAGTTTGAGCCAAGTCATTCCTTTAATTAGACTATTGGAAAAGCAGCTTGAGAATCTGAGGGAGGAGATGAAAGCAAGCAATTCAGCAAAGTATGTTGGCCTTGTCGATCAAGTACTTAATTTGCTTCACAATGATTCTTGAGTTATTAAGATCTTGAGCTCGGATCAGTACATTTTGGCCACTGTGCTTGATCCAAGGTTTAAGACCTATATTGAGTCTTTGCTTCAAAATCCACGAGATGTGAACTTTTGCAAGGAGCTATTGCTCAGCAAGTTGTCTGCTGAACTGGGCCTTGGCTTGACGACATGTCTTCCTTCAGTTTCTCAAGCAGCTGCTGCTCGTAAAAAATTGAATTTTCCCCAAAAAAGCAGGAAGGACACAGAGGGCAGACCAGAACAATTTAACATCTGGGCTGGTTTGAAGGATTTTTCCAAAAAATGTGTGACCTTGCCCATAACTCCATCCAATATGAGTATTAACATGCAAAGGATGGTGGAGGATTACTTTCAAGAGGTAATTGATATGGAAATGTCAGACAGTCCCTTTCCTTACTGGGAACAAAAGCAGGCCATTTGGAAACCCATCTACAAACTTGCATTGCAATACTTAAGCTGCCCACCCTCCAGTGTGTACTCTGAACGAGTGTTCAGCACAACAGGGAACTTAGTCAGTGATCGCCGTAGAAGGTTACTTCCCAAAAATGTGGAGAAAATGATGTTTATAAAAATGAACTACATCTTCCACGAGAAAGGCCTTCACCATCCAAGACATCCAAGCACTGACTGTTCTCTAATGGCAGATTCAAGCAGCGATGAATTGATAGTCTGTGATGATGACATACACACTGATGAGGGTGAGGATGAAGCTGAAGATGATGTTGATAACATCTTTTTAAAACTTTCTATGTAAGTGTAGGGTGCAATCTACCCCCAAAGAGGAAAGGGACTTGGAGCATTTCCATATCACGTACCGTCTTGAAATGCTGCTGTTTGGGTAATTTCTACTTAAGGGTAGGGTGTCATACACAGGGTGACCCCAAACTGTCTTTGTCCTTTTCTCTTAATATTGTACAGTCTATAACGGCTGAGTTTTTTTGTATTTTATACAAGTGGAGGGGGGCCTAGAGTGACCGAAACCAAACTGGCTTTCTCCATTTCAATTTATATTGTACAGTCTATAACGCCTGAATTTTTTGGTATTTTATACAAGTGGAGGGGGGCCTTAAGAGACAGAAACCAAACTGGCTTTCTCCATTTCAATTAATATTGTACAGTTTATAACGGCTGAATATTTTGGTATTTTATACAAGTGGAGGGGGGCCTAGAGAGACCGAAACCAAACTGGCTTTCTCCATTTCAATTAATATTGTACAGTCTATAACCGCTGAATTTTTTAGTATTTTATACAAGTGGAGGGGGGCCTAGAGAGACAGAAACCAAACTGGCTTTCTCCATTTCAATTAATATTGTACAGTCTATAACGGCTGAATTTTTTAGTATTTTCTTCAAATGTAGGGGGGCCTATAGAGACAGAAACCAAACTGCCTTTGTCCATTTCTATTAATATTGTACAGTCTATAACGGCTGAATTTTTTTGTATTTACAACAACTGAAGGGGGGCCTAGAGAGACAGAAACCAAACTCCCTTTGTCCATTTCTTTACATATTTAAGTATAAGTGTAGGGTGTAATATACATCCAAAGACGATGGCTGCATTGCCAATATTCATAGATGGAGAGGAAGACAATCTGGTTTGTGTGTAGAATTAAGGAAGGCCTACCAGGAATGACGCTGTTTTTTTGGATAATTTATTAGCTTTACAATTACATTACTTATCCTAGAAACAGGTGGAGCACTAAATTTGGTTATTTTATGCCCAAAAACATTGATTTTTAATCAAAATAGCAAAACAAAACCAAACAAAACCAAAACCAAAACCAAAACCAAAACACGCAAGGGCGGTTTTGCAAAACCAAAACCAAAACACGAAGGTAATCCAGATTCAAAACCAAAAACAAAACCAAAGCACGAGGGTCAGTGAGCATCTCTAGTTTTATTACTAGTGCCATGTTATTAGAAAGACAGTTGAAAAGAACTCATACTTACACAATGTGCATTGTTCTGTTAATCCTACAATTGTTACATGGGTAATTGTTTTGTGACAATTCATAAATACATACTTGGAGTATGCTGTCTTATTAATGTAGTGACAGTAAATGAAAATAAATACAATAAATAAAGTCTTGTTGGAATAACCCATCATTATTATTTGCAACAGGGAATATGTTTGGAAACTTCTAATATTTGTTATGAAGTACTTGTTTGTCAAATTGATATGATAAGCCAAGTTATTCACAATCATTGCATGTACTCTCCAGTTATTTCAGCTCAAAGCTTATTTCTCCGTATAAACACAAGACCATTTCTCACTAAAAACTCAGTGAATGCTTTCTGTGTATTCATGTGACTATGATTAACATGCAGACCTTTCAAGGATAAGCTACTCCATTCCCAAGTTTTAGTTTCATGCACAGATTGTGATTACAGCAAACTTCTTTTTTATTACAACATAAAGTATAGACCTACTCTATCACAGTGACTGTAATGTGTCAAAGATCACTGTAAAATAAACTGTCTCAGTTAACTTGTATTTATCTTAGAGAGAAATCTATAAGAGTCAATGGATTTAGAGAAGTACCTAGTCCTTTTATCCCAGAGTCTTGTATTTTGTGATAATCATCCAGCTTGGGTTAAGGTTACGTCAAAGCAACACACACATACAGTATCTCGAAAGAACCAGATACATAGATTTAAGTTAGCAGAGAACATCGTACCAGCAAAAGTTTTTTTTCTGTAAAAGATACTGCCGGTGTTTGAAATCAATAAAGAACAGATAAAATAGAACCAATTTTTTATACTTTCAAGGTTTCATGGCTGCTTAAAAGTAAATAGCTGCAAGCAAATAAGTGGATGAGTAAACAGGAAATTTATTTAGCAACTGTAGTAGACATAAGGTAATCCCATCTTTTCTCTTTTTTTCGATTTTAATTAATAAGCAAAAAATGGCTTCACCAAACCAATCAAGGCAACAGAATTAGACTTTTAAAAGATCAAGGAGTAAATTTATCAAGCTGCGGGTTTGAAAAGGTGGAGATGTTGCCTATAGCAACCAATCAGTTTCTAGCACTTATTTTGTAGAATGTACTAATTAAATGATAATTGTTCCTAAGTGTCAATTGTTTCCAACATCGATACTCGCGCTGTAGGGCAACCTTCTTTTTTTACAATTCAGTATAATAAAGCATGCAATTTTAGCTTTAAAATAAATGTTGCAGTTAGAAAAAAAACCCTGATATGCTATATGTATGCAACCATGTACATACATTTATTTTTTTTAAATTTTCTTGCAAGCCTTAGGTGCGTGTGTGACTCCAAATTACCCAGTGGAGTGCAAAACCGTGCTGGGGGTTTGGTACTTTGGACCCTTCCCAAAAGGGAAAGGGCCCCGTTCTTCCACTTCCCCCAGGAGCCAAAGATCCCAGAGAGGGAAAAAATGAATCTTCCCCTTCCCCTTTGCCAAAACTAGGGAGGACCCCTTTGCACCTTTGACCTCTGGAGCTAAAAACACCCTTTAGGAGGCAAGGATTTTCAGGACCACCTCCGTCTAAGGCTCGGGTGGTCCCATTTACCCTGAGACTGGTTCTTCAGTCCCCCTCAAAAGAAGGGATCCTCAGATGATTTGGGAAGAGAGTCAATCATAAGGGTCTATACTCAATCCCCTCAAAAATGTGCAGGACAAAAAACAAACAAAACATGAAAAAAGTGTTATGTGCTAAGTGCCAAGTGTCAATTAATAAATTGTGCCATAATGCCCCAGCCTTTCAAACGGAAACATAAAAATTATCCTTGCACCCGGCCAAAATGATAGGTCAAAGGAAAAATGGTACTGCCTGAAATTTAAAGGTGCATAGTGCAAAGTGCCTTATTCTGGGCACTGGTGCCTTTGTCTCCACCATGCATTTTATGGCACTCCCGGGTCAGACGGCACCGGGGGCATATAGCACCTCAGGCTTCAGGCACCCGGCCTCTTGGCCAGAGGAGCAGGTGTTGGCCTATCACCTACAGTGGGCGCCATTAAGCCCCACAGTGTACATAAGCATCTACGCCTGATCTTAGTCAAAAGGCCAAGAAGCGATATACATTTTTAAACATATTTAACAGCACAAATGTATGCAACTATGTATAATGTAGCATAACATTTTTAGCAAAAAAAATGCTATGCTAATGTATGTATGTATATATATTTATAAAATATATTGCAATGAAAATGTTTGCAAGTGCTTTCAAAGTGTCAGAAAGACTATTTAAAAATCTGCACATGCTAACAAATGTAATGCTCTTAAAGTAAAATTATTTTGCTTTGTTGCTACAGAGACACATTTGTGAAAGTTTCACCTACCTCTTTTCAGTTTTTTGTTTTTTTTATAAAAGAAAATGGTACAATGGCGTCCCCCTGCAATGATCTTGTATAGTGTTGTTTAATCAGATGAGTGTTGTCTGGTGCGCACGGGAATTGTCAATCATTATATTCAGGGCAGAGGGATTTCAATTCAGTGCAAAGTGTCTCACAGGCATTCCGGAGACACTTTGTGCATATATTTTTAATGAAATATCCGCACATTTTTCCTCGTCCCTCCATAGAGGTGCAAGGAAAACTGAGCGTATACTTTTACCATTATAACGGTAAAACTGTGCACCCGCGATGTTCTTGAGAACAGCGATGCTAATTGAATTCCCCAATAGATCATAAGAGGCAATGCAGTGTTTAGTCATGACTATCATCCATCAATTACACCTGCCCTGGAGTGGGTGCAAAACCTCTGTCTGAAAAGAAGTTTATTTCTGACTACATTGGCTCTTGAATTGTCCGCATCTGCATGTGAAACCCCTTTATGTACCTGTGCTAGGTTAATCCGCCCCTTCCCTCTCCCATTCCACCCTTGAAGTCGAGGTAATCATGTCATTTATGCTCAGACATGAATTTCATGCAATTGTGTTCGTTGTCGTAAGTTCCGTTTTGGCGCATGCACATAGTTATTTCGCGAAAGATACGGCATGCAAATGGACTTAGGGGCTGATTGATGAATCAGGCCCTATGTTTTTGCCTCTTGCCTTCAGAATTTTTCTGCTTAGGCTAGGAAGTGTTTGCTGCAAGTGCATGCATTCCTTAATAAACTCTGATAAAAGAAATAAAGAAAAAAGGCACGACAGTTATATGGAATATTGTGAAATATTACAGTGTTGGCAGAGCTCATTTTAGATTTGTAGGTCATTTAATAAGAAGTAGAGATTGTGCGCTTGCCAAAAAATTCTTTTGGGATTGTTAAGAGATGTGTGTAAGGCAAATAAATTGTACAATATTGTATATCCATCACTAAGTCAGAATAAAATTATTGTTAAAAGAGAATCAATATGAATGCGAAAGAACAAATTGAGGTGCCATTCTGTCATAACTGTTCACTAGAAATGATGAAATGAGCTAAAAGATAAAGAAAAAAACGTTAGTGACCACCAGATATTGCATAAGTAATTTGATAGGTTTCTACTTATATAGATTTGCACATTAAATAATTGTTATTGGGTGCCTGATATTTATTTGTTTTGTTATTTTCATGAATTCATTTTAGATATAGGATTTGAATGTGAAAAAGTACACGTTCAGAAACTTATTCAGACATGCGTCTTTTAACACTTATGATTCCTTACGCCTGAAGAGGGTAGGGGCGATCTAACATAGTCAGTGTACAGTAAGCGCATGTTTGGCTGAAAAAGCAGTTTCATTTGCAGGTGGTCAGGGACAGGTGTAAGTAGCAGATGATTATGATGGCTAACCCCCAAACTAATGAACCTCTTGTAGCTAGAGCTTTGCAAATGATTAACAGCCACTTATTGAAACTTTACTAAAGCTGGGTACACACTACAGAAATTTCGACCAACTTTTTATGCCGAGCGATTTTACATGCGATCGATGGTCCGATCGCTCAGTTCATGGACTGCATAAACACTAGCCTTGTTTAGGACGATAAAGGGAAGAGCAGACGTCCCTTTAGCGACTTTTTACAGCCATGTTGTCGTGAGCAATGACTGTAATTTCGTACTCATTGTTGTGGATCGGTCGGAAGTTTATACACACTACACAACAAAAACGAGATTGGAACGAAAATATTAAACGGTACGACAATCAAATGAGGCGATAATCGTCCATTTGGGCAGACTTTTGACCATCGTGTCACTTCACACACTGACCCGAGTTTTGAACGAGCGGTCGTATGTCGGCTGTTTTAGCCAATTATTGGACGAAAACAGTGTAGTGTGTACCCAGCTTAATTGTGTTGCCACAGATTTGTATTTGCTGAGTGAGATGAAGCAAAGCTTAAAATATGTATATATATTTTTTCTACATATGTCAGGAAGATGTTCCTGCTGTATTACCAAGTTGATTCAAGTTTAAATAAAGCTTCAAATCAATTAAATTCCTAACATAACATAAGTGTCTGAGGAGTGTGTCTGTTGTTAAGTGGATACAACTGTTACTCATTCAGAACTGGATATTCCTTTAACTCTGAATATGGTGTATATGCTATTAAAGTAATTTTATCATTTTCAAATAAGCATTGCCCAAGCGATTGTATTGTGTTTCTAACGCACAAAGTGATTTATTTTAGCAGATGTAAATAGTCAACAATTCAATACATTATTATATTATGATAAAGTACAGTACAGCCAATACCAAAAGATAAATACATACCAATGCTATCGCATGCGCTCGCTGCGCACCCACGGGACCCGGTGGACAGTATATCTGTTAGAATACTGTGTCAGAGTTGACTGAGAGCCAGAGGGTGTGCAGCGATGATTATATACAGTACAGTGTTACACTTGAACAATAGAGATGACGTAGATTGTTTCTATAGGTCCAGACGTTGGGTGGGTCCAGGGTAAACAGATCATAGGTTGATTCAATCTAAGGAATCCAAAGGTGGGGGTCGTCTCTCCAGGGGGTCTGCTCCTTTCATAGCCAGCATCATACAAAGGATTATTCCCTAATATCAATAACTAAAGTATGCAATGTGCGATCTCTTCGCCGACTGCACCGGACAGCTGCTGATGAATAGGGTTTTAGTATGATACCAGACATGCCACCTTTCCCACAACCTGAACCATATATATCACTGAAGTGTACGTATAATCATTATATATATTTATATATATATATATATATATATATATACTACTAATAAACCAAATATTATCTGCTCATAAATTACAGTGTGACGAAACCAATATGAATATGAATTATATAAATAACTAAATGTTGTAATGCGAGTGTGTGCGTGCGTATTTTACCGTGCGATCGCATCACGCCACGTGTTACGTGGCGTACGCTTCACAATCGCACGGCAAACCAATATTAAACCAATATACTTTCGTTCATCCAATTATACGACTTCGACAATGCATACACTTGCGTGCAACTTTTCCCATTGCACGTTACGATTATGCTTGCATTCCACTCTGAATCAGGCTGTGTTTAGGCGAATTGCATAAAATGTAGATATTGGGATTCCGTGTTAATTTACTGGTATCTCCTTGTTGTGTTATCTTCAGCTATGTATGTTCAATGCTCTTTTTTTCTGTAAATACACAAAGAAATAAAAGCAGGCCCATGCAGAGATATTTATCAGGTGTCCAGTACACCAGATACTACTTTCCAATGATGTGCCCTCCACCAAAATTCAGAATCACTTGGCATAATTTTTTGTTATATGCAAATTGGGGCTTATTGTTAGATTAGAGTTGACCAGATTTGTGCCAAAAGTGCAGGTAGAAAATGAATGCCATAAAAAAGTACATTTATGTATTTGTTTTGAATAGCACAATTGTTATTTACATGCAATTCAAAATAGATTCGTAAATGCATCTGCATGTGCTTTTAAAGTGCATGAAGATACTAAGTTGTATGCGTAGCTTAATGCGGTGGCATACTGGAGAAACCATTCAACATCATGAACTTGAATGACGTTTTAGTTTTTAAAAAAAGAATGAACTAAACTAAAAAAAAAATGCTTCCAGCACTTGCGCTCATAGCTTAGCCTGGTAGCAGAAATTGCAAGAGAATGAACAATTTGGATCCCCCATTCTGCAAAAGCTGCTACCAGTGCTCAGTTATGAGTGATTGTTGGAACTATACAGGAAAATATGCTCTATGAAATGCACTGTATCTATGTAAAAAACCTAACTCCATACATGACCTCTTCTTCTCAAGACAACATCAATCTTCTGGCAATAACAGAAACATGACTTACACAATTGGACACTGCCTTACCTGCAGCCCTTTCATATAGTGGCCTCCACTTCACCCACACCTCCAGACCTGGAAGCAGACAAGGAGGTGGGATTGAACTAATTATTTCCCCACATTGAACTTTTGCAGTTCTACTAAATATCCAAACACTTACTTTCAAATCTTTTGAAGTAAAGTTAGGGCTGGCAGAAAGTATCATAAACTTGTAGAACAGACAGGAGAGGTCTTCACCTTTAGCAGCTGCCTTTCCCCTTAGAGCTGTACGCGCTCACAGGTACTCAGATGCACCAGGTCTTTAACTCAAAATAGTACAAGTTTATAATATTACTGCAGCGCAGACAAGGGCCTGATGGTAAATGGTAGTGGAGTCCAGAAACAGGCCGAGGTCAGAGTGACAACAGCAGGCAGCAGAGTGAAGTCCGGGCAAGGGTCAGGGCCGGCAGAATGCAACGTATCCGGGAAACAGGCAGAGGGCAGGGTCACAGGCAATCCAACAAAGTCCAGTAAGCAAGCCAGGGGTCATACACAAAGAATCAATCCAAAAATAGCTCAGAAGCAGGAGAAAGGAGCAGGTCAGCAACAGAGACAAGAAACTATAACCGGCAGTGAGGCTAAGCCCTCGCTGCCTTAAATAGTGATGTGGCCCAATGAAAATGCAGAGTTCCCAGCAGACTAATCAGCCCAGGTGGTAGTGGACACACCCCAATCAGCCAAGGAGCCTGAGCTGTACAGACCTGCGTGTGCGTCCGGCTCTTTGACAGTTGGCCAGACGCGGCTGCAGGGAGAGACAAGCCCCGGTTGTTGCCCAGGCAACTGGGATGAAGAAGTCGGAAGTGACAGCCAGGATGCCTGAGCCTGAGTGGAGCTGCGGCTTGTGACAAGTACATGCTATTGGGATTTTCAACCCATTCTCTATGCATGTTGCTGTGTGATGTATAGCTCCCTTGGACCACACCAACAATTTCTTGAAGATTTATTTGCATGGCTCTCTCATTTCTTATCCTCCGATATCCTCACCATCATCATGGGTGATTTTAACATACTTACTGATAATTCACATTCTACTTTTGCCTTCAAATTACTCTCTTTAACTTCCTCCCTTGGCCTCTCCCATTGAACTGATTCCTCAACTCATCGGGATGGCCACAACCTTGATCTTGTTTTCTCTAGACTATGCTCAGTTTATAGTTTCCTTAACACTCCTTTTTCTCTCTCACCTTATCGGTTACAATGTCTCCCCAGTACTATAGCATAGAGAGAATAGTCCCCTTGGTGCGTTAGTGAACAGAAAATAAATCATAAAATAAAACGGGGTATGAACTAATCAATTAATGCAAAATAAGCAATTTTATTGCTAGTGTATAATGGATGATGTTTCATAAAGGTGGTAATTATAAATCAGTTTTAAACCTTCATGAATGTGGATAATATCAGCACAGAGCAAATAGGTGCAATAGACAATCAATCTAAAACCTCGATATAAGGTGTGACAATCTCTGGCAATGATGCACATAGAATAATGTCAGTCTCATAAGGTGCTGTACCGAAGTACAGAAGGTATATGCAAGTACTGCTAGAAAATGCTAGTCCATAATACCTTGGTCTCTGGGTACAGATAAAGTAAGGATAAGTAATCCACGGTAACATAAAGTAGAAATGTAAGCCCCACCTGTAAAATCTGCAAATTAACTGTCACTGTAACTTTTAAAACTCCATGTATGCCAGTATAAGTAGAAGGATCCAATCTCGGAGGAGTAGTATCGGGAGCCAGGTAAGTAGACTTACTTACTGTGTAGGGTATAGATAGTTTCCCCCTCTGAAGTCGTTTCTGCACCTCACTCAGTAGTGATAGGATGATGTGACGGTAATCAAGAAAACTAAAAGGTCTCGGCTGCGACTTGGTCCGTACTGCGCATGCACATGCGTCTTTAGATATAGTTCTCCTTCATAATGCTCAAACGGGGAGCTCCGTGGTGAATCTGAAAATATGAACGGCAAATAAGAGCGCGTATCCAACCTGTTTCGGCTACAGGCTTCCTTAGGGATGTATGTGTTGTGTAACAATGATGAAAGGTTTATAAAGGTGCCCTAGTGGATAGTGGAACTTGTCCAGCCCTATCCATTCAATCAGTATGGTAAATGACAGATCATGTGACCTATGGGACAAGCCCAAATTCCTTGCTCAAGCAATGTAAATAAAACAGTCCTTGCCACAACGTGAAGATTATGAAGGTTCATGATAGGAGCACTGTCTATGTCATAGATATGTAGCTGGAAGAAGGGGATGCACATTACATATGGGTGGTAATTCAGGGAAGGAATATGGATGTATAATGTGCTACATTAGTAGAGGTCAAAACAGGCAAAAATGATTAAAGGAAATGGCTCAGCTCAAACTCAATATTGTGACCTTCTCGTGTTAAGGTCTTCATTTTAAAGATCCATTCAGATTCTTTCTGGGAAATAAGCTTAACGTAGTTGCCCCCTTTCCATTGATTTTTCAATTTTTCTAATGCGCATAAATTGGAGCAGGGAGGGATCCTGTTCATGATGAGTGGCAAAGTGTGCTGGTATGCTATGTTCCTCAAAACCCTTCCTGATGTTTCTTTGATGTTCAGAAATCCTAACACTTAGCTTCCTAATAGTACTCTCAATGTACTGGAAGTCACAAGAGCACTGCAGAAAATAATTGACCCCTACAGTGTCACAGGTAAGTCTATTATTAATGGTGAACTCTTCCCCAGTGGCACTAGATGTGAGGGATGTAATAGGTTTGGTGTTGTGAACATGGCCTACTTTGCAGGCTGAACATCTGTTCTCTGTTTCCCCAAACCATGTGCTCATCAACGGAACTTTTTTGGGAGGGATAGTGCCATTCACAAGTGGTTTTCTAAGATTGTTTGCTTTGGTATAAATTAATCTAGGTTTCCCTGGGAGGATGTCTTTTAGTTTTTCATCCCCTAATAGCACTTTCCAATGTTTCTTGAAAATATGTACAATTCTGCCAGCGTCACGGCTGAATTTAGTGATAAAGGGAATTTGGATAGGTTCTGGCTGTTTATCTTTTGTAGCAAAAAGGTGTTCCCTGTCTGTGTTTTTGACAGCTTCGAATGCCTGTTCTACTAGATCTTGGTGGTAGTTTCTGTAGTGGAAATGCTCTCTAAGTATGTTGGCTTGCTGTACATACTTTGACGATTTTGAGCAAGTGCGCCGTAGCCTAGTAAATTGATCCTTACTTTATCTGTACCCAGAGACTGAGGTATTATGGACTAGCATTTTCTAGCAGTACTTGCATATACTCTCTGTACTTCGGTACAGCACCATATCAGACTGACATTACATTACTGCATTGATTGGTCCATACCCCGTTTTATTACACAATTTATTTTCTGTTCACTACTGTGCCAAGGGGACTATTCTCTCTATACTATAATATTTCAAGGGTTGGAACTTCCCCCTTTCCACTGTCCCCCCAGACAGCAATCTGTGCACCATAATATATTTAAGGGAGCGCGGACCCACCCTTTTCTTCTCCTCAGTACTATAACCTCTCTGCTGTCAAACTCTACTAAGTCTCGTCAACCCGCAGAAATCTTGATTTAATTTTCAACAGTTTTCCACCCCTCTCCAACAATTTCTCAGCCCAATTTCAACATTCTCCTCTACTAATATGGCACTACCACATTTGATTAAACCTTAGCAACAGCCCTTGACAAAGTAGCTCCAAGTACTCCTTATACTCTGTGTCAACTTCAATGTCAGCAGTAGCACATTAAAGCAACACAACATCTTAAGAAACCTTCTCACAAAGCAGAATTTAAATGGCACCTCTAATGATTTCCTCACTTATTATTATTATTATTTTTATTATCTTTGTCTTATAAGGCGCCACAAAGGGTCCGCAGCGTCGTACATTACATATACAGAAAACAGAACCAAGACACAACATGATACACAAATATATACAAACACAGGTGCATGGGTAAAGCAAATCAGATTATATCTGACAGATAGTGAAAGGGATGGTAGAAATCAGCAGGAAGAAGGCCGAAGCTTAATAAAACAGGTAAAACAGAGTAGAAGGAGCACACAAGGAAAGAGGGCCCTGCTCATGAGAGCTAACAACCTAAAGGGAAGGGGGAGACACAAAAAAGGGTGGTACTAACTAGGGGAGAGAGCCAGGACAAGAGAGTTAGGAGGACTGATAGACTTGAATAAAGAAATGAGTCTTAAGGGCACACTTGAAGCCTTTGAGAGTAGATGCTAACCTGATGGAACGTGGAAGATCGTTCCACAGCAGGGGAGCAGCCCGGGCAAAGTCCTGAAGATGAGAGTGAGAGGAGGTGATCAGTGAAGTAGTAAGGCGGCGGTCAGAGGCAGAGCGGAGGGGGCGGGTAGGAGTGTAGGTAGAGATGAGATTGGAGATGTAGGGAGGGGAAGATTGACTAAGAGCTTTAAAGGTGAGGGTGAGGAGTTTAAACTTATTTCTGTAGGGTATGGGGAGCCAATGTAGTGACTGTTGGAGGTAGACCGCAGAGATAGAGCGGCAGGAGAGAAAAATGAGGCGGGCAGCAGCATTGAGGATAGACTTAAGAGGATCAAGGCGAGAATCAGGTAGGCCAGAGAGAAGAAGGTTACAGTAGTCAAGGCGAGAGATAATAAGCAAGTGAACAAGGGTTTTCGTGGCTTCCGTGTTGAGAAAGGGACGTATTTTAGAAATATTCCGAAGGTGGAAGTAACAGGATTTAGAGAGGGACAGAATGTGAGGCGTAAATGAGAGTGAGGAATCAAGGATGACCCCAAGGCATCGGACTTGGGGGACAGAAACGAGGGTAGTGTTATTAACAGAAATAGAGAGGGGGGGAGGTGGGAGAGTCCTGGCAGGGGGGAAGACTATAAGCTCGGTCTTGGAAATATTGAGTTTAAGGAAGCGTTAGGACATCCAAGATGATATGGCCGGGAGATAGGAGGAGACACGAGACAGAAGGGAAGGGGAGAGGTCAGGGGATGAATGATAGATTTGGGTATCATCAGCATAGAGGTGGTATTGGAGGCCAAAGGAGTGGATAAGGACACCAAGGGAGGAGGTGTAGAGGGAGAAAAGCAGAGGGCCAAGAACGGAGCCTTGAGGAACGCCAATGGGTAGGGGAAGAGGGGGTGATGTAGAATCATGAGTAGAGACTGAGAAGGAGCGGTTGGTGAGGTAAGAGGAAAACCAGGAGATGACAGTGTTACATAGGCCTAAAGATTTGAGAGTTTGCAAAAGGAGTGCATGGTCAACGGTATCGAAGGCAGCAGAGAGGTCAAGAAGGATAAGAAGGGAGTAGTGCCTATTGGATTTAGCAAGGAGAAGGTCATTAGTGACCTTAGTGAGGGCAGTTTCAGTGTAGTGGAGGGGGCGAAAACCAGATTGGAGCGGGTCAAGTAGTGAGTGAGAGTAAAGAAAGGAGGTGAGACGGTTGTAGACAACCCGTTCAAGGAGTTTGGAGGCAAAAGGGAGGAGCAAAATAGGGCGGTAATTAGAGAGAGAGGGGGGATCAAGGGACGGTTTCTTGACTATGGGGGAGACAAGAGCATGTTTAAAAGAGGAGGGGAAGATTCCAGAGGAGAGGGAGAGGTTGAGGAGGTGTGCAAGGTGGGAGCAGGCTTTGGGAGAGAGGGAGCGGAGGAGGTGGGAGGGGCTTGGGTCCTGTGTGCAAGTGGAGGGGGGAGAGGAAGAGAGAAGGGTATGGACTTCATCTGCAGATACCGGAGTGAAGGAAGAGAAGGAGGGTGAGCTAGATGGAGGGGAGGGGAGAAAGGAGATAGCAGCAGCAGAGGAGGGTGAGAAGGGGGAGAGAATGGGCAAGGAGGGGGGAGAGGGTGGTGTAAGAAGGGACTGCTGGGAGATGTCATGACATATAGACTCAATCTTGGAGAAGTGGGTAGCAAAGTCGACAGCAGAGAGTGTGGTGGGGAGTGAAGGAGGGGGAGGGGAGAGGAGGGAGTTGAAGGTGGCAAAAAGCTGACGGGGGTTGGAGGATTGGGAAGAAATGAGAGCTTTGAAGAAAGATTGTTTAGAGAGGGAAAGGGCCGAACTATAAGAGGCAAGCATGAACTTGAAGTGGAGGAAGTCAGCATGAGTGCGTGACTTTCTCCAAAGCCGTTCTGCACTGCGGGAGTATTTTTGAAGATAGCGGGTAAGTTTAGTGTGCCACTGTTGTGGCGAGGACCGACGAAGCTTGACGGTGACAGCTGGGGCGACAGAGTCAAGTGCAGCGGTAAGAGTGCGATTGTAGAAGGAGACAACCTTATCGGGGCAAGAAAGAGTGGTGATGGGGGAGAGGAGCGAGCCCAGGGAGGAGGAGAAACTGGTAGGATCAACAATGTCAAGATTACGCCTGATGAGAGTAACCTTGGGGGCCGGGGACGATGAGAGGGGTGGAGAGATGCTAAAAGAGAGGAGATGGTGGTCTGAGAGAGGAAAAGGTGAATTAATGAGATCAGAGACAGTACCGAGGTGTGAAAAAACCAGATCTAGGGAGTGGCCACTGCGGTGGGAGGGAGAGGAGGTCCATTGAGAGAGACCAAGGGAGGAGGAGAGGGAGAGAAGTTTGGAGGCAGCAGGGTCTGAGGGATTATCTATAGGGATATTAAAATCCCCCAAGATCAGGGAGGGAAGGTCAGAGGAGAGAAAGTGAGGGAGCCAGGTGGCAAAGTGATCAAGAAATTGGGAGACAGGACCAGGAGGACGGTAGATAACAGCAACACGAAGGTGGACTGGGTGGAATAGGCGGATAGAGTGTACCTCAAAGGAGGAAAAAGAGAGGGAGGGTTCAGGGGGAAGAACCTGAAAAGAACAGCAAGAGGAGAGAAGTATGCCGACGCCACCACCTTGCCGTTCCCCA